>NC_035434.2:159510288-159826057 GCF_002127325.2 Helianthus annuus | reverse complement strand
AAGAACCAAAGAGTACATAACATAAATTAACTAGTTCTTGTCTCGTTTTAAATCACTAAGGCACAGGTCCGCCTAAGTATATCTTGATAAGTCCTATGCATCATCTCCTGAAAACACATGTGAAAATAGGTACGTCAGCATAAAAATGCCTGTGAGATACATTGGTTTTGTGAAAACGGAATTCATGACTTATGTTTGAGAAAGTGTTTAGTCATGAACCTTGTAATTTTCTTTGTCTTGTAAATCATTTGAAAAACGATAAGATCAGATGATATGTATAAATCAAATGTCAAGTGTTATTGTGTAAAACATATCGAAATGTCTATGTTCAATGTAATCCACCAAGTATGTATATCAATGTCAAAATGTTTATGTTTAATATAGATCATGTAATGTGTACCCAAAATATATCTTGTATGGTAAGTGAGATGTATCAACTAAACCATATGCAAAATGCACAAAACAAGGTGTTGAAGTAAAACATGGTTTAAATCAACGTTATGTTTTGTGGAACAATGCATGCTCTACTGATATTAACATTTATGCGGTATTGTGAAAATGCATACATCCAACCCTTGAGACTGTGGCGATAAACCCTTAAATAAATTAAAGGTTTATGTAAGTTATGTATATCGAATTCGGTCATTCCTTCCAATCCAAACAAACCCAGGATTTCTGGAACGGGAGTTGTCAATTCCTATGGTACCACTACCTACTAACGAACGACGTAGCTAATGTTAATGAATGTATTGTTCCATGTTAAACAAACTAAATGTCATACCAAAATGAAGGCATGTGATGTAAACAATTGTACTAAGTATGCACACAATGGGCATAAATAGCATGAAATGTAATGTGAACCAATGTACTAAGTACGCACACAATGGGCATACATAGCCTGAAATGTAATATAAAGCAATGTACTAAGTATGCACACAATTGGCATACATAGCATGAAATGTAATGTAAAACAATGTACAAAGTACGCACACAATGGGCATACATAGTAGAAATGTAATGTAAAACAATGTACTAAGTACGCACACAATGGGCATACATAGCATGAAATGTAATGAAATCATGTACTATTATGTACTAACGAACATAGCAGGCATATGATGTGAAAACATGGAAAGCATGAAAGTAGCAAGTAGGCATATGTACTCACCTGAGATTGCTTTGAAGTTCTTGTATAATAACCAAATAATGCTAGAGATCACGGAATATCAAACGACACCTAATAGGTAGCTATATTAATATACCGGACCAAAATCGGAAGGATCGGATAGTATGCGGGTTCGTAAACCAAATGAGTATGGGGACTCGTGTAATATGGTTCAACAAAGCCTACATACTAAAATGAAACCTAACCTAAGTGCTTGCGACCCATTACGACCCGTTTAGGTAGCTTATGCTACCTTAACGCGTCGTTCGCGTAGAACGCGTTTGGAACGCCTAACATCGTGACCACAAGGTATAATCTCAGAAGGTTACAGCTATGGTCACCTAATGTGTTTGGTCGGATCCTAATAATCGACCAAATGGGTCGGGTTCGAAAGTATAAGCGATGCTTTAGATCGCTTACCATACGACCCTATATAAGCACTATACTAAAAGTGACGAGCTAAGCATGTTAGAACATGCTTAACTAAGTTTAGAAAACAGGTTTGGCATCAAAACAAACGCCTTTGATGCTCGCGAGTAGTTTGGTTACAAAATACGCAAGAATGCGCATTTTGGCCGAAACTACGACTCGTCACTGAGCCTAGATAACGTGGTAATCAGTAGGTATAGTCACTACGGACTATAACCATCGTGATCACGCTCACGTTATGAAGTTCCAATGAACATCGTGTTGACCATAGGCTGGTCAACCCAAAAAGTCAACAAAACGTTGACTTTCGGACTCGAAAAGCGAATAAAAGAACAAAAGAACACTTACGAAGGGTCCCCGAAAGCTAATCTCGATCCAGGAGCTAAGGTATGAATCAAAGGCCTCAACTTAGAGCTTTAGATCAGATTTTGTGGGTTTTTAACCAAAAGGGGGTGGGGGTATTTATAGGAAACGTAAAGCCCTTAGGATCGTTTCTTGAATATCGTGCCACGATCTTAGGCGTACACTTGTCACAAAGTTGTGGTGGCTCAAAATGACCCTTAGCTCCTGAGATTGTGAAAGGGCATTGCCCTTTGGAGTGTTTGAAAGGTCAATCTTAGCAAGAAAACAAAGTTTCTGCTACTGAAGGGGCCATGCGGCCTGCATCAGGATCAGACAAAACTCAGGCGGGCCGCCTGGCTATGTCTGATCTGCACCAACTTTCAGAATTGGCAGTTTTGGTCCCTGTTGCATGTTTAAGCCATTTCCGACACTTCTAAGGCCCGTAAAGCCAACTTTAATGCCCTAAAATGATGCCTAAACATTGTGGACATGAAATATGCTCAAAAGTATGTCGGATGTTGGTTCGTTTGGCCGTACGATCGCGATGTTCGGTTAATTACGACGGAATGCGCATAAGTGCGAAAAACGATCCAAAATGCGTGACGAATGGATTTTTCTCATGCCAAACACTAAGGCATAATATTATAATGCTTACATAAATTTTTGGATGTCCGGATGTATTCAGAACGTAAGTTATGCGCGAAAGTGCAAACTTGTGCACTTTTTGACACTTTTAGCCCTTGAATAATCCAAAAGTTTGTTTTAGCATACCAAACCCCTCAAAGACTATTTCTAAGCTATGTAAAGGATATTGATGGTATGTTTAACTTATGGACATGTTCCGGAACGTTCGTTACAGTTCAAATTGGCATACTTTCGCAGTTTGTCAAGTTTAGTCCCTGTAAGCGAATTAACTTGTTTTTGCCATACCAAGGCCTTCAAAACTTATTTCTAAGTTATGTAAAGGTTATTTAAGGTATCTTAAGTATATGTTGATGTTCCGGAGTATTTTTCGCATTTAAAATGAGTACGTTTACGCATCAGTTTGCGTATAATTCTCAAGAAAGCAATATAAAGTTTGAAATTGAACAAGAATTGATATGTGCAAAAGATACACATATTTATACCTGATCCCAAGTATGAAATACAATATTTCATCGGCTTGGTATTTGTTTGATGGTCACGGTGACACAAGTGTCACAGTCTCCCCTACTTTAGGAAATTTCGTCCCGAAATTTATTCAGAGGAAACTTGTGAGAGTTTAAAAAATGAAGTTGAAAAGATTGAACAACATTGGTTAGGGTTATGAGCTTCTAGTAACTTTAGTAACATAATGCTTGCAATGTAAGAGGGATACTTATATACAAGTATATGAAGCGTCATTGGTGCGTCCACCGTACCTCCATCACATCGTTCTCATTTTGTTATTGTTGTTACTATCGGCTCTTACACATAATAAATCTTACTGGGTTTCTGTGCACCAAATTTCATAATTATATACGCGTCCATAATTACACAATTCCTTGCATAGTTCACTCAGTCTATTTTATAATGTGTAGAGGAAAACCAAATGAATAAACCCTGTGATGAATGTGACTAGACCACCATAGGGTCCTTTTTATTAAATCAATAAATGATTTTAATAGACAACCAAGGGTCTTTTCAGCTTATATCATCACATGTCATTCTTAACCATATTTTTGAATCAATCTTTTGACTAGACCATTAAAAGGGTCTCTTATGAATCATGGAGTGGTACTATATAATCCAAGGGTCTTAACTTATTACATAGAAGCCCATTAAGGATTTAAGGTAGCACCTTTTTGAATATCCTACTACGAATCCCTCATATGTAGATATGAAAGATTCCACGAGGATTTGGATAACGAATATCCAGAGTATACAAAAACACAAAATGCATAATAGAAAACACAAGATGCATAAACACATAGTCATATAACCACAAAAATTGTTTAACTTGATTTGTTATCATTCTATTAATTTGTTCTGCTAACTGTGCACATGTATTCAAAGCACCCCAGGTATCCAATCAGTGGATTTTGATTGGTGCTTTAAATATTTCTAAGAATCTAACTATAAAGATAGAAAGATCTTAAAGAGAAAATTCGATTTCGTTCTAAGGAACCGAAATGATCGAATTTTGGTACATGAGGAATCCAATTAAGGACTCTGATTTGTATGATAATCATCCACAAGGGTCTAATTATGGGGATAAAAGATCCCATATGGATTTTAGAAGTTAAAGATGTTTCGAAACCTTGCACTGGACGTGTTTAAGTCAAAACACAAAGTAAATGCTTATGAGGTTGAGATGCTCAATATGCCATGGCAACATATGGAGCGGAATTTGAAAGTTAAGTCAATGTATGAGGTTAAATGTTTCTGAAACTATGCATGTTTGAAGAAATCAGAACGTAATAGGTATGAGATTTTGAAAATATCCTTGGTTATCTAAACAAGGATTCAAAGGTATAGAAGCACGATTACTCGTAATGTCACTTTATTTCCTGTACTTCGTTTCTAAGAATAAAACGAGTACTTTAGAATTTACCAAGAAAATCATGAGTAAGCGCAAAAATGGGAAGAATTTTCACGAAAGTAGTTTTGCAAGGATCATAGTTCCTTAATGTAGGCATCATAGGGGAATGCCATACATACATGTAACTATACTTATATATCAGAATTGCGAACAACAACTTTTATTTATGAACGGGACAGATTGTTTCACATTACAAGTAAATAGAAGAAACAAAAGCATAAGACAACAGCATCTTCTAAACAGCCAACTGATCATCCGTGGGTTGGATTTGCCTTAGCAAGCTTCGGGCATTTATTCACGAAATGACCCATCTTGCCACAGTTGTAGCACGATCCAGGTGGGAAGCGAGCTTGATCAGGATTCGCTTGTGGTTGGGTAGCAGCAACGTTTATAGTAGCTTTGTTTTGGATAGCAAAGCGGCATATGTTAATCAAATGTCCCCACCGTCCACAGTAGGTACATTTGAAGCAAGGTAAGAGGTTTGAATGATGACGGTTGCATCGTTTTCATAAAGGAGTAGTTCCTTTGTATGGCTTCCTAGCAGGGGGTTGAGCTGGTTGGTTGGGGATGGCTTGACCATTGTAAGCGACCACGGCGAAGTTCTGAGAAGCCTTTCGCTTCTTTGACCTCTTAGGGGATCCAGTCTGTTCATCCATGGTCTTTGATTCCTTGATTGGTTTCTTGGCTGGTGGTGCAGGCTTGACTTCTGCTTCCTTTGGTGGCCCTTGAGTGGCTTCATTGTTGAGGCGAGACATGGCAAAGCCTAATTCGACAGTCTTCAGAATTACTTCGCCTATCCGCTGGGCAAACTTGGCAGTCTGCTCGGATATTTGCGCATCGTCGCGATGAAGAGACATTCTGGAGGAAATGAAGGATATAGGAGGAAATAAATGAAATGTTATCGGTAAATAAAACAAGATGACAACGCATAGAAATTGTGATCATTTGTTTGTTACCTAGGGCAAACAAATGAGACGGTGTCTAATCAAAGTAAGCAGGTCATATTAATGTATCGCGAAGACATGCTTTAGCCTATAAGTGGACACTCACCCCAAGAGTTCCAAGGTAAGAGTGCCTGGTCCGATTATGTGGATTTGTACGAACACTCTAGCCTTAGACAGAAAACTCAGAGTACAGGCATCCACTCTTCCAGATTGCACGTGTTCACACAATAAGACCCAAATTTTGACGAGGATTTGAAAGCTCAAAGGGGTTCAAAACCATATAACAGAGGGTTCAAAACCTTACAATAGAGGGTTCAAAACCTTACAATAGAGGGTTCAAAACCTAGTAATCAATCATCCTAGAACAGATGATTAGTTTTCAAAGCGGTTTTGAAATTGATGTTCTTGTTGTGGTGGTCGCCTAAGGATAGGTGACAGTATTGTTTAATGACTAAACGCAAGTAAACTCGGGTTAGGGTCCTAGGAAGGTTATAGACTAGGTCAAAGCATTACTAATAACCTAATTCCCTATAACCATGAGCTCTGATACCAACTCTTCTGTCACACCTCGACCACGTAGAACATACAAAACGTGGCGGAAATGTCGGGGAGTGTTGTAACAGAATTAATTGTTTCAAATCCATGGCAATTGAAGTTTCGTTTTATTGATCAAACATGAAGGTTTACATTGTTTAAACAAGAACCAAAGAGTACATAACATAAATTAACTAGTTCTTGTCTCGTTTTAAGTCACTAAGGCACAGGTCCGCCTAAGTATATCTTGATAAGTCCTATGCATCATCTCCTGAAAACACATGTGAAAATAGGTACGTTAGCATAAAAATGCCTGTGAGATACACTGGTTTTCTGAAAACGGAATTCATGAATTATGTTTGAGAAAATGTTTAGTCATGAACCTTGTAATTTGCTTTGTCTTGTAAATCATTTGAAAAACGATAAGCTCAGATGATATGTATAAATCAATTGTCAAGTGTTATTGTGTAAACCATATCCAAATGTCGATGTTCAATGTAAACCACCAAGTATGTATATCAATGTCAAAATGTTTATGTTTAATGTAGATCATGTAATGTGTACCCAAAATATATCTTGTATGGTAAGTGAGATGTATCAATCTTCAAATACTCTTGCTCGAAAAGAATCCCGTTGGATCTGTCTTCAGCTTCCGTTGCTCCTTTTTCTTCAGAATCTTCAGGCTCCCCCTTTCGTCAAGCTTCCGTGCTTTTGGGATCGACACCTGGCTTTCCGAATACAAGCTCCTTTAGCGTTGAGCTCGTCTTCAGACTCCCCCTTAGACTCGGCTGTCGGGATCGTAGTCTGGCTTTTCGTAGCGACAAATTCTGAAACCTACACATCTCAAACACACAATTATAACAAACAATATTGTGATTCAAATTAATGAATCAACTAAACATTTCGAACCATTTAACCAACCTGTCTATTCATCATGTTTAGCCTTTTAGATTTTGAATGTCAGCTTTTCAACATCAGTTGTCGAAAATCTTTTTGGATTTTTCAAAATTACGAAACATAAATGCAATAACAAAAATTAAATGCAAATGAAATATGTACAAACATATTTTTGTGAGTTTGCGCAAGAGGATCATATCAGATTTTGAGACACATCACAAACATCGTTCAGCTTTGAACATTGTAAGCTCTAAACAACTTATCTAGATTGTCAGTTATATCTTTACACAAAGTTTAACTGATTCGAGATACGAGATTAATGTTTTAGATACTTAAACTTATTCGAGTGTCCCATCACTTGAATATACTCCCGTATCCAGATTCAAATATTCAATCTTACAAACTTAATTGAGTGTCCCATTTTAGAATATACTCCCGTATCCAGATCTCAATATTCAGAATTATAGGAAAGTATACAAAGATGATATCTGTAAAGGGTTGGATTTGAAATCATGAGAGCTCAGGTCAGAACTATCGTTCAGCAGAGAGATCATGATTTGTGTCCCCTTTAGAGGATCTTTTCAGCTACAACAGTTGATTATCAATTTTATTGTCTAATCAGCTGAGGGTTTATGCTGTGTTTCAAGCATTTGCAGCAAGTATTATCCGAGGACTAGGTCAGAACTTCCATTCAGCAGAAGTCCCGGGATAATACCCCAGATATCACTGAGTATAAACAAACCTAGTATTTCAGAAAGAGAAACCTTTCAAACGAAATTTCGGGGGTTACCCATATATCCGTGAAATGTTACCCACAAAATAAGAAAGTTTGACATCTTATAGAATCTTTCAAACGAGATTTCGGGGGTTACCCATATATCCAAGAGATGTTCCCCACGAGATAAGCAAGTTTTACGTTTTATGTTAATATCTCGAAAACAATCTACTAAGTGTGTAAAAATTTACTAACAAATCCATAATAAAATTGTTCATCACATTTAACATTTCATATCTTTAGCGTGTTATGATAGTCTACTGATGTACTATCATCTCCTCTTTTATGCGACCAAAACTCATTTTTGACTTTTTCAATGTTTTTGACTTTTTCAAATTTTCTAATTTTTTAAAATTTTTCTCCCCCTAAAATCAAAATATGTTTCAATTTTGATTTTCTGGGAAAATTTGAAACAAACTGTACAAACTTGACAACATGATGAGAATCACTTCAATTCTCCATCCATTTGGCGTAAACAATCAGAACTCCCCCTCACAACAAACTATTTTCCGATTGTGATTTCAAAACACTTAAGTTTGTTTTAATCAAAATGGTTTTTCCGGAAAATTAGTTTTGTGTGTTGTTTCATAAACTCGGGGTTTCATCACATAGTTTTACAAATTACCATTTGTAGGAAAGATGAATCAAGTACAACTTAATGTCCCGATTTATCTTTTGAAAGACGAAAAATCACCAGAGTGAAATTTCTCAAGAAATGTGCCGATTCCTGTTCCACGGTTACCAACCTGGGAACTCCGGCAAGTCAGGGTTTTTCACTTGAAAAGATCCACCCAAGCCTGACCAGCCTTGGGTTTGATAGTTTTTACCTCAACAACTGGCTCTTCTGGTTTTAACGAACCAGAATCATTACCGAAATGTGGCGTGTCTGACTTTGACCTGTCAGATTCATCGCCTGAAGGTGGCTTGTCTGACTTCGACATGTCAGATTCATCGCCTGAAGGTGGCTTGTCTGACTTCGACGTGTCAGATTCATCGCCTGAAGGTGGCTTTTCTGACTTCGACATGTCAGATTCATCGCCGACCTTTTTCTCCTTCTTCTTTATCTCCTCTTTTGTCCTCAGATTTGCATCTGACGAATTCGGTTTACTTGACTTTGTTGTCGAGTGAATCGATTCATCAGCACTCTTCTTTGATCTGTCGGGTGAACCCAAGGACAAAATCTTCTCCAGATATTCTCTGGCCTTCTTCCTCTTTTTTCACAGTTTGTCTTTTTGCCCTTGTGAAAGCTTCACTTTCTTTTCTTGAACTTTAGGTTCTTGAACCTTCTGTTCTTTGTCTTCTGAAACTTTCAGTTCCTTAGGCTTGACAGGGACTGGTTTCTTTGCCAATTTCTGAGAATTAACCCTCAATCTTTCACTTGATTTCCTTGGGCAATCTCTGGCAATATGACCTTTGATTAGGCGGTTATAGCATCTCCTCGTTTCAAATCTCTGTCTCTGGCAGTTAACAGCAATGTGTCCTTGATAACCGCATTGGTAACACACTCTGTTATCATGCCAATCACCATTTTCATACCAAACGCTTAGATCAAAGCACTGTTTGGCTTGGTGATACTCTTTCCTCTTCTTGATTGTTGGATTTGGCTCTTGAGTACTGTGGTTAAACCTGCACCACTCATTACCAACAATTTTTGAATTTTCGTTTTTCAATTTTTGTACCTTTTGATTGCGATTGGATGATTGATCTGATGAGCTTTTATTTTTGTTTTGAAAAATTTTCAAATTTTTACCTTTTTGTTTTTGTTCTACACTCTTCTTAACAGGTTCCTGCTTTGAGCATTCACCTATTTCAGTAGATTGCAAAATAGTATTTTCGAATTTTTCATTTAATTGTAAAAACAATTTTTGTTTTTCAATTTTTGTATTTACATCGTCACTTATTGGAATTTCATTGATCGGTTCTGGACAAACATAAGGTGCAGAAGTCACAAAACCTTTCAACTTACTTTCTAATTCAGCAATTTTAATATGATCAATTTTAGATTCTTTTTCAAACTGAATGATTTTAGCAAGATAAGAATTGATTGCAATTTGTTTTTCAAGATTATCTTTACCAAAAATATCTCTCTCATCTTCTAAAATCTTGATTTGTTTTTGAAAATCTTTTTCAATTTTTGATTTTTCATTTTCAAAAACTTTTTCTTTTTCTTTCAAAATTTTGTTTTCCAATGTCAAACTGTCCAAATCACTTAACAGTTTGACATTGTCTGATTCAAATTTGTCACAATTTGAACACTTCTCAATCATCTTTACAGCTTCAGCTTTCTTTTCAACCTTGATCGCTGAAATTTCTTTAACCTGCTCCTCTACTTCTCGAACGATTTCCTCAGATTTTAATTTTGCTTCATCAGCTGCTTCTGCATTACTAATCTTTTGAATTTCAACTTCTCGCTCTTTAATCTTCTCGATAAACTCGCTCAAATTCACTTCTAAGTATATCTTCCTCAAATCTGTCAAAAACGTTCTCCACTCATCACCCGGTAAAGCATTTCCTAATTTGTTAACCCATTCCTCATTTGTCTTGGTAATTTTCAATCTCACCATCTCCCAATACAACTCGATATATCTTTTGATCAATTCTTCAATCGATTCTCCCTTGATACCTGTAAAATTTTCAAACTTGTTCAGTGTAGTATAAACTAGATTCTGAATACGATACGACTCACAATCCATGTTTAGATATAAAAAAAATTTCAACAATAGATTTTCGAATCACAAACTGAAATCAATTCAATTCCTATGTCACTCCACTGAAACAGATAGATATCCGATTCAGTGACAACAAATCGGTAACAACGAATCGCGTGAAGAACTCTTTCGTGCGTGTTTTTGATGCTTAACAAATACCTCGAGTCACCTGCAAATAGAACTGATTAGAACCAGGTTCTGAATGTCACTTGATTCAAAAATTATGTTTAGCTCAAAGTCCACGTATTTCAATTTTCACGAAGCCCACTAAACCAGTTTCAACAATCTTGAATGGTGTGATTGGGCTGTGATACCAAGTGAGCCGGTGGGCCTTTCTAAACAAATGGGGCGATGACCTATGGGCTGCGATTATGAATCAAATAAAAAAACTATTGTTCTTTGATTGGGCGGCATATGGGTCACATAAATGGGCTTTGAACAAATAAGATCTGTGAACAAGTGTGTCGGTGTAGTCAAAACAACATCACATGGGCCAGTAATTTTTTTACGGCAATGCAGATTGGGTCTTAGGTATTAAAGTGGGCGATGACTAACATGCCAAAACAAACTGGATTGGGTCAAAATTGTTAATGGGGCGGTGCTATAAAATTTGAACTAATTATATTAAATTGGGCGAGTGGGCGGCACCTTAGTTAAACGGTGATATATTTTTTATTCGGCCTAAATTTTTAAGGGCGGTGATGTATATCAGGGATTAGACCAAAAGATCAGTGATACACCTCAAACAGAATAGTCAGTCACATGCGGTGAACTAATGGGCTGTGATTGGGCCTTATAAAAGTAGTGGGCGGTGGAAGTTGGGATTGGGTCACAAGGTAATGGGGCGGTGAAAAGAAATAGCTGCAATTGGGCCTCAAAACGTCTTGTGCTGGGCGGTGAATTAAAGGTTTGGTCGGTGAATTAAAAACTATTCATTTGACCGAAGTTAATAGTGAGCGGTGGGTTTAATGTTTGGGCGGTGTACATGGGGCGGCACAAGATGCTGATTGGGCTTTGTAGTGTCCTTTTTATGCAGCCGACAACTAACCAAACATGGGCGGCAACTTTGAAACTTGTAAACACAATGTCACAAGATAATAACTACGATTGGGCCTTTTATCACATAACACGTGATTGGAACGAACTGATTATAATTGTACCGTGAATATATGTGCCCGACAACCTGTAATCCTCAGACAAACTTGTGAAGAAGGTGACTAATAAGCGATCCTAAAACCAACACTTTTGAGCGGTCTTCAACTTGACACTATGAGCGGTTCATAATTTTGATTTAAAAGCGGTTCAAACTGATTTCCCTATGAGCGATCCATGCTAATTCCACATAAGCGATCCTAAATCTTGTCACATGAGCGGTTCATAGTTGATTTGGAGCGATCCTCTTTCTGACCAAATAAGCGATCAACAGTATTGTCAAATAAGCGATTCACAGCTGAAATTTAACGCAAATCGGACCGAAAAAACGCGATTTCTCCAAAACGGCTTGGAGTTTTGATGTGAAACTTGGTAGGGTTTTAATTCTATGTATTTCGCACAATATGTTAGAAATTCAGGCAAAACGAACCGTGAAATCACGTTCAAATTGTCGAATTTCTGTAAAAACCGTAAGAAACGAGTAGAAAATGAAGAAACCAATGAATCCGAATCTGATTTGGCTCTAAAATCTGGTACGAATGATGTGTTTGATCAAGCAATCGAGCTCCTAGCTCTGATACCACTTGTAGGATCGGTTTTGACACCGTTCGATTGCGTAACGAACGTTTCACGTGCGGAATCCGTGAACGAACGTGACCGAACACACGATAACGTACTACTAAGGTGATTTCATTGATAAATTTGACGGTTCGGTACAAGATTTCACGTTTACACTACTTTCTCTCTCTACTTTCTCTCTCTAGAAAGTCTTCTCTCCAAGTCTCTCTCAAATCTCTTCCAATCACTCTCCAAGAACTTACCAAAATCATAACATAACCTCCTATTTATATGGTCAAGGCACTTTAATGATAGTTATCATTAATTACAAGTTTGCCACCTTGCCATTTCTAACTAAATAAGACGTTATGCGCTTGATTCCTTTCCGGCTTTTCACTACGACTCGGATTGACGAAGGCGATAGACATTAAATGCATCAACAGAAACAACTTCCTGTTTTGTGTTGCTTGCCTTTGGACAATTGCAAGCGATATGACCAACTTCTTGACATCAGTAACAGGTTATTATCTCCTTTCTCTGGTTAGCTCCATTCTTCTCAAATTTTGGTTCTCTGCAAAGAACGATTTGTTCGATTGCTTCCAGAATGAGCTCTTTTCTTCTTCTTCAGAAGAAGAAGCACCTGAAACAAATACAATATTTGTTTTTGAATTTTTCTGATTTTTATGATTTTCCGGTGGAATAAAGCCTAAACCTTTCTTTTTGAAATTACTCTTATGGTTTGGTTTCTTTTGAAAACCTGAACCAGAACTGTAACCTTTTTTCTTGTTCAATCTTTGTTGAACTCTTGATGTGTATTTTTTAGGTTTTTCAGTAAAATTTACATCTTTTATACCAGAAATATTAATTTTTGTTAATTTGAAAACATTTTTAATCTTTTCAATTTGAACACTTCTTATTGGAAATTCCTCATCAAAATATAATTTCTCAGAATCATTCAAAGTGTATGCAACTTTGAATGTTGTTGGTGCAGTTGTCTGTCGACTTCATCCTCGTTCAAGTCTTAGATTAGAACTGATTAGATAGGGCACAAAAAATGAGGAAATGGAATTTATAGGTGATTCCGCTTGAAAATGACACATGGTCATTTCAAGCGAAATCAACAGTTTCACTTCAAGCGAAATCATGGGATTTAGACTTTGTGGTGATTCCACTTGAGATGTGATTCCGCTTGAGCATGTTCAAGCGGAATCACATGCCTAAAAATATCCATCCGAGCGAAATCAGTTAAAAAGTTCATGTTTCCGACGGTGAAGCTCCGTCGAAGTGTCTACGTGCTGTAAATTGCTTCCAGATCAATAAACGAGACAGTTAATAGTGAATTCAAGCTAAACAAAGACAGAATCAATGAATTCCACCTCTGATTCTGTCAGAGCACTCTTCTGATTGACTCGTTAGGTCGTCTCACGATCCTACATGTGGTATCAGAGCCCAGGAGGAAGAGTTCTTACCGTTTAGCTTGTTTTCGCTGGAAAATTCTGATTTCTACACCTTCTTTTCTAATTAGAACTTGATTTCACGGTTAAAATCGGTCAAATTTTTCACAAACTGTGCGCAATAGTGGTTTAACTAATCTTGGAAATTTTGGACTTTAATTCGATCTTAAACTGGTAAAATTAGTTAATTCCGCTTGAAACTCAAATCATAATTGTGACGTCAGCAGCTTTTCAAGCGAAATCAGCACTTGATTCCGTTTGAAATACCTATTCCGCTTGAAAAAAAGTAGTTTAATTCCGCTTGAAAACGTTATTTCGCTTGAAATCACAACTTATTTCGCTTGAAGTTGTGATTCCGCTTGAATTGTCTTGATTTGAAAACTAATCCCGCTTGAAACATTTCAAGCGAAATCAGTTATTTTGTGATAAGTTGTGATTCCGCTCCAAAAGGGTATTCCGCTTGAAAACCCTTATTTCGCTTGAAATTGTGTTTTGTGTAAAAATTTGTCAGAATTGTTTGAAATATGGGAAAGATGTTTGATGAAGAAGAAAACTATTATTTTGAAAGATTTAATGATTGGCATCGAGGATTTATAGATGAGAGTTTTAGAAATGTGAGAAAGGATGGTTGGGTAGAAAGGTTTAAATATTTTGTGTGCTTGAAAAATGAAACATTGGATGATCTAGTAAACCGATATAATGTTTTACTAGGTTACCTAAAGGATCATGAGATATATTTGTCTGATGCAGAAAAGATAGCAAAGTTTGCAGATGCATTACCTGCAGAATGGATTGAAATTTTGAAAAATCTAAAAGGGCATTCATGTTTTTCAAAAGTACATCTAAAAGAATTCATCAGCAAACTTAAAGCTCACAGTTATGAAATTTATGAAAAGAAGAAAGGATTGATGGAAAAAGTAAAAATGATTCTAGATGAAATGAATTTAGATGTGATAGATGAAATAAACAGAAGAATCAATGTATGTTGGGCAACAAAAAGAAATTTGATATATGATAACAAGAGGGGTTGTTATATTGATTAGAATGCGAATCCTCTTGATTTCGCTAATTTTTTTTTTTGTGTAGGAACATACAAGATAGAGACAGAGCAAGTTCCAAAGAATGAAGAATCTGTGAAGCTCGGATCTTTGAATTCTGAATTAGTGTGCTCTAAATGTGACAACTTTAAAGATGACAATGACAAACTCTTGAAAGATGAGAAGAAATCTGATGATAAATAGATTCTTGAAATGCGAGGAAATTGTGAACAATTGAAATCTGAAAATGTTAAACTGTTAAGTGAGTTGAACAGTTTGACATTAGAAAACAAGGTTTTGAAAGAGAAAGAAAAAGAATCTGAAAGCAAAATGAAATCTTTAGAAAATGAAGATTTCTGGATAAAGCTTGAAAACAAAAATTTGAAAGCAAATGAAACAAAATTTCAAGAACAGATAAAAGTTTTGGAAAATGAAAGGTTTGTTCTTGAAAACATGAAAATTGAAAATGAGAAAACATTCAAGTCTCATCTTGAAAGAATATCTCAGCTTCAAAATGAAGCTGAGAATTCAAGGAACAAAATTGATGAGCTTGAAAAGAAATTGAAAGGTTTTATGACTTCTTTAGAGTTTTTGAATCACCCTTGTCCAAAATCGATCAATTATGTTCCAATAAGTGACACTATCACAAATTTTGACAAAGTCAAAATTGAAGAATGCGATGAGAAATCTGATGATGAAAATGAAATAATTGAGAAAAAAAATTATTTTTGAAATTAAAAGAAATGTTTCAGAAAACTAATTTGCATTCTACAGAAAAAGGTGAATGTTCAAAGCAGAAACCTTTGGATAAGAATGCAAAACAAAAACAAAAAGAGAAAAATGTGAAAAGTGTTCAAAAAGAAAATAAAACCTCATCAGATCAATAATCCAATCGAAATCAAAAATCACAAAAATTGAAAAATGAAAACTAAAAAATAGTTGGTAATGAGTGGTGCAGTTTTGACCACAGTGCTTCAAAGCCAAATCCAGTTTTCAGGAGGAGTGATGACTACCACAGAGCCAAACAATGCTATGATCTGAGTATTTGGTGTGAAAGTGGTGAATGGTACGATAACAGAGTGTGTTGCACTTGTGGTATGAAAGGACACATTGCTGTTAACTGCCAGAGTTGGAGTTATGAGACGAGAAGATGCTACAACTGCTAAATCAAAGGTCACATTTCCAGAGATTGCCTCATGAGATCCAAGGATAGATCGAGCACTGAATCTCAGAAAATAGCAAAGAAACCAATCAAAGTCAAAGAACAGCCCAAGGAACAGAAAGCTCCAGAAACGAAAGTAAAGCTTTCCCGAGGGCAGAAAGACAGACTGGGGAAGAAGAGAAAGAAAGCGAGAGAATATCTCTAAAGGATTTTGTCCTCGGGTACATCAGGAAAACCTAACAGCAGTTCTGATAAATCGTCTTGCTCTCTAAAGAATGACAAGTCTAGCAAAACGGATTAATCAGATACAAATACAAATCTGAGGACTAACGGGGTATTGAAGAAAGAGAAAGTTGTTAATCAAAAGATTATCAAAATAAAGAAAGTGAAATTTTCACTTCCTGGTGATGAATTTGTTTCTCCGGAAACAAAGGAGCCAGTTGTTGGCAATGATCTTGACCCGACAAAGTCAAAGGAGCCATGTTCAGGTGATGAATCTGGTTCATCAAAACCAGAGGAGCCATTTGTTGAGGTAAAAATTGAGAATTCAGGTTTAACAATGGATGATGCAAATTTTCCACCAATGTTGAACAAGAATTCAAAATCACCCAAGGACCGTCAGGCTTGGGTGAAACTTTTCAAATAGAAAAAACTGACTTACCGGAGTTCCCAGGTTGGTAAGCGTGGAACATGTATCGACATATTTCTTGATAAATTCACTTAGGTGATATTTCGATCGACAAGTGGTTAATCAAGGACATTAAGTTGTACTTGATTTTTCTACAAAGTAGTGTTGAGATTTAAAACCGGAAATGATAAATCTTTCATGTGTTTGAAAACAACAAGGTGATGATCCCCGAACCTACAAGTGGTTGGTAGACAAACTAATTTTTCTGGAAAAACCATTTTGATTAAGAAATGGAAATTAGTGGACTATCACAACATGCTAAAGAAATGGAAAGATAAAAGTGATAAACGGTCTCACTAAGGATTTGACGATAGGCTCAGCTAGACTAGTAGATTTGCGATAACGATACAAACTTAAATGAAAAAGCCTAGCTCGAGTGGGAAACATGTTTGAAAGCACAGTACTTAGTTTTGTCCTTCTTGATTGTGTGCCTGCTCAGTAATCGCTGAATGCCAAAAAAGCATAAAAACTGGTTAAGTTTGTGAGCTTTCACAACTTTGCTGAAAATGACACTATGAATGTGTATTTCTTTTGCAAAGATTTAAACTTGTTTTATTACTTTATTTTATTTAAGAATTGGATATCCTCTGCGTATACATAAGTATCGACCTGGATGTTATTGCCTAAACGTTCTGCTTTATTTTCTTTGTTTAAGCTTTGGATCACCTCTGCGTATACGGGAGTATCGACCTGATGGTTAAAGCCTAAATAACTTCAACTTGTTTTGTTTTTCTTATTTTGTTTAAACATTGGACTTTCTCTGCGTATACGAAAGTATTGACCTGATTGTTAATGTTTAAACATTCTGCGTTGTTTTCGCACAAATCAGAGTTGATCAAAGTTTAAAGGCATTACTTGAATCAGTGTATTGCATGATGAGGGGATATGCTGAGATTGTGGGATCCATAAGAGCTTAGTGCAAAATTAATATAGCTAAACGTATCAGTAAGCATTTCGAAAGTTTTTAGATTGAGCTTAAGAGGACAAATATATCGTTAATCTATGTGAATCCTTTAAAGCTTATGATTAAAAGCTTAACGATGGTAGTGATATGTCTCAAAACTGATATGATCCTCTTTCGCAAACTCACAAAAATAGTGTTTGTACATATTTCATTTCTGCATTTAAATTATGTTCTTGCATTTATGTCTCATATTTTGAAAAATCCAAAAAGATTTTCGACAACTGATGTGGGAAAGCTGATTTTCAAAATTCTAAGTGCTAAACAGGATGATCTTTGGGTTAGAGATATGTGCTTGAGTTGAAGAAATTTGTATTTTTGAGAAAGAAGATAGATTGATTAATCAAGGTCATTAATTTAAACGATATATAATCATTATGATTGAATGGTTTCAATCAGTAAGTTTTTCTTATTGATTTAAGTAAAAACTTATGGTTTCAATCAGTAGGTTTCGATCCTGTTGCTACGAGGAGCCAGGAGATGATTCAGAATCTATGAAGAGCTTAATCAGAGAAAGATTCAGGATACATTCTCAAGGCGATAGCTAATTCCAGAAAGAATATCCCAACTTGATGAGAGGGGGAGTCTGACGAGGTTAGAGCCAAAGAAATAGATCCTGGAACATCATTCAAGAAGACCAATCAAGATTGAAGAGTCGTCATGTTGAAGACTCTCATTGAAGATTCCGTCAACATTCAAGGGGGAGTCTGTTGGTGCAGTTGTCTGTCGACTTCATCTTCATTCGAGTCTTAGATTAGAACTGATTAGATAGGGCACGAAAAACGAGGAAATGGAATTTATAGGTGATTCTGCTTGAAAATGACACATGGTCATTTCAAGCGAAATCAATAGTTTCACTTCAAGCGAAATCATGAGATTTAGACTTTGTGGTGATTCCGCTTGAGATGTGATTCCGCTTGAGCATGTTCAAGCGGAATCACATGCCTATAAATATCCATCTGAGCGAAATCAATTAAAAAGTTCATGTTTCCAATGGTGAAGCTCCGTCGAAGAGTCTACGTGCTGTAAATTGCTTCCAGATCAATAAACGAGACAATTAATAGTGAATTCAAGCTAAACAAAGACAGAATTAATGAATTCCGCCTCTGATTCTGTCTGAGCACTCTTCTGATCGACTCGTTAGGTCGTCTCACGATCCTACAAATGTTTTGTTTTTCAAATTACTTTTTGATAACAGGAATTCTTTATTATAAACCCTTTGGACCGATGATTTTGAACTGTTGACCGACGAACTCAAACTCTTAGATTCGGACTTTGACTCTGACTCCTCATCTTTATCCAACACCTAATCGACCACTTTCTTTATTAACTCAGACTCATGATCAGTGTCAGACGATGTGAATGTGACGTTAATGTTGTCCAGTAATTCATCAGTTGACTCATACTTTAACTTTATATTGACTACCTTTTTGACTTGTTCCTTGTTAGGTTTTCTGGGAGAATAACCTTCCCAGATCGGAGGCGGACACTTTTATAATTTGCACTTTGTTTCTTACCAGTATCCATTTCCTCTGACTTCTTATCCTGAAAAGCTTCAAAACCTACAATAGTAGGATACACTCTATGAATCAAATAATCAGAACTTGAATAGCTGAGCAGCAATCGTTTGATTCTTTCATTCCCAATCTTTTTAGTCTCCAATTCCTTCTTCAAGTCTGCATACTCTTCAATATACTTACTGATGGTCTTCAATTCCTTGTTCATCTTGTAGGATCGTTTGCACGACCAAACGAGTCGTTCAGAAGAGATCTCGGACTAAATCAAAGGCGGAATTCAGTGATCAAGTCTTCGTTCAGCTTGTATTGCACTAGATTCACTTTAAATTGTCTCTTATATTGATTACACAACGTTTAACAGGCAGGAGACACTTCGGCAGCACCTCGACACCGGAATCAGAAAGTTACAAATGAAATGACCAAGACACATATATATAGGCAGTCCCATTTCGCATGGAATGGACTCATGCGAGTTGGCCAGTGCCATTTCGTGCGAAATGGCAATACCATTTCGTGCGAAATGGCAATACCATTTCGTGCGAAATGGCTATATCCTACACGTTTCTCGATTTTCTCATTCTACGTGACTTGATCTATCATTCTTATTACAAGACTCGATACAAGACGAAGTCAACAGACATATGCACCAACAGACTCCCCCTTGGATGTTGACGAGTCTTCAGTGTCGAGTTTTTAGTATGTCAACTCTTCAGTCTTGATCAGTCTTTTCGCTCATTCCAAAATGTCTTTCTCTTGTAAGAATCCTTATCAATCTCTCTCTTCTTTCTCTTTCTCTCCCAGAATATCAATCCTGGCTTTATCCTCTCTTGATCAGGTCTCTTGATTCTTTAAGTTCATCAGCATTAGCAGCTTCTATCTCGAACGCTTCTCCATAATCGGAATCTGGCTCTAATGCTTTCACACGGGTTCTAGAACTTCTCCTGGCTTTTCGTAGCAACAAGATTAGGAACCTGGCTTTTCCGTCTTCAGACTCCCCTTTTCAATCAGCTGGGATCATAGTCTGGCATAACAATTTCATCAGCTTAGAGTCGGAAACCTGGTAGTTTTCCGTCTTCAGGAATCGAAACATTGCTTTTCCACAGGATTGTTAACTGGCTAACCTGCACATGCTCTACTCAAAATAAATTTGACAAATTTAAAAATTTGACAAATTTATAAACCACTAGTAGATATTGTTCAATTATCAACAATTTATATCAACATCAAACTTACTTTCGGTTAGATTTAATTATAACAATTTTCATTTCAAAACAAACTCTCCCAAACCTGCTCATCATGTTTAGCACTTGGAGCTTTGAAAATCAGCTTTTCAACATCAGTTGTCGAAAATAAGATAAGATGAAATAAAATCTTTTTGGATTTTCAAAATTTACGCTAAAACACAATCTTTTTGGATTTTTGTTTTTAATGAAAAACAGTAAAGAAATATTTACAGACAATATTTTTGTGAGTTTGTGTAAGAAGATCATATCAGTTTATGAGACAAATCACTAGCACCATTGAGCTTTTAAACACTTTAAGTTCTAAACAATTCACTTAGATTGTCAGTATACTTGTCCACTTAAATTTTCACACAATGTTCAACTGTTTCGAGACACCAGAATTAGTGTTTTAAGCACTTAACTTATTCGCGTGTCCCACCTCTTGAGTATACTCCCGTATCCAGATCCCAATATTCAGTCTTACAGGTGAGTATACCTAGATGATATCTGTAAGGGGTTAAATGCTAGACCATGAGAGCTCAGGCTATTGCTTCCGCAAAATCAGAGAGATGATGGCTCGACTTTAGGTGTGTCCCCTTTAGAGGATCTTTTCTTCAACAACACATGATTAGTGTGACAACCCTAAAAATTACGGGTATCCGTACAATTAATTTATATTTAATTTGTGCTTAATGACTGTGGTGATTACAACTGTTGATTTAACTGCTTGCCGGTCTTTGTTACATATATAAACATGCATCACCTTCATACTGTCACTCCATTTATTATATACAAACATTAGTGACAAACTCGATGCACAAAGCACAGTTAGCACACTGAGCGGATAACCCAGCAACCATGCAGACATTGTCTTTGAGGCAAGTATGAGCCGGGAATAGATTACTACACTGTTAGGGAGTGTAGGGAAGTGAGAATCATTAAACTGCGTCACTAGGGGATAGTTATAGTGCCGGGAAGTGCCTAAAAACACACCTTAAACGTAGAATTTTGCACTTAATAAACAAAATTCAGCATTAAACAATGCTAGTAAGGCGTAAAAACATGGGAAAATAATACTAGACACTTTCCAAAGTGTCGGAAATTTATCGTGTCACTAAAAACACTATAAAAGACACTTTAAATACTTATTTAGCACTTTAATGGATCAATATCCAATTGAAGAACCGGACTTTACCCGGAACATAACAATATTGTTAGTGACATTGTTTATCCTTTTCTGAGCTAGTTAGGATCCCCGAACACCCTAACACCCGTCATATTACATAACACACTAATAACCAACTTAAAGTCTTAACTAATCATAACTAATCCTTAACTATCCATTCAAATCTAAGCATAACCCCCCCCCCCCTAACCGATCTGTTCCCCCAAGGGGTGACCCCCACCCCACCATTTGTTGATTATTATAATCATCCTTGTCCCATATCTAGATTACATATTGCACAACGGGTTTTAGTATGTGATGGTCTATAAGTTTGCTAAAGGGATAAGACTTCATTCACTAAACACTTCACAAGAAATTTCTTTCTTCTCTCCCTCTTGCCTTGTAATTGGCCGAACACCATCACCATTACCTCACCATCATTCAAATATTATTCAGGCCATTTTCATACACACCAAGGTGCAAGAGATCATACAAGGAGGTCCGGTGCTTTCGGAATCTCAAGAACCTCTCTACGTTGCTTTTATCCACCTTTTTTACGCCTTGATTCTTCCCTTGCCTCGAGCTAGTAGTAAGTGCTTCCCAACATCTTCTTGTTCTTGTTTAAAGTGGTTAATAAGAGATTTAACGGTTAAAATCCAAGATCAAAACATAAAGACTTTATAAATAAGTTGGTTAAAGAGTAACTAGTGGTGTAAATCTTATGAAACTTGTTTAGTTGTGATTATTTTATGTTGTTTGATGCTAGTAGTGGGATAGATCATCATCTAACCATGCTAGATCATGTTCATGAAACATGAACTAGTAGTTTGTTAAGTGTGAAGGTTACAAGATGATGAACTCTTCCACTAACAAAACATGAACTTGTGTAAAAGTGATTTTTCTTGTAAAATAAGGTTTTAAACTAGTAGATCTAAAGATCTACAAGTGGTATTTTCGAAGAACCAAGTGTAAGAGGCAAGTCTTGTTTTATACCCGGATCTTACACAAACTACAAGCATTTTAGTGAAAAAGCAAGAGTGTAAAACACTTGTGTAGCAAGAAGATTTAACAAAGATATATTTCCGTAAATTTTGACTAGAAGTTGTAAGACTACATATTCTTTAAAAATAAAGTTTTCAAGAAACTGATTTTATTTTTAAAGATGACAAGATCCGCTAAATATGTTAGGAAGTTAATACATATTTTTACACAACTTACAAGTTCATGAGTTTGCGATTTAGACTTATTTTGTCATGTTTGATGTTTAAATATTGTATATTGATGGTTGATAAATTGTTGATTGAATTTTGAAAAGCAAATGATACGCTTGAAAGCGTGCCCACCTCTAGTTACAGAGGAAACTTTCCTCTGGCGAAATTTTTCTAAAAATATAACACTTAGAAATGCTTTTGGTGACAAGTGTTTATAAGTATATTTTCAACTTGTTTTCAAAATATAAATTTCTCCATGGTTTTTATTACAAATTAACCAAATGTCAGAGGTGGAATTTTGTAAAGGAAACTTGTTAAATATATATTGAGAATATATATTTCTTAATAAAACGCTTGTGTGCTTACGTAATTATTTTGTGAACTAAAGATATATTATTTTTAGGGTAAAAATAATAATACTTGATGTATCATGAAAATATGACTCCAAAATAAAACCAACGCCCTCACAAATAAATATTTAAGTTACATCGGTATTGTTTTTTTACAACGCGAACTCTAAAAGGTAACGCGCGTATTTTCGGAAAATACTCTTAATGGTGTATTTTGACAAAGTATTATTTTGGGACATTGTATGAAGTAAAATATAATATTTTTGGGAAAAATATGTATATTTTAGAATCAGAACATTTTAGACAAGTGAGACTTAAAAATATATTTTTCGGAATTATAACGTATACGTATATTTTGGTAAAATATTATTTTGGAAACTGCAGAAACAGAAATATGTTATTTTTTGGAATATATTAACATATTTTTATTTGGAACAATAACATCGAAATACGAAGCCGTTACTTGGCAGGATATACAGGTACATATATTATTTTAAGAATACGAGTATACAACCCATCCTTGGGAAGGAAATGCGCATATTCAATACTTGAGAAGTATAACTCTAAAATAGTTGTCTAACTATTTCAAAACCTTAAAAACAGTTATAACTTGGAATAATACCAGAAACGTATCCCTAAAACACAAATACTAAGACAAGGCACTACCCGTTCGTCTAATAGACAATAGACCATTGTAGGTAGTCGTGATTGTCGTGGAGATTTGGGTTACGAGTACGAAGACGCAATATTGTGAGTTCATGTCCCCCTTTTCTCTTAACTGCTTTCAGTTTTTATACTTTGGGGCTGAAATACATGTTACAATGTTTATGGATACTTGTATACATGGTATGGTTAACATAAGGATGGTTACTACTTACATCATGTGAGTGGGTAGGCTGAAACTAGAGGCCATTAATCCTCATTGTAGGATCGAGGGTCATTAGCGGTAGATCTATCTGGATGTAGAGAGCCCAACCCCTGACTCCGCTGAATGAACCAGGTGGTGTCTTTGAGCCGACGCAAAAATCTGCAAGGTTTGAGTCTTCCTATTGCACTTCACACATATCATTGGCTTTGCAACTCAATGGTGATCTCTTTTTCCTTAATTGCTACATACCAGGGATTTTCATACATACAGACATTTTTACGAAGGTTTATACTGTGACAACTCGTATTTAGAACCTACTTTGTGTAACGTAGGTGAACGTTTTATGATTATATGAGCTTTGATTTATTGAATGATATATTTGATACGTGCTTTGTGTAAATGTATGTATGTATGTGAATGTTACACGAACCGATCGCACAATGCACAACACTCGCTCAACCGCACAAGCCCACTTCGGGCCCTACTCTTCGTACACGAATCAATGGGCAACCCATATGGGGGTTCGGCCCACTACCCTTAAACGAAAACAAACATCCATCATTGGGGTTGTTCTCTCATTAGTTGCAAACACTCATACACACACAAAAACCCTACTTGCTCTCTTTTCCCTCTCTCGCGAAGCCGACGACAACATCACTCGTTCCTCTCGAAGCTTTTGATTCGGACCGACCCCATTCTCCTCTCAACCGGTTAGTGTTTATAGCTATCGATTGTGTGTTGACTAATGTTTTGATCTAGTTGTGTTACATAGTGACACAGGAATGGTATATGATAGTAATGTAAATTGTTGAGATATTGTGCTCTTGATAATCGGCTCACATGCATGTTTGATGATGTTCATACGATTTGGATTGTATGATCTAGAGTTAGAACCGAAAACCTAATAATCGGTTGTGAACGTGTTTTAATCGGATGATTGATTGTGTTGTTATGAAGGGTGCATGTTAGAAATCAAGCCATGAATCTGTTAGTGTATGAATGTTGTGGTTGATAGTTATGTGATGAATAATTTTAGGGTTCATATGTTTTGGTGATTATTGCCTGTTTGACTGAGAATGGTATAGTTGAAAAATGTTAATTGATTTAATTTGGAAATCGATTATGTTGATTGATTGATATAAAATAGGAAACTTGTTGCATGTTGTAACCGATTGAACATGAAATCCGGAATTTATAACTGATCGCACAAGGGTCCTCTCAATCGCACAAGATCAGGTCATACAAGACCTGATCTGATCGCACAAGCCGGACGCACAAGACCAAACGCACATTACATTTAGTCATGCCTGATCGCACAACATCTTGTGGATCGCACAAGCTGATGCTGATCGCACAAGATGTTGGGCCACACACATATGTTAAATGTTGTTTAACTGTTGGGCCTCAAAGCCAATTTCAATCGCACAACCCAACCGGATCGTACAAGATCAGTTGGATCGCACAAGACCTTTACATGCTATTAGTTTGGGCCGAGCACCTTATGCTTAGACTTCTCTTATTGTTGGGCCCATTTACTTGTTGGGCCGGGGTATTAACGGATCGCACAACCTGTTGTGGATCGCACAAGGTAGTGCTGGACGCACAACAGGTTGGGCCGACTATCCTTTGGGCTTAGTCAATTGAATCGCACAAGCTGGTATATGAAGTGTACTTGACTGATTATGTGTTGCCATAGTAAATACGTGCTGTAACCCGTGTTAGACATACGTGCATTATTTGAGTCAACCTGACTTGTATGGTAACCCTGTTTGGACGTGGTTGACCATCCTTAGTTCAAGAAACCTTTTTGTGTATCTGCCGAGCAACCTAAGGTGAGTTCACACAGCCAAGGCATGGGGTTCCCGGGTGGGAATGGAATTTGATGAATTACTGTACATACTCAGCTTATAGAACCTAACGATAAGATACGACTAGACTAGTAACACTTAATGAACTGATCTTCGCACACCTGCCAAGGGTTGGCCGCGATATTATGACTGACTTCGCACACCTGCCTTAGGAAGGCCGCGAACTGAAATTTACTAATTTTCGCACACCTGCCTGGTAGGCTGCGATACAAATAAACCTAGTCTAGAATACTTGGGAAAACATGCCCTAATCTTCGCATACCTGGCTGGGAGGCCGCGACGGAAACTAATACGATACATCACAAAACGAACGAACATATTACTACTCACTCTACACTATTACTGAACTGTTAACTGTGAACTCGCTCAACTAGTTGTTGACTCTCTGCTGCATGCCTTGCAGGACCTTAGGTAGCATATGGAGTTTGCACAAGGAGGAGCGGGTCGTTGTGGACAAGGATTCGTGAATGTTCACTAAACACTTATGATATTCATACTATAAAATTTATGTTTGGGCTTTTACCTTAATGCTTCCGCTACACTTAATTATGTTGGTTTTGATAAACACCTTTCGTATTGATGGGTTACTTTTACTACTTATTTATATGTTCAATATGATTGGTGGCTTGATCCTGGTCATGTCACGCTCCCAAGCGGTGATACTCCGCAGGTGGATTTTGGGGGTGTGACAGATTGGTATCAGAGCCATTGGTTATAGAGAACTCGGTTTTAATATGGGAAAACGTTTTATTAAAACCAGACTATAACCAGAACATGCTCTCAAACGATCCACAACGACGCTTCGCTCCACGTGCAAGACTCGACCTCCTAGGTAATAAGGTTTATGTTTATTACCTGCATGCTAGAACTATATAGAACTTTGCTCGTATTACGCTTAGATACACATGACACTATTACTTGAGAATACCTACATGCTTACACTTTTCTGTCATCGCCCTACCCGCGAACCACTCTTACGTACGCTACTTTTACTATGAAGATCATGTCTGGACGAATTAACATGACACAAGCCCAGCTAGCGGCTCTAATTCAAGAACAAGTTGTTGCGGCACTTGCAACCGCCCAAGCAGGAGGTATATCCTGTAGTTATAGCACACACTAGGATCTTTAGATCCTACGCTCCTAAACTAGCTATCGTGTTTAAACTTTGTCCTATTCGTACACAATAGGTCAACCAGCGAAGTAGCCTATCTGCACTTTCAAGAACTTCATGGACTGTCACCCAAGTACTTTCAGTGGCACCGAGGGGGCAGTGGGACTCCTCCACTGGTTTGGAAAGCTCGAGTCCGTGTTTGAGATGTGCGAGTGCCCTGAGGCTCGCCGGGTGAAGTATGCCACCGGCACTCTTGAAGGAATTGCACTAACATGGTGGAATGCGCAAGTACAGATCCTAGGGTTAGCAGCTGCTAACGCCACACCTTGGGAGGATTTCAAGGAATTGATTAAACGTGAGTACTGCACACGGGACGACATCTACAAGTTGGAGGATGAGTTATACCATTTGAAGATGACGGGGTCAGAAATTGAGGCATACACCAAACGGTCTAACGAATTAGCTATCTTGTGTCCAACGATGGTGGACCCTCCAGTTAAGCGCATTGAGTTGTATCTCAAGGGGCTTGCGCCAGAGATTCAGAGCCACGTGACGTTGGCTAACCTCAACAACATACAAGACATCCAGCGTCTTGCTCATCGACTCACCGATCAGGCAGTGGAACAGAATAGACTGCCAAAACGCATCCGTGCTACCACTACTGCTACTACTAATCCAGCTGCTACTCCTGCTACACTCAGCGATAACAAACGGAAATGGGATGGGGATTCCAGCAGGGGATCAGTTTCTGTTCAGTCCCAAACACAACAGCGCCGCACTAACGACTACCAGAGTCCGAATCAGCAATCATCATGCAGTCAGTGGCAGGGTGGATATCGGGGAATTCACCCATGGTGCAATAAATGCAACAAACACCATAGCGGAAGGTGTCGCAGGGAACGATGTCAAAGATGCCTCAAGATGGGTCATGAGGCTAAGGATTGTAGAAGCTCACGGCCAGTAAACCAGAACCATCAACTCCCACCGCCAGCTCCTCAAAAACCACAGCAGCAGCAACCACAGCGTGGAAACCAGGGATGTTTTCAGTGTGGGGCTGAAGGTCATTACAAACGCGATTGCCCTCAGTTGAACCAGAATCAGAACCGCAACAACAACAATAACCAGGGCAACGGGCACAACAACGGTGGGAACAACAACAACAATGGCAACGAGGCAAGGGGTCGTGCTTTCGTACTGGGACGAGGAGACGCAATGAACGATCCCAATGTGGTTATGGGTAAGTTCCTTCTCGACGATATCTATGTTACTGTTTTATTTGATTCGGGTGCTGATACAAGTTATATATCGCTAAAAGTCAGTAAATTGTTAAAACGTGCACCAACACTCTTAACCACCAAACATGTACTAGAATTAGCAAATGGTAAGAGTCTAGAAGCCACGCAGGTAGTCAAGGGTTGTAGTATTGTCTTTGCCGGTCAGGCTTTCTCCATCGACCTTATTCCCATAGTCTTGGGAAGCTTTGATATCGTCATCGGGATGGATTGGTTATCCCAACATCAGGCAGAGATCCTGTGCAGCGAGAAGATCATTCGCATTCCTCGTTCTAGTCAAGAACCTCTTGAAGTTCAAGGCGACAAGAGTGGTGCAGTGGTCGGCATCATCTCTTTCTTGAAGGCTCAGAAATGTTTACGAAAGGGTCATACGGCTATCTTGGCACTTGTTACTGATGCATCAGCAAAGGAAAAGAAGCTGGAGGATATTCCAGTTGTACACAACTACCCTCAGGTGTTTCCTGAAGATTTACCTGGTTTACTGCCTCATCGCTAGGTCGAGTTTCAAATCGAGCTAGCTCCAGGAGCAGCACCTATAGCTCGAGCACCATATCGTTTAGCTCCATCAGAATTGGAGGAACTGTCAAAGCAGCTGCAAGAGCTCTTGGAAAAGGGCTTCATTCGTCCAAGCTCTTCGCCTTGGGGAGCTCCAGTGTTATTCGTGAAAAAGGAAGGATGGCACTTTCAAGATGCGCATCGACTACCGTGAACTCAACAAGGTGACGGTGAAGAACCGTTATCCTCTTCCGCGCATAGACGACTTATTCGACCAGTTGCAAGGGTCGTGTTACTACTCCAAGATAGACCTACGGTCAGGTTACCATCAGCTGAGAGTCCGGGATGAGGACGTCTCCAAAACCGCATTCAGAACTCGCTACGGTCACTACGAGCTTCTTGTCATGCCATTCGGGTTAACGAACGCGCCGGCCGTATTTATGGACCTTATGAACAGGGTGTGCAAACCCTATCTTGACAAGTTCGTCATCGTATTCATCGAGGACATCCTGATCTACTCTAAGAGTCAGGAGGAACACGAGCAGCACTTACGACTTATTTTGGAACTTCTTCGGAAGGAACAACTATACGCCAAGTTTTTGAAATGCAACTTCTGGCTTCGTGAAGTCCATTTTCTAGGCCACGTAGTGAACAAGGATGGGATCCATGTTGATCCATCGAAGGTAGACTCGATCAGGAACTGGCCTGCACCACGTACGCCAACAGAAATACGCTAATTCTTCGGTTTGGTGGGATACTACAGACGATTTATCAAGGATTTCTCGAAAATCGCTCAGCCACTTACACTACTGACACAGAAGGGTGTCACCTACCGTTGGGGCAACACTCAGGAAACTGCTTTCCAGCACCTAAAGGATAGATTTTGCAGTGCACCTATCCTCTCATTGCTAGAGGGCATGAACGATTTCGTAGTTTATTGTGATGCATCCATCCAGGGTCTTGGATGTGTATTAATGCAGCGCGACAAGGTCATTGCTTACGCTTCGCGCCAACTTAAGGTTCACGAACGGAACTACACGACGCACGATTTAGAGCTGGGAGCTGTTGTTTTCGCGCTCAAGATATGGCGACACTACCTGTACGGTACCAAGTGCACAATTTACACCGATCACAGGAGTCTCGAGCATATCTTCAGACATAAGGAATTGAACATGCGTCAACGACGATGGGTTGAATTACTCAACGATTACGAATGCGCCATCAAGTACCATCCAGGCAAAGCCAATGTTGTGGCTGACGCCCTCAGTCGGAAAGACACTCTACCTAAGCGCGTGCGAGCGCTACAGCTTACGATTCAGTCTAGCCTTCCTACACAGATACGAGATGCTAAGGCAGAAGCACTGAAACCAGAAAACGTCAGGGCTGAAGCTCTACGCGGCTCAAGGCAATGATTAGAACAGAAGGCAGACGGCGCCTACTATGTAACGGGGCGTATTTGGGTCCCACTTTATGGCGGTCTACGCGAACTTGTGATGGACGAAGCGCACAAGTCTCGCTACTCGGTACATCCAGGATCGGAGAAAATGTATCACGACATCAGAACTACTTATTGGTGGCCTAGCATGAAGGCCCACATCGCTACTTACGTTGGTAAGTGCTTGACCTGTGCGAGAGTCAAGGCTGAATACCAGAAACCAGCGGGCCTACTTCAACAACCCAAGATACCGCAATGGAAATGGGAAGAAATTTCCATGGATTTTGTTACAGGCCTACCCAGATCCCAGCGTGGGAATGATACCATATGGGTGATCGTGGATCGACTCACCAAGTCTGCACACTTCCTGGCTATAAAGGAAACGGATAAGTTCTCCACTCTCATAGACATCTATCTTAAAGAAGTTGTTTCGAGGCACGGGGTGCCCACCTCCATTATTTCGGATCGGGATGCACGATTCAGGTCAGAACTCTAGCAAGCGATGCACAAATCTTTCGGCTCACGTTTAGACATGAGCACAACATATCATCCTCAGACGGATGGGCAGTCTGAGCGAACGATCCAAACCCTTGAAGACATGCTTCAGGCATGCGTTATCGATTTCGGCAACAGCTGGGAAAAGCACCTCCCTTTGGTGGAGTTCTCATATAATAACAGTTACCAAACCAGCATACAAGCCGCTCCATTTGAGGCATTGTACGGACGTAAATGCCGGTCACCCCTCTGTTGGGCAGAGGTGGGGGATAGTCAGATTACGGGTCAAGAGATTGTAGTGGACGCCACAGAAAAGATTGCACAAATACGACAACGCATGGCGGCAGCACGCGATCGTCAGAAAGCCTACGCGGATAAGCGTAGAAAGCCATTGGAATTTCAGGTCGGGGACCGGGTTTTACTCAAAGTCTCACCCTGGAAGGGTGTAGTTCGCTTTGGCAAGCGGGGCAAATTAAATCCGCGGTATGTCGGACCATTCGAAATCCTAGAAAGAATAGGCACAATAGCCTACAGACTGAACCTACCAACTGAAGAAGTGCCTGTCAGATGAGACCCTTATCGTTCCTTTTAAGGAACTCACTATCGACGAGCGGTTGCAGTTCGTCGAGGAGCCAGTTGAAATCACGGACCGGGATGTGAAGGTCCTCAAACACAAGAGAATCCCTCTTGTCCGAGTTCATTGGAACTCCAAACGCGGCCCAGAGTACACCTGGGAACGCGAAGACCAGATGACAGAAAAGTATCCCAAGTTATTCGGAACCAATGCAACCACTACTGAGGCTGAAGCTACTACTGCGGAATTTCGGGCAGATCAACGGGGGGAGGATGTGACACCCCAGGAAAACCAGTGAACAATATAACTTACCTAGCTTCCTTAGTGAGTGCGTACCAAATTCCGGGACAAAATTTCTTTTTAGTTGGGGATAATGTGACAACTCGTATTTAGAACCTACTTTGTGTAACGTAGATGAACGTTTTATGATTATATGAGCTTTGATTTATTGAATGATATATTTGATACGTGCTTTGTGTAAATGTATGTATGTATGTATGTATGTGAATGTTACACGAACCGATCGCACAATGCACAACACTCGCTCAACCGCACAAGCCCACTTCGGGCCCTACTCTTCGTACACGAATCAATGGGCAACCCATATGGGGGTTTGGCCCACTACCCTTAAACGAAAACAAACACCCATCATTGGGGTTGTTCTCTCATTAGTTGCAAACACCTATACACACACAAAAACCCTACTTGCTCTCTTTTCCCTCTCTCGCGAAGCCGACGACAACATCACTCGTTCCTCTCGAAGCTTTTGATTCGGACCGACCCCATTCTCCTCTCAACCGGTGAGTGTTTATAGCTATCGATTGTGTGTTGACTAATGTTTTGATCTAGTTGTATTACATAGTGACTTAGGAATGGTATATGATAGTAATGTAAATTGTTGAGATATTGTGCTCTTGATAATCGGCTCACATGCATATTTGATGATGTTCATACGATTTGGGGTTCATATGTTTTGGTGATTATTGCCCGTTTAATCGAGAATTGTATGGTTGAAAACTGTTAATTGATTTAATTTGGCAATCGATTATGTTGATTGATTGATATAAAATAGGAAACTTGTTGCATGTTGTAACTGATTGAACATGAAATCCGGAATTTATAACTGATCGCACAAGGGTCCTCTCAATCGCACAAAATCAGGTCATACAAGACCTGATCTGATCGCACAAGCCGGACGCACAAGACCAAATGCACATTACATTTAGTCATGCCTGATCTCACAACATGTTGTGGATCGCACAAGCTGATGCTGATCGCACAAGATGTTGGGCCACACACATATGTTAAATGTTGTTTAACTGTTGGGCCTCAAAGCCCATTTCAATCGCACAACCCAACCGGATCGTACAAGATCAGTTGGATCGCACAAGACCTTTACATGCTATTAGTTTAGGCCGAGCACCTTATGCTTAGACTTCTCTTATTGTTGGGCCCATTAACTTGTTGGGCCGGGGTATTAACGGATCGCACAACCTGTTGTGGATCGCACAAGGTAGTGCTGGACGCACAACAGGTTGGGCCGACTATCCTTTGGGCTTAGTCAATTGAATCGCACAAGCTGGTATATGAAGTGTACTTGACTGATTATGTGTTGCCATGGTAAATACGTGCTGTAACCCGTGTTAGACATACGTGCATTATTTGAGTCAAAACCTGACTTGTATCGTAACCCTGTTAGGACGTGGTTGACCATCCTTAGTTCAAGAAACCTTTTTGTGTATCTGCCGAGCAACCTAAGGTGAGTTCACACAGCCAAGGCATGGGGTTCTCGGGTGGGAATGGGATTTGATGAATTACTGTACATACTCAGCTGATAGAACCTAACAATAAGATAAGACTACACTAGTAACACTTAAGGAACAGATCTTCGCACACCTGCCAAGGGTTGGCCGCGATATTATGACTGACTTCGCACACCTGGCTTAGGAAGGCCGCGAACTGAAATTTACTAATCTTTGCACACCTGCCTGGTAGGCCGTGATACAAATAAACCTAGTCTAGAATACTTGGGAAAACATCCCCTAATCTTCACATACCTGCCTGGGAGGCCGCGATGGAAACTAATACGATACATCACATAACGAACGAACATATTACTACTCACTCTACACTATTACTGAGCTGTTAACTGTGAACTCGCTCAACTAGTTGTTGACTCTCTGCTGCATGCCTTGTAGGACCTTAGGTAGCATATGGAGTTTGCACAAGGAGGAGCGGGTCGTTGTGGACAAGGATTCGTGAATGTTCACTAAACACATATGATATTCATACTTTATAATTTATGTTTGGGCTTTTACCTTAATGCTCCCGCTACACTTAATTATGTTGGTTTTGATAAACACCTTTCGTATTGATGGGTTACTTTTACTACTTATTTATATGTTCAATATGATTGGTGGCTTGATCCTGGTCATGTCACGCTCCCAAGCGGTGATACTCCGCAGGTGGATTTTGGGGGTGTGACATATACCTACTCACTTACACATGAACTCGCTCAACTTTATGTTGACTTTTCAAACTATATGTATTTCAGGGAACTACTGGATCTGGCACGGTATGCACATATTTTCAAGTTGCGTGTGAATAAAGAAGTCATCCAGGGTTTACAAGGTGTAACCTCTTCCAGGACGGGTTACATATCTCTAAACCTGGTATTGTTTAGAGTCTTTTGCATAGTGTTTACGAACTCATTAAATCAAGTCAAGGTTTGTAACTTATTTTGTGATTGATGTTTTAAGACAAGTATAATATGTTATTTTTCTAAACTCTATTAACGAGTGAATATCTCATGTTTTTGTCATATAGCATTGTTATGATTGTTGCTATGGTATTAAGAAGTCACACCAAATAAACCCACGCTTCCGCAAAGCCAGGGTGTGACAGCTTGGTATCAGAGCTTCGGTCGTAGCGAACTAGGATTCTTTCTCGAGTCTAGACTATGATCTTCAGGGCTCTCATGAAAACGTTTTCAAAAACTTTTACATTGCACACATTACGTCCAGATCCATGATACAAAATGTTTTTACAAACAAAAAGTATGAACACTTTTTCAAAAATTATGATTCAGTCTTATCGACTAGGAGGTTGGTCAGGGAGACCAGGGATTCAGTCTTATCGACTGGGAGGTTGGTCGGGGAGACCAGGGATTCAGTCATATAGACTGAGGGGCCAATCTTTAAGATTGGGGAGGTTTTGGTCTGAGAGGCCAGGGAGTTAGTCTGAGAGACTAGGAAGTTCAGTCTGAGAGACTAGGAGGATCAGTCTGAGAGGCTGGGAGGATAGTCTGAGAGACTAGGAAGTTCAGTCTGAGAGACTAGGAGGATCAGTCTGAGAGGTTGGGAGGATAGTCTGAGAGACCAAGAAGTTCAGTCTGAGAGGCTGGGAAGATAGTCTGGGGAAGACTAGGATGATTACTTGCTTACATTAATTGAGACTTACATGCTTATTGGATTTAAGGTTGATGTACGTGCATATGTGGTAGCTGTTCGCATACACTAATTATTAGTAATTACTATGAATATACATGCTACGCACCAGCACACATGTTACTCTAATTATAGAACGAATTATCAGACAATGATAACCCTATGACCACCGCCACAGATAATGAGACTACATCTGTGCCAGAGACAACTACGTCAGATACTTAGAGTGATCCTGATATGCTAATGACGAGGACGACTTCTAACAGTCCGTGCTACCAGACTTTGGTGATACTTCATCTCTGCTGATGGTTTCTCTGAAAAGAATCTTTCTGTCACTCTTGTTTCAATCCATGACCACTCCATCACTGGTCATCCTGATGATGGACACACCATGGCTCCAATCCTCGATGATGCGCCTCATGCGGACATTTCTACTGATGGTTGGCTACTCGACAAACAATATATGGCTACGTTGGCATACTTATCGATGGTCCTTCTGCCGACGCCCATAACAATAGAAAATTTGACGAGAACACTGTTACTAGCTTCACTTCTTAAGACCCCTGTTAACAAGCCATCCTCTGATTCTAGCATGCATTCAGACTCCTTTGAGTCTGTGATACCTGCAACCTTACAAACAGCTGGATTATAGCATTCTACAACTGAAACAAGATGACGATGACATGCTGTTTCTCTATCACCTGCTCGAGACACCTCACCGTTACACGACCCAAAGCCTGCTCTTGAGCTAGCTTCTACACCTTTTGGGTCAGCTTGATGTTGCGCCTGCTGAACCTACACCTTTACGCGATCATGATCATGTCTCTTTTGTTCTGCCAGACATTGCACCCTTACATCTACCTACATCGGGAAATCTCCTCATTTGTTGAGAAGTTTGTTTTTACACCCGCAACCGCTGACATTGCTCCTTTTCCCTATGAAGACCGACTTCCATTGCGCCAAGGTGCCTATAGCTTTCTTTCATAATATAACCGCACCCCAGGAAGGAACTTCAGGTCGGCACCCTCATAACGATTCATCTGCTACAACAGCATATTCCCAACTGCACAGGTCACACCGTTTGCTACATTCACCTCTACAACGCCGGACGAGCCACTTTGATGGATCTTATAACACACTATACTCATTTTAGACCCTTGCCATCCCTCTCATTATGGAGGCTGTACACAGGATGACTGCTCCTGTAACATCAGATACAGTTTAAGGATACAAGTCACAGATTTTTGGAGCTGGAGCTGACACTACGTTCTCCACGTTGTCTATAGTATGTATACTTTGCTCCCCCGCATTCACCGAGATTCCTTTTGACGCTCTCACCTGCTGCTATAACACCTTTCCCAGGTTTTCTTTTGATGCTCATTCCTTTTACCATCGAGCGGCAAATCAGTTGACTACTTCGAGGTATATACAAGCTCGCTGAGGAATTCAAGCATGTTGACAGTTTAGTTTTCTTTCCTCCTCCACCCCAGTCACCAGTATAGTTGGTTTCTGGATTATGCGGATTGCATTACGCTTGGGTAAAGACACTAACGATAAGACGGGATTGTGGAGACTTTTGAGGACCACTTCTGACTACGTAATTCTGATACACTAATATACTCGTGGACAGGGGTAGGATGACCCCGTGTCCCTTCTGATGTGAGGCCTTTTGACACAGTGATTGTGGCCGGAGGATAATGAGAGCCCGATCATCTTCAAACACGTGACAATACTTATGACTAATGACTAACGAAAAACTCTGTCGCTATGTCCCCACTAAGGACGCTGTTGATCTACATATTTGTACTATAACTCTAATGCTACATGCTTACTTGCTACATTCCTATTTACAAGTTGTGCAATACATGTGATAATATGTGATTGAATGATATAACAACTGTGTATATGCATATATTTCATACACCCCTAAGGTCTTATTCGTTGAATAGAGACTTGTGTGCTCACGTCCTTCACAAGACCTGACCTAACCGACTTCCTTCTAGGAGGATGTCGACTCAAGGGAACACCGATATCAACCACCCTCTACCTACAACAGAGGCGGAAATGCAAGAGCGCCTCTTACAGGCCATCGCACGGTACGAGGACCGTCGCTCTGATTGCAGCGGAGGTACCTCAGGAAATAACCCCCCAACGATAATGTCTAGTCCTTTAAGACACATTACAAAACGTTCAGACATTTCCACGAGTGCCTTGCTAAGGCCTTACGCGAATAATGCACAAAGCACAGTTAGCACACTGAGCGGATAACCCAGCAAACATGCAGACATTGTCTTTGAGGCCAGTATGAGCCGGGAATAGATTACTACACTGGTAGGGAGTGTAGGGAAGTGAGAATCATTAAACTGCGTCACTAGGGGATAGTTATAGTGCCGGGAAGTGCCTAAAAACACACCTTAAATGTAGAATTTTGCACTTAATAAACAAAATTCATTATTAAACAATGCTAGTAAGGTGTAAAAACATGGGAAAATAATACTAGACACTTTCCAAAGTGTCGGAAACTTATTGTGTCATTAAAAACACTATAAAAGACACTTTAAATACTTATTTAGCACTTTAATGGATCAATATCCAACTGAACAACCGGACTTTACCCGGAACATAAAAATATTGTTAGTGACATTGTTTATCCTTTTCTGAGCTAGTTAGGGTCCCCGAACACCCTAACACCCGTCATATTACATAACACACTAATAGCCAACTTAAAGTCTTAACTAAACATAACTAATCCTTAACTATCCATTCAAATCTACCTAGAACCCCCCCCCCTAACCGATCTGTTCCCCCAAGGAGTGACCCCCACCCCACCATTTGTTGATTATTATAATCATCCTTGTCCCATATCTAGATTACATATTGCACAATGGGTTTTAGTATGCGATGGTCTATAAGTTTGCTAAAGGGATAAGACATCATTCACTAAACACTTCACAAGAAATTGCTTTCTTCTCTCCCTCTTGCCTTGTAATCGGCTGAACACCATCACCATTACCTCACCATCATTCAAATCTTGTTCAAGCCATCTTCATACACACCAAGGTGCAAGAGATCATACAAGGAGGTCCGGTGCTTTCGGAATCTCAAGAACCTCTCTAAGTTGCTTTTATCCACCTTGTTTACGCCTTGATTCTTCCCTTGCCTCGAGCTAGTAGTAAGTGCTTCCCAACATCTTCTTGTTCTTGTTTAAAGTGGTTAATAAGAGATTTAACGATTAAAACCCAAGAACACACAAGGTTAAAACATAAAGTCTTGAAAGAATGATAAATAAGTTGGTTAAAGAGTAACTAGTGGTGTAAATCTTATGAAACTTGTTTAGTTGTGATTATTTTATGTTGTTTGATGCTAGTAGTGGGATAGATCATCATCTAACCATGCTAGATCATGTTCATGAAACATGAACTAGTAGTTTGTTAAGTGTGAAGGTTACACGATCATGAACTCTTCCACTAACAAAACATGAACTTGTGTAAAAGTGATTTTTCTTGTAAAATAAGGTTTTAAACTAGTAGATCTAAAGATCTACAAGTGGTATTTTCTAAGAATCAAGTGTAAGAGGCAAGTCTTGTTTTATACCCGGATCTTACACAAACTACAAGCATTTTAGTGGAAAAGCAAGAGTGTAAAACACTTGTGTAGCAAGAAGATTTAACAAAGAAATATTTCGGTAAATTTTTGACTAGAAGTTGTAAGACTACATATTCTTTAAAAATAAAGTTTTCAAGAAACTGATTTTATTTTTAAAGATGACAAGATCCGCTAAATATGTTAGGAAGTTAATACATATTTTTACACAACTTACAAGTTCATGAGTTTGCGATTTAGACTTATTTTGTCATGTTTGATGTTTAAATATTGTATATTGATGGTTGATAAATTGTTGATTGAATTTTGAAAACAAAATGATACGCTTGAAAGCGTGGCCACCTCTAGTTACAGAGGAAACTCTGGCGAAATTTTTCTAAAAATATAACACTTAGAAATGCTTTTGGTGACAAGTGTTTATAAGTATATTTTCAACATGTTTTCAAAATATAAATTTCTCCATGGTTTTTATTACAAATTAACCAAATGTCAGAGGTGGAATTTTGTAAAGGAAACTGGTTAAATATATATTGAGAATATATATTTCTTAATAAAACGCTTGTGTGCTTACGTGATTATTTTGTGAACTAAAGATATATTATTTTTAAGGTAAAAATAATAATACTTGATGTATCATGAAAATATAACTCCAAAATAATACCAACGCCCTCACAAATAAATATTTAAGTTACATCGGTATTATTTTTTTTACAACGCAAACTCTAAAAGGTAACGCGCGTATTTTCGGAAAATACTCTTAATGGTGTATTTTGACAAAGTATTATTTTGGGAAATTGTATGAAGTAAAATATAATATTTTTGGGAAAAAATATGTATATTTTGGAATCAGAACATTTTAGACAAGTGAGACTTAAAAATATATTTTTTCGGAATTAGAACGTATACGTATATTTTGGTAAAATATTATTTTGGAAACTACAGAAACCTAAATATGTTATTTTTGGGAATATATTAACATATTTTTATTTGGAACAATAGTATCGAAATACGACTCCGTTACTTGGCAGGATATACAGGTACATATATTATTTTAAGAATACGAGTATACAACCCATCCTTGGGAAGGAAATGCGCATATTCAATACTTGAGAAGTATAACTCTAAAATAGTTGTCTAACTATTTCAAAACCTTAAAAACAGTTATAACTTGGAATAATACCAGAAACGTAACCCAAAAACACAAATACTAAGACAAGGCACTACCTGTTCGTCTAATAGACAATAGACCATTGTAGGTAGTCGTGATTGCCGTGGAGATTTGGGTTACGAGTACGAAGACGCAATAGTGTGAGTTCATGTCCCCCTTTTCTCTTAACCGTTTTCTGTTTTTATACTTCGGGGGTGAAATACATGTTACAATGTTTACGGATACTTTTATACATGGTATGGTTAGCATAAGGAGGGTTACTACTTAGATCATGTGAGTGGGTAGGCTGAAACTAGAGGCCATTAATCCTCATTGTAGGATCGAGGGTCATTAGCGGTAGATCTATCTGGGTGTAGAGAGCCCAACCCCTGACTCCACTGAATGAACTAGGTGGTGACTTTGAGCCCGACGCAAAAATCTGCAAGGTTTGAGTCTTCCTACAGCACTTCACATATATCATTGGCTTTGCAACCCAATGGTGATCTCTTTTTCCTTAATTGCTACATACCAGGGATTTTCATACATACAGACATTTTTACGAAGGTTTATACCTACTCACTTACACATGAACTCGCTCAACTTTATGTTGACTTTTCAAACTACATGTATTTCAGGGAACTAACTACTGGATCTGGCACGGTATGCACATATTTTCAAGTTGCGTTTGAATAAAGAAGTCATCCAGGGTTTACAAGGTGTAACCTCTTCCAGGACGGGTTACATATCTCTAAACCTAGTATTGTTTAGAGTCTTTTGCATAGTTTTTACGAACTCATTAAATCAAGTCAATGTTTTAAGACAAGTATAATATGTTATTTTTCTAAACTCTATTAACATGTGAATATCTCATGTTTTTGTCATATAGCATTGTTATGATTGTTTCTATGGTATTAAGAAGTCACACCAAATAAACCCATGCTTTCGCAAAGCCAGGGTGTGACAGCTTGGTATCAGAGCTTCGGTCGTAGCCAACTAGGAATCTTTCTCGAGTCTAGACTACGATCTTCAGGGCTCTCGTGAAGTCATTTTCAAACACTTTTACATTGGTCGGGGAGACAAGGGATTCAGTCATATAGACTGAGGGGTCAATCTTTAATATTGGGGAGGTTTTGGTCTGAGAGGCCAGGGAGTTAGTCTGAGAGACTAGGAAGTTCAGTCTGAGAGACTAGGAGGATCAGTCTGAGAGGCTGGGAGGATAGTCTGAGAGACTAGGAAGTTCAGTCTGAGAGACTAGGAGGATCTGTCTGAGAGGTTGGGAGGATAGTCTGAGAGACTAGGAAGTTCAGTCTGAGAGGCTGGGAAGATAGTCTGGGAAGACTAGGATGATCACTTGCTTACATTAATTGAGACTTACATGCTTATTGGATTTAAGGTTGATGTACGTGCATATGTGGTAGCTGTTCGCATACACTAATTGTTAGTAATTACTATGAATATACATGCTACGCACCAGCACACATGTCACTCTAATTAGAGAACGAGTTATCAGACATTGATAACCCTACGACCACCGCCACAGATAATGAGACTACATTTGCGCCAGAGACAATTACGTCAGATACTGAGAGTGATCCTGATATGCTAATGACGAGGACGACTTCTAACAGTCCGTGCTACCAGACTTTGGTGATACTTCATCTCTGTTGATGGTTTCTCTGAAAAGAATCTTTCTGTCACTCTTGTTTCAATCCATGACCACTCCATCACTGGTCATCCTGATGATGGACACACCATGGCTCCAATCCTCGATGATGCGCCTCATGCGGACATTTCTACTAATGGTTGGCTACTCGACAAACAATATATGGCTACGTTGGCATACTTATCGATGGTCCTTCTGCCGACACCCATAACAATAGAAAATTTGACGAGAACACTGTTACTAGCGTCACTTCTTAAGACCCCTGTTAACAAGCCATCCTCTGATTCTAGCATGCATTCAGACTCCTTTGAGTCTGTGATACCTGCAACCTTACAAACAGCTGGATTACAACATTCTACTACTGAAACAAGACGACGATGACATGCTGCTGCTCTATCACCTGCTCGAGACACCACACCGTTACATGACCCAGAGCATGCTCTTGAGCTAGCTTCTACACCTTTTGGGTCAGCTTGATGTTGCGCCTGCTGTACCTACACCTTTACGCGGTCATGATCATGTTTCTTTTTGGTCTTCCAGACATTGCACCCCTTACATCTACCTACATCGGGAAATTTCCTCATTTGTTGAGAAGTTCGTTTTTACACCCGCAACCGCTGACATTGCTCCTTTTCCCTATGAAGACCGACTTCCATTGCGCCAAGGTGCCTATAGCTTTCTTTCAGAATATAACCGCACCCCTGGAAGGAACTTCAGGTCGGCACCCGCATAACGATTCATCTGCTACAACAGCATATTCCCAACTGCACAGGTCGCACCGTTTGCTACATTCACCTATACAACGCCGGACGAGCCACTTTGATGGATCTTATAACACACTATACTCATTTTAGACCCTTGCCATCCCTCTCATTATGGAGGTTGTACACAGGATGAGTGCTCCTGTAACATCAGATACAGTTTAAGGATACAAGTCACAGATTGTTTAAGGATACAAGTCACAGATTTTTGGAGCTGGAGCTGACACTACGTTCTCCACGCTGTCTATAGTATGTATAATTTGCTCCCCCACATTCTCCGAGATTCCTTTTGACGCTCTCACCTGCTGCTATAACGCCTTTCCCAGGTTTTCTTTTGATGCTCGTTCCTTTTACCATTGAGCGGCAAATCAGTTGACTACTTAGAGGTATATACAAGTTCGCGGGGGAATTCAAGCATGTCGACAGTTTAGTTTTCTTTCCTCCTCCACCCCATTCACCAGTATAGTTGGTTTCTGGATTATGCGGATTGCATTACGCTTGGGTAAAGACAATAACGATAAAACGGGATTACGGAGACTTTTGAGGACCACTTCTGACTACGTAATTCTGATACACTAATATACTCATGGACAGGGGTAGGATGACCCAGTGTCCCTTCTGATGTGAGGCATTTTGACACAGTGATTGTGGCCGGAGGATAATGAGAGCCCGATCATCTTCAAACACGTGACAATACTTATGACTAATGACTAACGAAAAACTCCGTCGCTATGTCCCCACTAAGGACGTTGTTGATCTACATATTTGTACTATAACTCTAATGCTACATGCTTACTTGCTACATTCCTATTTACAAGTTGTGCAATACATGTGATAATATGTGATTGAATGATATAACAACTGCGTATATGCATATATTTAATACACCCCTAAGGTCTTATTCGTTGAATAGAGACTTGTGTGCTCGCGTTGTTCACAAGAACTGACCTAACCGAGTTCCTTCTATGAGGATGTCGACTCAAGGGAACACCGATATCAACCACCCTCTACCTACAACAGAGGCGGAAATGCAAGAGCGCCTCTTACAGGCCATCGCACGGTACGAGGACCGTCGCTCCAATTGAAGCGGAGGTACCTCAGGAAATAACCCCCCCAACGGTAATGTCTAGTCCTTTAAGACACGTTACAAAACGTTCGGACATTTCCACGAGTGCCTTGCTAAGGCCTTACACGAATAATGTTGCTTACATCACAGGCTGCACCTACAAGCAGTTCTTGGACCACAAACCTCGAGAGTTCGACGGCACTGGGGGTGCCTTAGCCTTCGTGCGTTGGGTTGATGGATGAGGCTCTGTCATGGTGGAACCATCAAGACGGATTCTGTTTTACGATTGAGCAAATGTGACCCTGAACATCAAGTCACGTATATAGCTGGACTATTGATGGATGAGGCTCTGTCATGGTGGAACCATCAAGTTCAGACAATGGGAGAGACCGTCGCGTATGCTATGATGTGGGACGAGCTGAAAGATCTGATGCGTAACAGATATTGCTCGAGGGCAGAAGTCCAAAAGTTGGAAACAAAACTGTGGAACTTGAAAATGGAAGGACCAAAGATAGCGAAGTATGTGCAGAGATTTAACGAATTATCACAAGTTGCCTTACTCCTGGGGGGACCAGAGTTTAAGAGAATTGAACAGTTCATAAGGGGATTGGCACCTCAGATCCTAAGCCTGGTAACAACATCTAAACCTTCAACGATCACCGAGGCTATCAACATAAGCATGGCACTCATGGAAGAAGCAGTTAGACGAGGAGAATTTTCCACTGTGGAGGAGAAAAACGAGACTGCTATAGAGGCATCTGGGGATAACGAGAGAAAGCTCGCAAATTTCAAGATGGTTACTCGGGGGAGTAGCAAGAAGAAGGCCAAAAAGGGAAAAGACTACATGGGTGACGGGTGGTACGTGGGACAACCCTTAAATGAGCTAAATACGTGCATATCCCATATTTTACACGGTAATGTATCGTGAATGTGATAACTACGAGTGTTCGTGTGTTTTGCAGGTAAATCGCTTAATTCGGTTAAATTGGAACGTGTAGGCTACGGTTGGAAATTAAATGGCATCGTGACTTTGTGGTTCAAAGAATTAAAAGGACATCACATGAGGGGACTTGGTAATTGAAGGCAGTGATTGATTGGAATTATTGTTTTTATAAACATAATCCATCGGACAAAGAAAGGAAATAACATCACGTGATTTAGGGTGGTTTTTGTCAACATACATCATCAACCGATCACATCATCATCATCATATATTTTTGACGGCACTCCTCGCATCATCATCAATGTTGATTTTTGGGAATTATGGAGGCATTATTGCTTTAAAATAACTCATCCAATCATCACCACCATTTTCAGCCAACATAAAAAAACATCACGTGGAAGGGGCACATGCAATGAGGAAAGTCAACAACTACATAATCATCATCATTAATCATCGAGAGGTACATATGAGGAGAGTTTCAACATCACATGGGATTTGATGGCACAAAACAATATATACACGCATACATTAAGAAGTCACGTGTTTTTGGCAGACATTGAAAGTGGAAACATCGAGGGGCTATTGGCGGCAGCATTGGTGAGGCACAAAGAAAGGAGGTTACCGTACACCGTAATTTACGGTGGACCTGAAAAGTGCACAAATTTCCACCGTAAATCAGTCTATTCGTACCGTAACAATTTGAACATCACCGTAAATTACGGTGATACCGTAATTTACGGTGGAACTGACGGAAAAAACGTAACTGCCATCATTTATGCAGTTTTGAGGGTGTCTTTTCACCTACTCTCATCATTGGACGTTTTTGGGAGCTTGCTAGAGGCGATTTTGGTGATCTTGCTTGGTTGTAAACATTATCTAAACATTTCGTTTGTGTTGTCGATCCGTATGAACATTAAACTTTATGCTATGATGATTCACGAAGCTATGTGTGGCTAAACTCATGGAAATCATCCTGAATTGAATGTTTGTTTAAGACTTTTGTGTATGGATTCGTATTTCTAGAATAATAGACTTGCAATGTTTGTTTGTTTATTATGGTGTGTGGATGTTTGATTGTAAATTGTTGATTGATGTTATACTCATATTCTAAACCGTACGTTCTTGGTGTCGTTGACAATCGAGATATCACGGGAGGGATTAGGGTTGGATATTAGTTAATTTGTTATCGGGTAACAACCTAGCATTGTCATAATCCGAGTACTTAGTTCCCTTTTATCAAAACAAACAATTACACACGAATCATGTCTATGTGATTCTTTCTAGTGAATTTAAACACAATTTTCCAAAGCAAACTGGAAATTTAGGATGGTCGCTTGTTCCTAATCTGTTTACAAACTACGGTCTTTGATTTGCAATTTAATTAGTTAATTTTAGTTATTAAAACCAAAACAATCAAATCTTGAATTTTAATTTCTGCATTTTAGGTAATTGTAGTTTAATTACAAAGCTATAAAATCAACACACTTTCCACATACTCCTTGAGTTCGATACCCTCTTACCACTATCTATAGTTGTTTTTGGGATTAAATTTGCGTGACCCACGACAAGCACGTCAAATTTTGGCGCCGTTGCCGGGGAGTAGTGCGCAACAAGTGTCAGTTTATTAGTTTTGTTTTGTTATTTTCGGGTTTACGCTGGTGTGTTTAGTGTGCAGGTTCTACAGGTGCATGCATACTAGAGGCTCTCACAAAGCGTCACCATTGTCATTTGATCCGGAAATCGAAAGAACGCTAAGGCAAAACAGGGTTTTATTACGAGAAAACCGAATCATTGGTTCACCCACTTCACCCATTACACCAAGAAACATCATGGCCGATTCACAAATTCCACCTACAACGGGTCAAACGAGCTCATCATTTATACCTACTTCCACACAACCGTCACCAAATACCACCCTTCCACCAAACATTACCGAACCCATTACAATCCAAAATGTTACATCAACCAACACCACACAACCCATTACTACCCAAGAAGAACCAACCATCACATTTAACCCTTCTACTACTATACCACCATTATCCCATTTCTTTCCGGGTGCGGGTCCATCATATTCAGGTCATACCATAGGACCAAACTCAACGATTGTTCATGCTTCAACATTTAGACCATCGAATCAAGCGGGTTTTCAATATTCAAACATTCCATTTGGGCAATCTTCAGGAATTCAAGGAGATAGGTATGATGAAGGGTTTGAAGAATTTGAAGGTTATGACGAGGATGGATATTTTTACGGGGGTTATGGTGATCAAGGAGAATTCGGATATGTGCAAAGTCAATCTCAAGGGATGGCAAGTGTTGGTGGAATGCCACAACAACAACAACAACTCATACCACAACACATTAGGCCAAGACCACAAGGGCCACCAATGCAACATCCTATTCCATTGCAACAAATTCGGCCACAAAATGTACAACCAAATGTTCAACAATTCCAAAAGCCAATTCAACGCCCACCGATGCGACAACAACAGTTTCAACAACCAATTGCACCACAAGGGAAAGTACCTAGGCCAATGGGTCCTATTCCTCCAAGAGGTAGATTTGGTGTACCAAGGAGACACCTTAGAGAAAATGTGAGGGGCATCGAAGCACATTTTAGGCCGGTAATCACTCAAAACCCTTCATCGGTAGTTATTCCTCACAATGATCAAGGGAGGACATTTGAAGTGAGGACCAACTCTTTGCAAAGTTTACCAAAGTACAAGGGGTTAGCAACGGAGGAGCCTTATTTTCATTTAGAGGCTTATGACTCGATTTGTAACACTCCTGGGAGTCAAGGGTTCTCGGCTGACGAAATTAAACTGGTATTGTTCCAATTTTCTTTGGAAGATAAGGCGAAGAAATGGTTCTACACGTTACCTTCGGCATCCATATATACATGGGGGGAGATGCAACAAACTTTCCTGGATGAGTTTTATACCGCCCAAAAGACCAATGATGCAAGAAAGGGGTTGAGAAGCTTCCAACAACAACATGGTGAGATGTTTCACGAGGCATTTGAGCATTTCAATATGATGATTAAAAATTGCCCTCACTATGGAATTGAATTGTGGGAGTTGACGAATACCTTTCACGAGGGGTTGAGTGCCGAAGATGCACGTGATTTGATGTCTATTACCGGTGGGACTTTTGGAACAAATTATGAGAACGATGATTGGGAGTTCTTGGAGAGCATGGCAACTACATCAAAGAGGAAAGCTCAAGCATCAAGGAGAGCGCGACTGGCCATTGCCCTGACCTCAAGTGCACGCCATAGATGATGGTAATGTTCAAACTACTAACCAGATTTATGATGTTTGTTCATTGTGTAATGAAATAGGTCATGCGGCTGAAAATTGCCAAGGAATGGTGGAAGGGCAATATGAAGAAGTTCATGCGGTTCAAGGTCAAGGTCAAGGAGGGGGTGGTAGAAATTACTACAACATGAATTCTAATACCTACCACCCCGGGTTGAGGAACCACCCAAATTTTCGGTATGGGAATCCATCAAATCAAGCCAACCCGAATTTCCAAAAACCAAGGATTTCAAAGGCAATATCAAACGGGTCAAGGCTCTTCGGGTGGAAACGAGATGATGGAGATGCTAAAGAGCATGCAAATGGAGATGCAAAAACGGAACCAACTCGATGAAGTTCGAATGCAAAAGGATGAAATCTGTGACAAAGCTATCCAATCATTGACTACTCAAATGGGTCAACTTGCGAGTGACGTGGCTATGTTGAAGAAAGCAAAAGGTCAATTACCAAGTGACACGCTGCCAAATCCCAAGAACATAAAAAGCATTAACATCAATGTGGTAAGTACCGTTCCAAATACTAAATTTAATGAAACATTGTTGACTTCTTCGTGTCAAGTGAATGCAGGTTTGGAAAAAGATGCCAAAGTCGAGAATGATAAAGAGTATGGAGTGCCAATCGTGCCTATCCGTGTGGGAAAATTAAAAATCCCTCACGCATTGTTGGACTACGGGGCAAGCATGAGTGTGCTACCGAGCAATTTATACGATATGTACGACTTTGGTCCACTTGAAGGTATAGACACCATGGTGAGTTTGGCGGATGGAAGTTGGAGGCGTCCACGGGGAATGGTTAGGAATGTTAAGATTCAGTTGAGAGAATTTGAATACCCGGTGGATTTCCTAGTTTTGGACTATGCTTCTACCAATATGGAATCACAACAAAGGGTAATCTTAGGTCGACCGTTTCTATACACAGCAAATGCTCAAATTAATTGTAGAGACAAGATTATTACCATGACCGAAAAGAACCGTAGGTTGTACTTTGATGTTCAAACTAGAGGGATTAGTTATGAGTCCATTGAGAGGAAGGGTGGTGAGTCTAGTGATTGTGTGAAAAATGTGTTACAACGAATGAGAAGAAAGCACCCACCGGACCATGAAGAAACATATATGGGTGCGAGCAAGAGTGTATTTGATTACCCACCGAGTCAAAACAAGATGGATACATTTTGTTCAATGGCACAAGGAAGTGATGGAGATGGCAGGAACCAATTCTTTGAGCCACCATAAATGGGGGTGGATCGGTCTGGCTGAAGACTTAAAAACTTAGCGCTGCTCGGGAGGCAACCCGGGGTTTTATATTGATCTTGTTGTTTTTATCTTTCTATGTTTCAGGGCCATGGCGACATTCAAGTGTGGGGAAGATGTACGGATATTTGGGTGAATGTGGTGATAGGAAGTCGGATTATCTACAACATCTGTTGTGGCAAACTTCACCAGGTCGATGTACTCTTTCCTTAGTCTTGTTGTGTTCTTTAGCTTTGAGATATTGGTAGTTAGTTTGTTTGATTTTGTTAAAAAAAATTATAAAATGAAAAATCCAAAAAGAAATTTGGGGTTTGGGTGAAAAAGTTTTTTTGTTGATGTTGAATGATTTTAGTGATCAAAGCCTCCTAAAGCCATACATTGGGGTCAATGTATCCCAAGTGTGGGGATGGGGGGAATTTTTGAAGATTTTGAGCCAAGAGAAACGATGTGAAAATTTTGAACACCCTAGATTATCCCCAAATGGTGCACCGGAAACCCTTGATACCCTTTCATTCTTGGTGAGAGTTGAAGCCATATTTGTATATAAATAATGCTTATCTTTGATGAGAGTGGCTACGGGAGGGGGTGCATTAGAACTTGTGCTTGAATGCGGTTCGAGGCCTTAGTTGAACATGAATGTGAAAAGGATAAGGGCATTTAGGTAGCCTCGTTGGTGTGATCGAGTGTGGGATTTGGGGGGTTGGACCTCATAAGTTATATATATGAGCATGGTTGCGAGAGGGTCGGGGGTTTGGACATTTAGTTGCCCAATTTTGTGCCTAAAAGCCTATCAATTGTTACCCCTAGCTACTTACCTAAAAATTTGCCCAATTTGACCCGGTCTTTTAGTGTTAGTAGTAGTAGTTGTAGTGATATGATGTAGATATGTTGATGCTTTATTGCATGGTTGTTTGAGAAAAAAAAAGAGAAAAAATCAGAAAAGCATATATTTATAAAAAAAATGAAAAATGAAAAGAAAGGATGTTTAGTTGTTTTGTACTTAGTAGTTTAGTTTGGTAGTTGTTATTTTGCTTATTTGTGTAATAAAAAGACCGGGCCAAATTTTCGCTACTTCATATATATTCCATTTCCTACCCATACACCTAGCCACGTTACAACCTTGAAAGTCCCTTTGATTTACATTCATGTTTGGCACTTGTTAGGAGAAGGATCGATTTAGGTACAAGCTTATAATAGTGCAACCGTCCGTTAGCCTTTGTGTGTCTAGCTCATATTGCTAGTGGTTGCTTGTAACCGAGAGGAGAGACATAGTGAGGGGTGCATTGGTTGGGTGTTAAAAAGGGGTTAGTAAAAAGATTGCATGTTTTGCTTGGTTTACATTGATCACTTGTTTTGAAATTGAATTGGCGAGTTGCTTGGGACAAGCAACAGTTAAGTGTGGGGATGTGACGGGTGGTCCGTGGGACAACCCTTAAATGAGCTAAATATGTGCATATCCCATATTTTACACGGTAATGTATCGTGAATGTGATAACTACGAGTGTTCGTGTGTTTTGCAGGTAAATCGCTTAATTCGGTTAAATTGGAACGTGTAGGCTACGGTTGGAAATTAAATGGCATCGTGACTTTGTGGTTCAAAGAATTAAAAGGACATCACATGAGGGGACTTGGTAATTGATGGCAGTGATTGATTGGAATTATTGTTTTTATAAACATAATCCTTCGGACAAAGAAAGGAAATAACATCACGTGATTTTGGGTGGTTTTTGTCAACATACATCATCAACCGATCACATCATCATCATCATATATTTTTGACGGCACTCCTCGCATCATCATCAATGTCGATTTTTGGGAATTATGGAGGCATTATTGCTTTAAAATAACTCATCCAATCATCACCACCATTGGCAGCCAACATAAAAAAAACATCACGTGGAAGGGGCACATGCAATGAGGAAAGTCAACAACTACATAATCATCATCATTAATCATCGAGAGGTGCATATGAGGAGAGTTTCAACATCACATGGGATTTGATGGCACAAAACAATATATACACGCATACATTAAGAAGTCACGTGTTTTTGGCATACATTGAAAGTGGCAACATCGAGGGGCTATTGGCGACAGCATTGGTGAGGCACAAAGAAAGGAGGTTAGCGTAAATTACGGTCCCACCGTAATTTACGGTGGACTTGAAAAGTGAACAAATTTCCACCGTAAATCAGTCTATTCGTACCGTAACAATTTGAACATCACCGTAAATTATGGTATCACCGTAATTTACGGTGGAACTGACAGAAAAAACGTAACTGCCATCATTTATGCAGTTTTGAGGGTGTCTTTTCACCTACTCTCATCATTGGACGTTTTTGGGAGCTTGCTAGGGGAGATTTTGGTGATCTTGCTTGGTTGTAAACATTATCTAAACATTTCGTTTATGTTGTCGATCCGTATGAACATTAAACTTTATGCTATGATGATTCACCAAGCTATGTGTGGCTAAATTCATGGTGATCATCCTCAATTGAAGGTTTGTTTAAGACTTTTGTGTTTGGATTCGTATTTCTAGAATAATAGACTTGCAATGTTTGTTTGTTTATTATGGTGTGTGGATGTTTGATTGTAAATTGTTGATTGATGTTATACTCATATTCTAAACCGTACGTTCTTGGTGTCGTTGACAATCGAGATATCACGGGAGGGATTAGGGTTGGATATTAGTTAATTGGTTATCAGGTAACAACCTCGCATTGTCATAATTCGAGTACTTATTTCCCTTTTATCATAATAAACAATTACACACGAATCATGTCTATGTGATTCTTTCTAGTGAATTTAAAAACAATTTTCCAAAGCAAACTGGAAATTTAGGATCGTCGCTTGTTCCTAATCTGTTTACAAACTACGGTCTTTGATTTGCAATTTAATTAGTTAATTTTAGTTATTAAAACCAAAACAATCAAATCTTGAATTTTAATTTCTGCATTTTAGGTAACTGTAGTTTAATTACAAAGCTATAAAATCAACACACTTTCCACATACTCCCTGAGTTCGATACCCTCTTACCACTATCTATAGTTGTTTTTGGGATTAAATTTGCGTGACCCACGACAAGCACGTCAATGGGTATCCTACCTAAGTGCGACAATTGTTTACGTTATCACGTCGGGCGATGTAGATATGGAAAATGTGCTAACTGTGGAAAGAGGGGGCATCCTAAAGAAACTTGCTGGCAAGATACTGAACGTGGTAATGGGGGCCAAGATGATAGTGAGAATGACGAAGGGGACAACGACAATGATAATTGTCGAGGCAGAATGAGTGATAAACAGAAACGTGCTCGAGGTTGTTTTAACTGTGGGAGCAAAAAGCATTTCAAAAAATATTGCCCTAAAGACAATCAGGCACAAGGATGAAAGCTCCCCACCAGAGCTAGGGAAACATGCCAGGGATTCAACCATGGATATCGGTACGTCCCGAATTACTCAATGTTATGCATCTGTATTGCCAATTACTATTGCAAATTTTACGATTCGCACCTCTAGAGTTCGAGAGTATAATTGGTTTAAGTAGCGAGTAAGTAGATATTCCAGTACCCATTAGAACAAACTTAGGGGAAGCTAGTGGAAGCCAACGCAGTAACTGGGGGCGACAAGATAAAAACCGGAGAGTGTAAGTTTACGATAGATCTACTGCCAGTTGAGCTGGAAAGCTTCAACGTGGTAATTGGGATGGATTAGTAGCCAAGCGATCGAGCAAAGATTAATGTTTGAATTCCAATGACGAATGAAGGAACGATCTCGACTCATAAAGCAGGATACGCCTCTACAGATCACGAATTGCCTACGGGCGCGAAAGTTGTTGCGGAAAGGATGTGTTGTTTTATGGCTCATGTCGGAGACATGGGAGCCGAAGAACTAAAACTTAAAGATACCCCCGTGATCGGAGAATATCCTGAAGTCTTCCTCGAAGACTAGCCAGAATTATCTCCTCAACGACAAGTCGAATTTTTGCATCGGTTTGATTCCAAGCGTCGTGCCTGCAACCAACGCACCCTAACGGATTTCACCTTCGGAAACGCAAGGATTGTCAGTGTAATTACAGTAGTGGATAGAGAAGGAAGATAACAGACCAAAATTTCCATTTTTGGTATCCCCATTTCTGCTCGTCAAAAAGAAGGATGATGATTTTCAAATAAACATCAACTACGAGGAGCTGAACGAGCTAAAGCACGGGAGTCGGTGACTCTTACTAAGGGTTAACGAACCTCTTACATAACTGACTATGAGGACCCAAATACTACACGACTGGTCGACGATCGAGCATCGTTAGCGGTGAAATTCAGGAAGAAAGTATACCAGGGTGAAATTGTGGGACAATGGCTTGTTCTAGACATAGACAAAATGGTTCTTCCTACACAATGTACAAACAGGATCCACATGGGATACAAAATCTGGAGAATCTAGAAAACTTATATCTAGGACCTTTGGGAACCCAGGACCAAACTCGTAAGGGTTTTACTTAAGAACCCTATCTATCAACTCAATCAAACATCATTAACTTGACAAACTTGTCATTGCAGGTAACAAAACCGAAAGTACTTAAATTTTCTTCCATTGAAGTTTTCACTTTTACTTCTAATGAGTAGATATTTGCATTTCTACTCCCCTCAAAGTAGTTGCATCACGTTGATTTCCTTCGCTGAGAGCAAACACACGTTTGCTTCGTATACTTGGTCACTTCTCCCTGTTGGTAGAAACACATTACTTCATTTCTTGAAAACCCATATGTTATACATGCACCCTTTACTACGCATGTGGTTTCATTTCGAATAAACGCTTCACAAAAGTTCAAATGTTACGTTGCTAAATCTAACTACTGATTTTCAGTATCTAAAGGATAGGCTTTGCAGCGCACCTATTCTCTCATTGCTAGAGGGCACGGATGACTTTGTAGTATATTGTGACGCATCAATACAGGGTCTGGGTTGCGTATTGATGCAGCGGGATAAAGTTATTGCCTACGCTTCTCGTCAACTAAAAGTTCATGAACGGAACTACACGACGCACGATTTAGAGCTGGGAGCTGTTGTTTTCGCGCTTAAGATATGGTGACACTACCTGTACGGTACCAAGTGCACGATTTACACCGATCACAGGAGTCTCGAGCATATCTTCAAGCAGAAGGAATTGAATATGCGTCAACGACGATGGGTCGAGCTGCTTAACGATTACGAATGCGCTATCAAGTACCATCCAGGCAAAGCCAATGTTGTGGCTGACGCCCTTAGTCGGACAGACACCTTACCGAAGCGCGTGCGAGCGCTACAGCTTACTATTCAGTCCAGTCTCCCTGCACAGATACGAGCTGCTCAGATAGAAGCACTAAAGCCCGAAAACGTCAAGGCTGAAGCCTTACGCGGCTCAAGGCAACGAATGGAACAGAAGGAAGACGGCGCCTACTATGTAACGGGGCGTATTTGGGTCCCACTTTATGGCGGTCTACGAGAGCTTGTGATGGACGAAGCACACAAGTCTCGCTATTCGGTACATCCAGGGTCGGATAAAATGTACCAAGATATCAAAACAACATACTGGTGGCCAAGTATGAAAGCTCTCATCGCGACCTATGTCGGCAAGTGCTTGACCTGTGAGAGGGTCAAGGTTGAATATCAGAAACCAGCGGGCCTACTTCAACAACCCAGGATACCACAGTGGAAATGGGAAGATATTTCCATGGATTTTGTTACAGGCCTACCTAGATCTCAACGCGGGAATGATACCATATGGGTGATCGTGGATCGACTCGCCAAGTCTGCACACTTTCTGGCTATAAAGGAAACGGATAAGTTCTCCACTCTTGCAGACATCTATCTTAAGGAAGTTGTTTCGAGGCACGGGGTGCCCACCTCCATCATTTCGGATCGGGATGCACGATTCACGTCAGAGCTATGGCAAGCGATGCATAAATCTTTCGGCTCACGGTTAGACATGAGCACAGCGTATCACCCTCAGACGGATGGGCAGTCTGAGCGAACGATCCAAACTCTTGAAGACATGCTTCGGGCATGCGTCATTGATTTCGGCTACAGCTGGGAAAAGCACCTCCCTTTGGTGGAGTTTTCTTACAATAACAGTTATCACACCAGCATACAAGCCGCTCCATTCGAGGCATTGTACGGACGTAAATGCCGGTCACCTCTGTATTGGGCAGAGGTGGGGGATAGTCAGATTACGAGTCCAGAGATTGTAGTGGACGCCACAGAAAAGATCGCGCAAATACGACAACGCATGGTGGCAGCACGCGACCGTCAGAAAGCCTATGCAGATAAGCGTAAAATCAGGTCGGGGACCGGGTATTACTTAAAGTCTCACCCTGGAAGGGTGTGGTACGTTTTGGCAAACGGGGTAAACTTAATCCGCGGTATGTCGGACCATTCGAGTTCATAGAAAGAATAGGCCCAGTAGCCTACAGATTGAACCTACCAGCTGAACTCGGGGCAGTTCACAATGTCTTTCACGTGTCGAATCTGAAGAAGTGCCTATCAGATGAGACCCTTATCATTCCTTTTAAGGAACTCACTATCGACGAGCGGTTGCAGTTCGTCGAGGAGCCAGTTGAAATCACGGACCGGGATGTGAAGGTCCTCAAACACAAGAGAATCCCTCTTGTTCGAGTTCGTTGGAACTCCCAACGTGGCCCAGAGTACACCTGGGAACGCGAAGACCAAATGAAAGAAAAGTACCCCCAGTTATTCGAAACTAATGCAACTACTACTGCGGCTGAAGCTACTACTACGGAATTTCGGGACGAAATTCCAAATCAACGGGGGATGATGTGACACCCCAGGAAAACCAGTAAACGATACAGCTTACCTAGCTTCCTCAGTGAGTGCGTACCAAATTTCGGGACGAAATTTCTTTTAAGTTGGGGATAATGTGACAACTCGAATTTCCAAGATTTCTATTTCGCATTTATTGCACGTTCAATTATTATTTAGTAGTTTACTTGCACAATTGATTTCTATAGAATTGTATGTCTTTTGATATAATGAATCGTATTGTGTGATTGTGCATGGTTGTTTGTTAATTGTGAAAGACTTGTTAAATCTATGAACTTGGTGGTGAAACTATGAAATGGTTATGAGGTGGTGTACATATGTAAAATATGATACTTAGGGAGGTAGAGGGTAATTAGTGAAACCTAAATTATACTTAACCCTAATTCCTTGTTCACTAATCATTCTCACCCAAGAAACCAAGGCACGTACTTCACTTTCTCTAGCAATCATCACCATCATCATTGGCAAGACATCCATCACTCTTGATTTCACATTTCTCTAGAATCAATACAAGGTAATTGTTAATGATTGTTCGTTGATTATTTGATTGTATCAATTCTTGATTAATTGTTGATTGATAGAATGCTTGTAAACCCTAGCTTTGATTTGATGGTTCTGTGCTTAATTTGAATCTTGGTTATTGAAATGATGATGATGATTAGGGTATGCTTGATAGATTGATCATGTGATGATTGTGTTGTTAAGTATCTAATGATTGATTGATTCTGCATTGTGAAACTATGTAACTAGGGTTTTCTGGATCGTAGAAACAATAAAACGTAACTGATACAATCGTTATGAGGTGAACATTCATATTGTTTATTGTCGGAGCTTTGCGAATAATTATACTTGTCCGAGTTTTTAATGAGTTGTGAAGTCCGACCTTTATTGACAATTCATGAGTCCGACTTTGTATATTTATAATGGTCCGAGCTTCTTCATGCATATGTATATCCGATTTCTAAATGATTGTGCAGTCCGAGTTTCATATTTATAACATAGTCCGAGTATGAATATTAAGGTTAAAAGTTCCGAACTCTTAATGATTCCTTGGTCCGAGTTTTGATACAAGATACATAAGTTCCGAGTTTTTTTTTTAAAATCACAAGAGGTCCGACCTTTTTGGTGTGTGGGTGGTCCGAGTTTTTGTAAGGCATCAAGCCACTGTCCGAATTTTATACCCTACCCCCTTGACCGACCTTTAAACCCTAGAAAGGGTCCGAGCTTCTTAAGCATTGTGGGTCCGAGTTTTGTTGTATCCACATATTGTCCGACTTTTAATAAACATCAAGTGATCCGAGTTTGTGGCCCTTCTTCCCCTTAGTCTGACTTTTGTGAAGGGACACCCCCTGTCCGAGTTTTGAGGGGGGGGGGTGTTACCCTTGTCCGATCTTTGTGAATGTTAACCTATCCGAGTTTAACTCATGGGTAGTCCGACTTTCTTTGTTGAGCCTTGCCTGAGTGTGTTAACTTGTGTTATGAGTCCGACCTTCTTAAAAGACATGCACTAGTCCGAATTTCGTTGCAATGATGCTTAACATGACTTGTGTTAATGCCGTTATAATCTGATTTTACCATCTGTGTACTGTATGATACAATAACAACATGTACTATGTTCTGTTCTGCATGATATGATACCATATGTTGTTGTAATTGTTGTATATTACTGTGTTTATGTGCAAACCATGTCAGATGAGTATGTAATCGATTAACACACACAGTCGATTGAACACCAAGACTTGTAAACCCTAATTGATAATTGATTTCAAACACTTACATTATATCATGTGCAATATATCCTAGGTCGTGGGTAACGGACTTAGACATTTGATAAACCCTAGAGCATAGCATACCGAGCAAACCAAGGTGAGTTCACACCCTTACTAAGGCATGGGATTCCCAAGGGCTTGGGAATGGGATTAAAGGAATGAGATTTACTAGATACACTGTTACTAGACTACCATACCATCGTCCTCGGTTGTGCAGGACACATACGTAAAACCTACGTATACTTATGCTACTCGCTATCCTCGGTTGTGAAGGATACTCACGTAAAACCTACGTGAACTTATACTCACTACTGCCTCGGTTGTGTCAGGTACTTACGTAAAACCTACGTAAACCCCCGCGTACCCCTATCCTCAGTTGTGAAGGATTACTTACGTAAAACCTACGTAAACTTGTACGTGTTACTGTTCTCGGGATATGTAGAACACTTATGGTTACGAATAGTCTAGTGGTTATACAACATGGGAAGCCCCCACCAATAGAACGTACTATCGGCCCAGTAGTGCCACGTGTTACAAACGAACATACTATTACGCATTTACTTTCTGTGAACTCGCTCAACTAGTTGTTGATCCTCTGTTACATGCCTTGCAGGTCGTTAGATTCATGGAGCTTGCACAGGAAGAAGCTGGTCGTTGTGGGCTTGGATCGTGTTTGTTTGTTAAACACTTTATGACATTACTTACTTATTATGTTGGGTTTTATCTATACGCTTCCGCTAAACAATGATAACTTACTTATGTTTTGGAACACCTTTCATATGGATTTGGTTTGGTTTAATAGCAATTACGTTTACTATATATATTGTTCTATATGATTGGTGGCTTGATCCTGGTCATGTCACGCCTCCTAGCGGTGGTACTCCGCACGTGGATTTTGGGGATGTGACATAAACCCACGCTTCCGCAAAGCTAGGGTGTGACAATTAGCATTTTTCAATGTTTCATATTTTTTTATGCCGAGGGGGTGCTTTTATTTCAAGCAAGTGGAAAGTATTATACGGGGACTAGGCTATTGCTTCCGCAAAATCATAAGTCCCGTGATAATACCCCATATGTCACTAAGCATAAAGACCTAGTATCTCAGAAAGAGAAATCTTTCAAACAAGATTTCAGGGGTTACCTACATATCCGAGAGATGTTCCCCACGAAATAAGTAAGCTAGTGATATTTAGGTTTATATCTCGAAATCAATCTACTGAATGTGTAAAAACATACTGGTATATCATCAGTGAGATCGTTTATCACATTAAAACATTCCAAATCTTTAGCATGCTGTGATAGTTCACTGATGTACTATCATTTCCTCTTTTTCACAACAAAACTCATTTTGAATTTTTTCAATGTTTTTGACTTTTTAGATTTTGTCATGTTTTTGGATTTTTCAAATTTTTTTAAATTTCTAAAATTTTCTTACTCCCCCTAAAATCAAAAATATGTTTCAATTTTTGATTTTTTGGGAAAATTTGAAAGCAAATGCAGTAAACTGTACAAAGTAAAAAGACACTTGATGTGAATTGCTTCAAATCTCCATCTACTTGGCGTAAACAAATAGAATTCCCCCTAAAAACAAACTATTTTCCCATTAAGATTTCAAAACACTTAAGTTTGTTTTAATCAAAATGGTTTTTCCAGAAAATTAGTTTTGTTGATACCATTTGTAAAATCGGGGTTTAAATTCATCACTTTGTTTTCTCAACCACTTGTTGGAAAGTTAAATCAAGTACAACTTAATGTCCCTGATTAAACTTTTTCAAGTGGGAGCTTCGGCAAGTCAGGATTTTCATTTAAAGAACACAGACACCCAAGCCTGACCAGCTTTGGGTGTTACCTTCTCAATTTCACTCGGGGTTTGAACCTATCTTTTTGATTCATAAAATTCTTTAACCCCTTTAACCTTTCCCTCAACCATCTTTCCAAAAATATTTCTCACTAAACCATTAAATACGTTTTCGACATCAAATTCTTTCTTCTCAGAATAGAATTGATTTGAAATTTCCACTTTACCAGCTTTTGGTTTTAAATTTTCAGTCCGCAATGGTGGAAAATTGACATCATCTATTGGTGGTACTGAATTTTTTTTATCTCAACTTGTGGCTCCTCTGACTTTGACGAGTCAGATTCATCGCCAGTTTTCACAAAAGATTTCTTATCAACACGCGTTTGATTGTCAAGATTCTCCTTTCTTTTGTAAAACCTTTTCGAACATTCACCAACTTCATATGTTGAATTTTTAAACACTTTGAATTTTTCAGTTGATGGTTCAGTTTTATCAACAACTTTTTCTTTTATTTTAGAAACAACTTCCTGTTTTGTGTTGGTTGCCTTTGGACAATTCTAGGCGATATGACCAACTTCTTGACATCGGTAACAGGTTCTTGTCTCCTTTCTCTGGTTAGATCCATTCTTCTCAAATTTTTGTTTCTCTACAAAGAACGTTTTGTTCGATTGCTTCTAGAATGAGCTCTTTTCTTCTTCTTCTTCTTCTTCAGAAGAAGAAGCACCTGAAACAAATACAGTATTCGTTTTAGAATTTTTCTGATTTTTATGATATTCGGGTGGAATAAAGCCTAAACCTTTCTTTTTGAAATTACAGTTATGGTTTGGTTTCTTTTGAAAACCTGAACCAGAACTGTAACCTTTTTTCTTGTTCAATCTTTGTTGAACTTTTGAAGTGTATTTTTTAGGTTTTTCAGAAAAATTTACATCTTTTATCTCAGAAATATTAATTTCTGTTAATTTAAAAACCTTTTTAATCTTTTCAATTTGAACACTTCTTATTGGAAATTCCTCATCAACATATAATTTGTCAAAATCATTCAAAGTGTATGCAACTCTGAATGTTTCGTTATTCAAATTACTTTTTGATAACAGGAATTCTTTATTATAAACCCTTTTGATCGATGATTTTGAACTGTTGACCGACGAACTCGAACTCTCATATTCGGACTTTGACTCTGACTCCTCATCTTTATCCAACACCTGATTGACCACTTTCTTTATTAACTCAGACTCATGATCAGTATCAGACGATGTGAATCTGACGTCAATGTTGTCTGGTAATTCCTCAGTTGACTCAGACTTTAACTTTATATTGACTGCCTTTTTGACTTGTTCCTCGATAGATTTTCTGGGAGAATAATCTTCCCAGATCGGAGGCGGACACTTTTTATAATTTGCACTTTGTTTCTTACCGATATTAATTTCCTCTGACTTCTTATCCTGAAAAGCTTCAAAACCAGCAATAGTAGGATACACTCTATCAATCAAATAATCAGAACTTGAATAGCTTAGCAGCAATCGTCTGAGTCTTTCATTCTCGATCTTTTCAGTCTCCCTTCTTCAATTCTGCATACTCTTCAATATACTTACTGATGGTCTTTTGCTTAGTCATCAATGTTGCATTAATCAATTTCAAAGCATCTTCCCTTTCAGAGTTTGTCTTTTCCAAACTATTCACCGTTCTGTTCAACACATCATACGACTCTTTTACACACTTGACATCGACCAACAATTTTTCTTTCATCTCGGTGAGCTCACTATATTTCTTCATTTTCTCTTATTGTTCGTCTCTCGTTAAGCTTCTCCAATTTATCTGCAAAATAAAATTTGAAACTTTCAGAAGATAGATGAGTTTTTCCAATGTTAATTTGTTGAAATTCTTCTTCGTCATCACTACTATCAGTTGTTGATGATTGATCACAGACTGAGGTCTTTTCTGAGCTATTTTCTGACGAAACAAACTCTTCATCTTGAATTTTCTCATCATCTGCAAACACATCCATCCATTCTTTCATCAACTCTGGTTCTTGAACGATTTGTGCAATAAATGCTCTAAACTTTGAATCAGCCGGAATATATTTGTCCCAGCTAAATCCCTCTCGCAATTTTTCATCATCTTGATCTCGAATAGTGATACAAGCCTTTTTTCTTTTCATCTTCAATAGTACGGGCTGATGACGGTTGTTGTTGATGCGGTTGTTGAGCAACTTGATGATAAATTGCTTTCCAGTAGTAATCATTGTTCCCGAACGGATTCTGAGCTCAACCATCTTCACGATTGGTACATTCCCTCTTGAAATGTCCTTTTCCCTGCATCGAAAACAAGTAACTTTAGATTTATCAAAACCTAAAGTAGAAACATTTGCATCACGGAAGTCATCTCTTCCGGTAATTTGCTTGAATTTCTCAGCTCTCCTTAACACGCTCGCTAAACACCACTTGATATCCATAACCTCCAATTCCTCAACATGAATCTGATCGTAATCCTCTTTTGTAAACAAAGGATTTCCGATCCTTCCCGCAACCAAACTTTTGTATGATTCCAACACGGCAACGAATTGTGCCATATGACCTTTAGCAACCTCTTCAGAAAACTTCTGACCGTTCTGAAGATTCAATGCGATGTTGCATTGTAGAACATGACCATTACCATTGTTTGTGCTTTGAAACTGATTAACTGGAGTTGAAACATTCGGATTTACACTTGGATATGAAGAAAAACCACTAGTGTTGAATGAAGTTTGATTAACTGATCCAGATGAGTTCTCTACGCTGAAAGCGGTTTGGATCTTTGGGCTTGCTTCAGCATTCTGAACACTACCTTTGAAATACATCTTGATGTCTTGTTGTCCACTTGAATTGTTCATTCTAGCAATCTTCTGTTGTTCAAGATCTTGTTCTTTAAGTTTTTCAATGAATTGTGCTATTGTCAATCTATTACACTCTCTGGTATTCTTCAAGTTCATAAGATATGTACCCCATTCTTTTTGAGGTAAAGCATCTGCTAATTTATCAACCCACTCTTCTCGCTCTTTAGTGATCTCCAATCGAGTCATTGAACGTACTAGATGAAAATATATTTCAATGAGAGTCTTTGTAGTTTCACCCAGCACACTTGTAAACAAATCAAATTCTTTTTTTAATAGAGACTTTTTAGTCTTGATCATCTCCTTACTTCCCTCAAACTTTGTACGAAGAGCTTCCCAAATTGAATATGCATTATCATCGTGTTGAAGTAAAATGAAGATGTCTTCTTTCTCTGCTTGTTGAAGTAAACTGACCGTAATTTTTTCTGCCTTGTACATGTCTCTCTCTTTATCTGCCAATTCAGAGATATTCTTTACAAGTCCCAGATTATTACATGGTCTAATATACTTAGTTTCAATACATTCCCAAGACATTAAATGATGTGCTTGAACCCAGTTTTCAAACTTTTCTTTCCAACTGTAATAATCTTCAATGTTCATCAACTTTGGGGGTTTCTGTGTCGTTCCCGTTTCATTTTCCATGTTCACATGAGAAACTGAAACTTACCTGGGGCAGTAACAAAGGCATTGTAAAACTCGTTTTCCATGATTCAATGTCAAAAACTCACAAACAGTCTTTCAAACGAACTGGATGATTTTCACACGATCTGGGATTGTTCCACACGACCTGGACTTTTTGGTGCGAAATGGGAGTTCAATTCAAGCGAACTGGATCTTCTTTAATCAATTCGTGTGAACTGGTTTCCTTTCAAACGACCTGGATGCCTTAGGGTTCAACTCATACGAATTGATGATCTTTCAAATGAATTGGGTCACTTTCATGCGAACTGGACCATTTTGTGCGACCTAGGTCAATTTCAAACGAAATGGAAGTCCAATACGTATGAACTGATGTCTTTGGTGCGAAATGGAGATGAATTCGTGCGAAGTGGGGGTTACTTTCACACAATCTGACACTTTGATGTGAATTGAGATTCAATTTCAAACGAAATGAGGTCTACGATGTCCAATTCGTGCGAATTGAGACTAATTCATGCGAATTGAAGTTCAATTCATATGAATTGATGCTGATGTCACTGTTCGGAGGGTTTTTGCCAAATTTGATCAAGTTCTAGGTCGATTTTAGGTCTGAATCTTTCAAGGATTGACTAAAACTGTGTTTCGCTTATAATATGTGAAAATTAGTCCATTTTAACCGTAAAATCTCCGTTAATTTTGAAAAACCGTGAAGAAAGTGAGTAGAAATCAGAAATTAATATGAAATAAAGCTGAAAATGGTAAGAACTCTTCCTCCTGAGCTTGGATACCAGTTGTAGGATCGTTTGCACGACCTAACGAGTCGTTCAGAAGAGATTTCGGACTAAATCAGAGGCGGAAGTCAGTGATTAAGTCTTCGTTCAGCTTGTATTGCACAAGATTCACTTTAAACTGTCTCTTGTATTGATTACACAACGTTTTATAGGCAGGAGACACTTCGGCAGCACCTCGGCACCGGAATCAGAAAGTTACAAATGAAATGACCAATACACATATATATAGGCAGTCCCATTTCACATGGAATGGACTCATGCGAGTTGGCCAGTGCCATTTCGTGCGAAATGGCAATACCATTTCGTGCGAAATGGCTATATCTTACACGTTTCTCGATTTTCTCGTTCTACGTGACTTGATCTATCATTCTTGTGATGTGAGTAAAATGCAACATATAAATTACATCAAATGAGGCATAAAACTAACCCTTTTTAAGTACTAATGTTGGAAAAAGTGTACTTTTGTCTTCCTTTTGTATTTTCAGGGTTAAAAGAGCTTAAATGAACAAAAGAAGCAAAAATGTAGCAAAATCCAACATAAATACAAAGAAAAGGAAGAAACGTGGCATGCCCGACTCCTCGACAGCATCTCCTAAAGCAAAAACAAGAAGAAAGCTGAGCATGGGGTTGTGCCCAGCTGAGCATGGGGCTGTGCCCAGCTGAACACGGGGCAGTGTCCAGCGGACACGGGGCGTGTCCAGCTCAACACGGGGCCGTGCTCAGCGAGCACGGGGCAGTGTCCAGGATTGTCAGCCCTGGCAGAAAAAGACAAAGTGATAGAAGCTTCTATTGCCCACCACGGGGCCGTGCCCAGCGGACACGGGGGCGTGGTCAGAGTGCTGCAGGTGCATTTATTGTAATTCTGAATTACAATTAATGAAGAGAGAGAGTGTCAGACGGGCACGGGGGCGTGTCCAGCGGACACGGGGCCGTGCCCAGGCTTCTCTTCAGCCTATAAATAGGAGTGCTTGGCTTCATTTCAACTCATCCCTTGGCACACCACCTCTCTCACACCTCATCCACCACCCACCACCACCATAACACCATCATCCACCACCATCATCCATTGTCCATCGTAGAGTGTGTGAGTCGTCTCGGGATCCAAGATTGATCGTAAGAGTTCTTGACAATCAAGGCCATGTTTGCCTAAGTCTCTTACATCACTTGGTGAAGACAAGTGTTTAGTATAATACTTTTTATTTTTAATCTTTTGCACTTTTTATTTGGTTTTGTATTAATGACTTTAATAACTAGTTACTTATGTTGAAGGTGATCTTTCCTTATCGTTTGTCCGTGGTGTCTTGGCATTATTTTACTGTCTATATAAAATAAAAGATTTTCACCATTCATATCTCCACGGTCTATATGGAGGTATGTTGGCTACCTGGTCGGGGGTTAAGGGAACGGTTTGGTAAGGGTCTTGCCCTTGTTCAGCGTTTAGAGGTCCTGCTTGGGACCTGGGTCAAATTTAGTAGGATCTCCTTCAATGCCCATAGGTATTGGATGGCGGGGATCCAAACTCTTTGACCCCCTCATAAGTTAACTACTATTAATACTATAAACCGGCTATTTAGGACTGTATCCCTGCTGACTCAGACTACTTAGCCGAGGGTAACGTCACCGCCAAAAGCGGGGCCTACCATAATTTGCATTAATAACTTAATTCATTATCTTTCAATAATCCGACCCTTTAGGATTGTATCCTTGCTGACTCAAACTACTGGGTTGAGGGTAACATCGCCTTCAAAAGAGGGGCCTACTACAATAACTAAGATAATCTCTTAAACAAGTGCAAAAGTGCGAAAATAATCAAAGGTTATACTAATACACGTGTCGGATCCAAGTGATTCATCTTGTCTATCTGTTTTTACTTTTATTTTCAGCATTTAGATAGTTTTTTATTTTTCTTAGTTTAAATCATTTTTCTAACTTTTTGATTTGGTTAGACGTTCAGGATAAACCGGTATTAAAAGCTCTTGTGTCCTTGGACGACCTCGGTATCTTACCAACACTATACTACGTCCACGATGGGTGCACTTGCCCATATGTGTGTTTAGTGTTAGTAAATATCGTGTTTTATAAATTTAAAACTTGGCCAAAAGTGTAAAAAGGGCTTAAATACTCATCTAAATTATATACACACTAACACGCATCAAGTTTTTGGCGTCGTTGCCGGGGACACAAGAATTTTAAGAAAGCTTAAAATCGACGGCCTAATCAGTTTTTCAAAACCTTTTCAAAACGCGCGCATTTTTCTGCATTTTAGTTTAGTTTTTGCATTTACAGTAGCCTGAACACGGGGCCGTGCTCACTGAACACGCCCCCGTGCTGCATATTTTTAGATTAGATACCCAGATACAGAGTCTGAACACGGGGCCGTGCTCGCTGAACACGCCCCCGTGCTCAACGTGACCAGTAAATTTGATTAAAACGCCCAGATACAGTCCCTGAACACGGGGCCGTGTTCACCCAACACGGGGCCGTGTCCAGCTTCTGTTTCCGTCTTATTTTTGTTTTCTGGTCCCGAGACTCAGTTGTGATCTGTTGAGTGATTCCTATGGATCAATACTCAAGAGGTTACAACTACACCTATGATGAGGATGATTATAGAGGTAATTATTGCACTAATTGTCGTAACGCACGCTCGGTTCAATATGATACTTCATATCAACCATCCAATTCATACAATTACTATGAGGAGCCAAGGTACGAGCCATCAACTTCATACACATCCTATGAAGACCAAAGGTATGAACCTCCTCCCTCATACTCATATTTTGATGAACCAAGGTATGAGCCTTCGTACTCATACTTTGAAGACTCAAGATATGAGCCACCACCTTCATATACTTATTATGAGGAACCATGGCGTGAACAACCCACCTCATATGAGTACTATGAAGAACAAAGTTTCGACCCTTATCCATCATATACTTATCATGAAGAACAATGGTGTGAGCCATCTACTTCATATGGGTACTATGAGGAACCAAGGATCGAACAACCGGATTCAAGCTTTGAGGATCCCGATCCTTACTCTATCACCGACATAGCCGATAGGATAATAGAAAAACTCAAATTTATCGAAAGATGCATAAAAGAATCTCACGCAAGGGAAGAGGAGTCCCGCGCAAGAGAAGAATTAAAAAAGGAAGAAACGATAATTGAGGAGTTAAAAATGGAAGAACAAATAAGTGAAAAACCGACACATGAGTTAAACAACGAAAGGGGCGAAGTCGATAACGTTAAATTACAAGAAGAGTCTAATTTTAAAGAAATTAATCTCTTGTCACCTTCTTTCGAAAATCATTGTTTAGTACCAACTCATGCTAAGTTTTTAAAAGAGCTAAACACTAATACAAAAATAGAAGAAATGGTAAGTGTTAAGTTAACTAATGATCAAACCTCGCTAATAAAAGAAGATCCTTTTGAAATTAACATTACACCGGTTCCATGTTTCTTTCAAAATTCATTTATTAGTAATATCACCATTGATAAAGATCTTTGTGTTAACATAATGCCTAACTACATTTTTGAAAAGCTAAGTATTAGTGATTTTGCTCCACTTCAAATACCCATTTTTCTATCCAATCGGAGAATAATAAAATCAATCGGTGTAGTTGAGGATATCTGGGTTCAAACAAATCAAATGGTAATCCCAACCGACTTTGTCATCCTTGATGACGCTCCTCTAGTGTTGGGACGACCTTTTGTAAAAACTCACGAAGCTTTGAAGAACCGGAAGTACAACAATCTACCTCTTCAATTAGGGGCATTCAAAAGGAGCATAGATCTTGAGCGCTCAATGAAATATCCTTTTGGCAATGACGACCCCCTAATTGAAGATGAGCCAGAGCCACCTGATAAGGTGGGTCTAGCCAAGGACCTTTATAAACGTGGCGCACCACGGAGGCATTCCGCGGAACTATCCGTAGTTTAGTTTAGATTAACTTTTATGCTTTCTATGTTAGTTTAATTTGCAGGAATAAAACACACTCGGGATGGTGAAGGACACTAAGGGAAGCTTGAACCAACACCCCAAGCACAAAAACAGAGCCTCTTGACAATTTTTCTTCATTACAGCAAGTTCAGCACGGGGCCGTGCTCACCCAACACGCCCCCGTGCCCAAAAATTTGCAGAAATGCCCAGTTCAGGTACCTGGACACGGGGCCGTGCTCACTGAACACGCCCCCGTTCCCAGCCTTCTGTTTACTTTTGGTACTGGCAGTCTGGACACAGGGTCGTGCTCACCCAACACCACCCCGTGTTCAGCTACCCAGTAACATAAAATCTTGTTTTTAACCCACTTTTTCACATTCTAATCAACCGAAAATCTTATTTTTGGAACACATTGAGGACAATGTGTAATTTAAGTGTGGGGGGGATGCTAAAACCTTGAATTTTGCAAGTCCTATTAACAAGCCTTACACAAAACTCTATTGGAACCGCTAATCACCCCAAATTTTTTCAAAAACTTTTCGTTTTTTTTACTTGTCTTGGTTTAATTTGGGAATAACAAGTTCTAAAAAGGTTATATTTTTATAAATTTACAACCAATAGCGTCGTGATAAAAAGAGCCAACATAAGAAAATTATAAAACGGCATGACAAGCTTAGTTAAAATTTGATTATATATACTTGATCACATAAAAACCCATTCCCACAAAAGTGAGTTTTGAGCCTTTATTGAGCATACAAATATACATCTTTAAACTAAATGCTCATTTTTCGTTTCTTGTGTGAATAGCCGCTTGGTTTCTTACGACTCTAGAACTTGCCACGACGATACATTCCCGGTCCTTACCAACTTAAACCCGAGTAAGTAAATGATGGAGGCATTAGGACTAACCCCTTTTTATTTCTACACCATTATTTTTTTTACCACCTACCCAAAATCCCCCTAGTTAACCCCTTTGAGCCTAAACCTTTTCATTTCTTAACCCAAAACAAACACCCTTTTTCCACCAAAACCCCTTTTTTCATTTTAAACCATTTATTTTAGTAACAAAGCTCGGTTTTCTTGTGACACAAAAAAAAAGGAAAAAGAAAAAAAGAAAAAAAAAAGAGAAAAAAAAATGAAGTTAGCAATAAACAAACAAGCTCATCAAAAGAAACCTTGTTTGAAAAATGCTTCATTAGAAAGAAAAAAAAAGAGAAAAAAAAAAACAAAGTGTTTTACAAAAACCGACGCTTTTTACGCTTTTCGCTCTTTTACTAACCACTAACCCAACCACCCACCTTTAGCCCAAGCCTAACCCTTCACCCAAAAAGTCCTCTTGATATTTACAAAGGTAACAAGTTAAAAAGGAGGAGGATTGATTGCTTGGCAAGCTTATGGTAGGAATAAGTTCCATGCCGCTCTTGAGTGATTCACTAAAAATACACCTTCGGCCGAGTGTGAGTGATTTCCCCCGTGAGGTATGTGAACTTGTATATAAATGAAATTTTAAAAAGGCATGTTATGCCCAAATAAGTAATTTCTCTTATGAAACGTTCTAAATAAATCATAACGAATAGGACTGTAAATAGTATAAAAATAAAACCCAATAAAAATCTTGGATTCCCGACACTCAAGACAAGCCCAAAACCTTCTTTTCTACCCATTCCATTTGGGAGTGTAAGCCACATATTAAAGAGTTTTCCTTGAGGACAAGCAAAGATTCAAGTGTGGGGGTATTTGATGTGAGTAAAATGCAACATATAAATTACATCAAATGAGGCATAAAACTAACCCTTTTTAAGTACTAATGTTGGAAAAAGTGTACTTTTGTCTTCCTTTTGTATTTTCAGGGTTAAAAGAGCTTAAATGAACAAAAGAACCAAAAATGCAGCAAAATCCAACATAAATACAAAGAAAAGGAAGAAACGTGGCATGCCCGACTCCTCGACAGCATCTCCTAAAGCAAAAACAAGAAGAAAGCTGAGCATGGGGGCTGTGCCCAGCTGAGCATGGGGCTGTGCCCAGCTGAACACGGGGCAGTGTCCAGCGGACACGGGGCGTGTCCAGCTCAACACGGGGCCGTGCTCAGCGAGCACGGGGCAGTGTCCAGGATTGTCAGCCCTGGCAGAAAAAGACAAAGTGATAGAAGCTTCTATTGCCCACCACGGGGCCGTGCCCAGCGGACACGGGGGCGTGGTCAGAGTGCTGCAGGTGCATTTATTGTAATTCTGAATTACAATTAATGAAGAGAGAGAGTGTCAGACGGGCACGGGGGCGTGTCCAGCGGACACGGGGCCGTGCCCAGGCTTCTGTTCAGCCTATAAATAGGAGTGCTTGGCTTCATTTCAACTCATCCCTTGGCACACCACCTCTCTCACACCTCATCCACCACCCACCACCACCATAACACCATCATCCACCACCATCATCCATTGTCCATCGTAGAGTGTGTGAGTCGTCTCGGGATCCAAGATTGATCGTAAGAGTTCTTGACAATCAAGGCCATGTTTGCCTAAGTCTCTTACATCACTTGGTGAAGACAAGTGTTTAGTATAATACGTTTTATTTTTAATCTTTTGCACTTTTTATTTGGTTTTGTATTAATGACTTTAATAACTAGTTACTTATGTTGAAGGTGATCTTTCCTTATCGTTTGTCCGTGGTGTCTTGGCATTATTTTACTGTCTATATAAAATAAAAGATTTTCACCATTCATATCATCACGGTCTATATGGAGGTATGTTGGCTACCTGGTCGGGGGTTAAGGGAACGGTTTGGTAAGGGTCTTGCCCTTGTTCAGCGTTTAGAGGTCCTGCTTGGGACCTGGGTCAAATTTAGTAGGATCTCCTTCAATGCCCATAGGTATTGGATGGCGGGGATCCAAACTCTTTGACCCCCTCATAAGTTAACTACTATTAATACTATAACCCGGCTATTTAGGACTGTATCCCTGCTGACTCAGACTACTTAGCCGAGGGTAACGTCACCGCCAAAAGCGGGGCCTACCATAATTTGCATTAATAACTTAATTCATTATCTTTCAATAATCCGACCCTTTAGGATTGTATCCTTGCTGACTCAAACTACTGGGTTGAGGGTAACGTCGCCTTCAAAAGAGGGGCCTACTACAATAACTAAGATAATCTCTTAAACAAGTGCAAAAGTGCGAAAATAATCAAAGGTTATACTAATACACGTGTCGGATCCAAGTGATTCATCTTGTCTATCTGTTTTTACTTTTATTTTCAGCATTTAGATAGTTTTTTATTTTTCTTAGTTTAAATCATTTTTTTAACTTTTTGATTTGGTTAGACGTTGAGGATAAACCGGTATTAAAAGCTCTTGTGTCCTTGGACGACCTCGGTATCTTACCAACACTATACTACGTCCACGATGGGTGCACTTGCCCATATGTGTGTTTAGTGTTAGTAAATATTGTGTTTTATAAATTTAAAACTTGGCCAAAAGTGTAAAAAGGGCTTAAATACTCATCTAAATTATATACACACTAACACGCATCACTTGTTACAAGACTCGATACAAGACAAAGTCAACAGACATATGCACCAACATGAAGGTTGGATTATTTTCGGCCAGCTGATAAAACTTTGGGTTATTAAAATCCAATAACCCTTTCAACATCTGAATTTGTAGTAATTTATAAGAAGTTTTGTTTGATATGTTTTAACTTCTTCATACATTTTTGTAGTTAGATACATTATTTTCGAATTCAAAATTAGTTCTTAGAGTATAGAAGTATCACAAGAAGTGAAGACTAATTTCACGTATTAACCTCTCATTGGCATAAATAGAATCACACCTGATTATATTATTTTCAGTTGGCCCAATAAGCTATCGACAATAGTAAAAATATGTATATGAAAGTTAATGGTATATAATATAGCATGACTTTCTTTTTTTGAATAATGGATTTTAATAATCCTAACTATTATCCATTGGCGGACACCGGTTCCAACTTTAAAAATAACCAGTGGTTGTCCTACCTTTTCATATATTTTAAACCAATGGACCTTTACTAAAACGAAAAGGATAAGGGGCAAAAAGAAATTAAGGTTTTGTTAGTAAAGGTACTATGGTTTACAATATGTGAAAACGTGAGGCCACCACTTGTTATTTTTAAAGTTGGGGCCGTTGCCGGCCAACGGCTATTAATTTGGATTACTAAAATCCATTATACCTATTTTTTATTATCCTAAGAAAGGCTAATTTTCATTAATAAGAAGAGACAAGGTGCTGGTTAATGGCGGAGCTTAGTGTAAAGTGGGGGGTGCACCCACCCGCCGAATGTTTCAGTTAGAAGTGTAAAATTTCGTATTTTTCATCCGAAAATTTTAAAATTATATAGGATTGTCCCCCAAATTATTTTGTCTAAATATTTATACGATATATAAATTAGGTCCCATGACTTTCCGCCCCCTCAGAACTTTTGGTCAAGCTCCGTCGTCACTGGTGCTGGTGGCAACTGGCAAATTTGGACAGCCTCCGTATACGGGAAAGACTATCAAGGGTATTATTAAAATCTAGATTTTAAGAAAAGCAACCCAAATTCCAAAGATTTTTATACAAAAACGTATCCTTAGTTTCTTATTGATTCTTATTGCTTAGAAGTACATATATATTTCATGCTGAAAGAAAAACTAGTGCCCTTTAAAAACTAAAAGTTAAATAATACGTAGACAATAGCTTATTCTTTCATAATACATTTATTCAAAACAACAATCCTACAACTTACAATACATATTACAGTCTTCTTTAAAGGTATAACAATTATCCTTAGTGCAACAGCAATGAAGCGAACGACTAACTTGAAGACATACACATGGCGGCGGAGCCGCTTTCATCTCATTAACATTTTTGCTACTCATAATTGGTCGGACCTTGCAGTTGTAACATGGAAACACAACCAACGTTATACAAAACACCAACATATATGATACCACAAGCTTTACCATTGTCCTACTTTCTTTGAGATTGTAAATGGATATCCACTTACAACACATATTTTAATAGCATGGTGTTAAAGTCTTCCCCTAACGTGTATGTGTATACAATTAGGTATAAAATTTGGCATAAAATTAGGTGAAAAATTAGGTCGTGTCATTTTAACATCTGAATTTGTAGTCTTCCCCTAACGTGTATGTGTATACAATTAGGTATAAAATTTGGCATAAAATTAGGTGAAAAATTAGGTCGTGTCATTTTAACATCTGAATTTGTAGTATTTTATAAGAAGTGCTTCTTTGATATGTTATAACTTCTTCTTACATTTTTGTAGTTAGATACATTATTTTGGGATATTGGCCTAAATAATCGAAAGTAGACGTCATTGGTTATTGGCGGTCCCACCTTTTTTATTCTCCTGTCCCACATTTCAACTATTTTTCCTCCACCTGTCCTCTACAAACTGATGTTTTAGGGCTTTTGATCAGAACTAGGATTTGAGTCTATTGATGTAAAACTTATCTCTAAACGGTTCTCAAAACCACTAGATTTTTGTTAATTGGAAGTTTAAACACCTGAATTGTAACACCGTTTTCATCATTTGGGGCACCATTTCAAGGTAAGTTTTACATCGGTAGACTCGTATCCTCGTTCTGATCAAAAGCCTTAAAACGTCAGTTTGTAATTCGGAGAAAAGGATCTGCCGGGGCCCATTTTTTATTTATAGGTATTAGAGCTCGAAAATATTTTAGTTGTTTGACCAGGGCCCATTTTTTTCAGGGGCACGATCTGCCGGATTTATTATTTATAGGTATTAGAGCTCGAAAATATTTTAGTTGTTTGACCCTTCAAAATTAATTTTGGCTAAGTAGTAAATCTGAGAAAAGAAAAATGAAAAAGAAAGATATCGGAACTTTTACAGGTATACGAACGTGAGAATTGCAGGTTTTGTGAAGAGGAAGAAGAAGTAACTAAATTATATATTTCTTTTATTTTATTCTTTATAGGTGCTTGAAGCCTATTTCCACCAAGTCCCAACACCTAAAAGTCTGACAAAACAATTGAGTGGTTTTTTTTTTCTTTATTACCCTAAAATAACAATGTGAATTTTTTCGATGGATATGTTTCATTTCTTTTTGTATGGCTATTTGATTTAACTAAATTATTACTTTACTAGTATTAAGCTCCTGCGTTGCAGCGGATGTAATAAAATTGTGTGAAGTAGTATCAATACTATTACCATTGTCAACGACCACTAACACCAGAAAAGCTCGTAAAAACAAAATAAATAAAAACGGGAAAAATAACGCCGAGCGAAAAGCAGATGTAAAGTCTTTGAATCACGCACGCTCGTTACTGAGAAATTAAACCGAAACGTAAAACATAGAAAAAAATAACTAAGTTCATCCAGGACCCGTGTGTTGGACGAACTTGTCAAACGCGGAAAAGTAGATGTGACGCGACGGGCCAGTCAAACGGGAAAAAATACACGAAAAATGTTGAACCTCACACGCACGTTACGGTGTGTTAACTCAAAAAATTTAGAATGAAACGAAAAACTTGGGAAAGATGAAAAGTATGGTGAACCAAAACTGCAAAAAAAAAAAAGATTAAATTAGAAAAGATGAAAAACTTTGGATTAAAACTTAAAAGTAAAAAATTGGTCTAAATTGCAAAATTGAAGTTATTTATTAATTATATATAAAGATAAGAATAAAAATAAGTAATATCTATATATTGATTATTAATTCATATTAATATTAAAAGAAATTTATCAAAAAATATATATAAAATTTATAAGGTTGAAGAAGGGAACGACATTATTTCGAGTCTTTTATTATAAGGTAGATTAACGTTCGTTTGTTTCTTAGTTAATATATATTATTTATTTTAGGATTTTTTATTTTAGTTTGTCAAAAAATATTATTATAATATGCAGTTATTTTAGTTTGTCAAAAATACTATTATAAACCGAAACGTAAAACATAGAAAAAAATAACTAAGTTCATCCAGGACCCGTGTGTTGGACGAACTTGTCAAACGCGGAAAAGTAGATGTGACGCGACGGGCCAGTCAAACGGGAAAAAATACACGAAAAATGTTGAACCTCACACGCACGTTACGGTGTGTTAACTCAAAAAATTTAGAATGAAACGAAAAACTTGGGAAAGATGAAAAGTATGGTGAACCAAAACTGCAAAAAAAAAAGATTAAATTAGAAAAGATGAAAAACTTTGGATTAAAACTTAAAAGTAAAAAATTGGTCTAAATTGCAAAATTGAAGTTATTTATTAATTATATATAAAGATAAGAATAAAAATAAGTAATATCTATATATTGATTATTAATTCATATTAATATTAAAAGAAATTTATCAAAAAATATATATAAAATTTATAAGGTTGAAGAAGGGAACGACATTATTTCGAGTCTTTTATTATAAGGTAGATTAACGTTCGTTTGTTTCTTAGTTAATATATATTATTTATTTTAGGATTTTTTATTTTAGTTTGTCAAAAAATATTATTATAATATGCAGTTATTTTAGTTTGTCAAAAATACTATTATAATATACAAAAGATTTTTTGAAAACATACTTTGGTAAAATACTAAAATATCAAACGTACAGACTTTATCAAATGTGTTTTTATGCAACGGAGGTAATTAATCAAATTTGTTTTTATGCAATGGAGGTAATTATAAAAGAAGTCGAGAAGTAGAATTACAGGAGATGAATTCGTTTGGTGATTTAACACTGTTATTAAGTGGATAAGTATCAATTGGTTTTACCCAATACATTTAAAACTATAAATTTCAAAATTTATAACTTAAGCCCAGTACCTATTAGCTTAATACCCATTTTAGTTTCAAAAAATAAAAATAATAACGAGCGGCCAAAAAAATTAGTTTACACTATCTATTTCACTAAGGCCTAAGGGGCACGTTTTTACGGGCTCGGACAGGGCACTTGAATTCTCAGGGCCGGCCCTGCATTTGAATCGGTAATTTGCATTTGAATCGGAATAACTTTATTCCTCTAGTTTTTGCTTTATTCCTCTACTTTATTCCACGGTAGTGGCTATGGATTCAACATCTGAAAATAATACATGTCACTCTTTAATAAATCTTGGATCTGAATTGCAATAGCGGCTATGGATTCCGGAAAATAATCCAAGATACCAGTTTTGTGCAGCTATATACACTCGAAATCAATGTGAAACCAGTTACCATGTATATCCATCCGAGAGAAAACAGGTTTGATGCGTTTTTTCTTACCTTTAAACCAAATGAACCTTCAATTTTAACGTCGTGATAGGTCCAAAACTCTTCAAAATCTCTTGAATATGGAATGAGAATGAACCACGACCGTCTCTATCCATCCACACACAAATCGGATTCATGATCCTAAAAAAGAGTAAAATATGCTTTATGGGTATTAGCAACTTTTAAATAAATTTTTGTCCCTATATATTTCTCAAAACTTTGGGGTGTTACATTAGGAGCGAAAAGAAACCAAAATCAATAAGCTTTTTTTATTAATAGCTTATTTAGTTTTAAAAGTTTTACATTTTGCATACAAAGGCCTATGTTACATGTATAAAAACTCACTAAATTAATATACTTATAGGTTATTTTAACATTTAACTTCTTTCCTAGACATGTTGGATTATGTGTTAGTTATATTCATACATAGAATTTACACATGTGTTGGTTATTAAAATAAATAAATTTATTCATGTGTGTGTGTGTGTATATATATATATATATATATATATATATATATAGAAGATGGTTCAATTGAAAACCCATATTTAATGTCGCGAGTGACCATCACCCTTATCAAATACTCCCACCGGCAAGAACTTATCTACGTCCGCGTGGCACGCGTGAACGTAGATACCGAATCTGATCGGTCGAGTGATGAGAAGACTTATCTTGTGTATGAAAATAGATGTCATACATAGCGATGTGGTATATCACCGCATCCTATGAACATTTTGGTCACCATAAGGGATGTAGGAAACAACAATGGTTACTACATATTTGAACATTTATCTTCAAATATCACAGATCTATTTTTCTCGATTCACACAGAATCCTCCAAGATCACACAGATCTATTCTATTCAAATCGCTGAAGCACACAGCCAAACACCTTCACACAGATTTGGTGTCTTCTTCTTCACATGAACACGGCTCACACAGTGACTTGTTCAACTCTCTCTACGGTTCACGAAGAACCCTTCACGATCCCTGGTATGAGCCGAAGCTCTGATACCAAATGTAGGATTTAAGCTCCAAGTTTAACTCACAAAAGAACACAGGTAATGTATACTGATGAATATGTAGAAGAACGAGAATTGCAAAAGAAAAGATGGAAGAGACTTTTTTTTTATTCAATAAACAAAAGAGCTATAAATAGCCTTACACACATCACGTGGGAAACAATAAAATAGCAACTGAAACTAAAGACTAGGCTCAACCTATGACCTATTCTATCCTTCTAACGTACACTTTCTCAACTGCATATCCATAGAATTCGGTCAACCTAAACACCAACTCAAACTACTAACAATTATTAAATAAACACTAAAATATAAAAACCAATTACTTCAATTCTTCAGCCACGTGACAATTTCCTTATTCCTTAAACCATGCAAACTAAACACTACCACATGCTCCATGCTGACCCATTAGACTAAAACACTTCTGACCCAATTAAGCCCACAACCCATGTCAAGATTATCCAACAACTTGACGATCTTCGTAACTTCTTTTATCGCTTGAATATTGTCACCAACTCTCGTCGAAGCAGCAAGTATACCAAATGCAAAACAAAAAAGCAAGGATAGTAACTCCACACAGTATAATCATTTACCAACAACATGCCTCCTTATTATCACTATATCATGAGCTTCATGGCTATCCAATAAAAAATGTCCAGCTCTACCAGCAAATGCACTACAAACAAACAAATCTTTAAACATCTTCGCATTTGGACCAAATGCAACTGCAAAATCTCCCAAACATTGCTACCGGTGATTGTACCACACTCTCGTCCCTACAATAGTGGTTTTGATAAATAACATGAATAAAATTATATAAATAACATGAATAAAATTAGATACATCAGTATGCAATTTGAAACAATTAGTGTACACCTTGGACTTCAAAAAAAAGTTCATGTAAAAGTTGGTGCTAACATTGTAGATAGCTTACTATCGGTTCTTCTATTTGACTGAAATGAAAGGTCAAAGTGTTTATAGGTTTTCTTGAAGTACACTATATACTAACAACAATTATGAACTATATAAGATGTAAACTGCGCTGATTGGGCCAGTAAAAGGGAAAATTTGCTTCAATGGTGCGTCCATAAAGCCATATGCAATAGAGGCTCACAACTCATGTTAAACAATAGATTGATACATAAATAATAGATTGTGTTTGAAGAGGGGAGAGATTTAACCAAGTATAAAACCATAACAAGTATGAGATATTATGTGTACTAATATGAAACTTTGACGTTTACTTTAGATTTTTATTTATCTGGCTAATTTGTCTTTTAGACCTTCAAAGTATAAAAAAACTAAAATAATTGCAAGCAAGACCTAACATCAAGGTTAAGTGGGGGCAAACACATAACTGGATTTTCAGTATTGGCCATGATCTCCTGTAGCATGTAAGAACAAAATCAATACCTAAAGGAAGTTGCATGTCTAGCATAACTAAGTTGTTTTTGTTGGAATTAATCTTGATGTTACGGGTTGTATACGGGTCAAGTCGGTTACCGAATAGCAAACGGGTCACGTGTTTAGAATTGGTCATATGTTGACCGAGTAAGTTGGAGATAAAGTGGAAGTGGAGGAGCATGCAACTTTTACGTGGGTTGTTTTGGTTTATTTAACATGTGCTTATATTAATTATGTTTATTTTAAATAGGTTAGAGTTATTTTGTTTTTGATGTACCCCATTTGTCAATATAGAAAGCTTTTCATCCTTTCTTTCTTTGCTGCACATTTACGTATACATATATTTCATATTTGCTAGTGTGTGTAGTTAGTGATCTTGAGGGCCTGAACCAACAGTTTTTAGCAGATCATGCTTATTGGCAATTTGTCTCCAACAGTCATTTATGCGGACAAACACCACTTGCTAATGACCTGAAAACGTGAAAAGTGTGATGGATGAAGCCAAAGTAGATGATACCACCATTGATAAGGTTTGACATTACTGAAATATGTTAAGATTTCTAAGTTTAAGAGAGATTCATTCATTGAGTCTAAAATAAAGTTCACCTTAAAATCAGCTTTCTTTGTGTAGGTCCGTGTTTCGGGATCCAATCCGTGATTTTCATGTTTATGTTCAAAGATGGAAGAGATAAAGAGATGATAAACAAACAACTTTGCATTAATCCGGTAGTAAAACATTACAAGTCGGCCCGATTACATGACAACCGAACTAATACCAAAGAAGTATACATCCAGGGAGAAATCAAGTGGTGATTTCTCCCGGTGAGGACTCAAACCTCCTATCACTCTCTAGCACACACTTGTGCTCTCACTCTTGTGTTGCAAATGACAAGGTGTTGGTATTTATACCAAACACAGGTTGCACGGTCGAAGGATAACACTGACTGGTCGATAGATCATCTGTCGACCATCCAGCTTTCGACAGACACATACATACCTCGAAGGATACCATATCCTTCGAGGTCCATCTTCATCCTTCGATGGGTATCTTTCGAGCTCATCGAAGGATATCAACAATCCTTCGATGCCCTATCCTTCGACACCAATTATACAACCATAATTTGTCCAGCAAACACACACAGTTAAACGAATAACCCTCTCGTTTGACCACTTCAAACGAGCGGGTCTATACAAGTTCGATAGACCGTGTCACTAACTATTACAAATTCAGCGTAAAGTAAAACTAATCTATTCGACAAGCATCGGACACAAAATTTGCATCAACAAATTCCCCCTTGTCCGTTGCTGTCGAATGCTGAAAATGCAACTGCAATCGATCTTCAGTCAAGTATTCATCTTCTCTGTGTTGACAAATTCCCCCTTGACCGATGATCCAGGTAAGTAGTATCTTGATGCTCATTGTATAATATTTCCCCCTCAGAGTGCGCGCATCCGTGTTGAGTGTTGTGCAATATCCTCAAAGGACTCAATTGACCGATCTTCCGCTGATCTTCCAATACTCCAACCGGCATTTGATAAGGGTTCCATTCTATAACAACTGCATCAAGTCTTGATCTTCAAGCATACTACATTGATAGAGATTTCTGGTGAACTGTCTTCTGTAAACCGTCTTTGTGGAATCGACCAAGTAATGCACTTTAATCTTCAGCATCAACACTCAGGAAAGTCAGCTAGACCAAGTGTATCCCTTGCAAGCTCAACCAAACGGCACGCTTAGTTGAACTACATCCAGATCTCATTGTCTCGCCTTTGTGAAGTCGACCACGTAATGCACTACGGATCTTCAGCATCAGTACCCAGGAAGTCAGCTTGACCAAGTACATCGTTTGCAAACTCAACGAATTGAGTTACCCCCGGATCCCTGTAAAATCCCAAAGAAACATCAAACCCAAAACCGAATCCTGCAGGTCTTCAGCCTTGAATTATCAACTTCCATAAAGATTCCCCAGGTCTTCAGTAAACAGCGCTTTGAAACAACTGTCGACTTTAGATACCTGTATGTTTCCGTGCAAAACCCTTCACGCTGGCTGGAGAATTAATTAAAATCCTCAAATATGTGTCTGTGCAAAACATTCCACGCAGAACCCCCTTGTCTCACCAGAAAATCACAAACTCTACCACCTGTGATTGCGTTTAGAAATTTACCGAAGAAATTCAACAAATGAAAATTTTTATCCCCCCATTTCTTTGGTAAAATCTCTAAACCTTAACAGATTCTTTCCACTTCAAAGAAACTGTCTAAACCTTAACAGATTCTTTCCACTTCAAAGAAACTGTCGTCAAATGTTCACCAATTCCCTCCACTGAGCGGAACTGTCATCAATCTTCATTGAATGTTCTCGGTTCCGAAAATTCACGAACATGACTTTCTTCTTTGCATAAACTAGTTGAATAAGAACGTCCCCTGGTACCCCGTAGGATCTGACTTGTATCCCCCCAAAGACCAAAGTCTTTGTGAACTCGTTAGGACCGGTATAGACGTTCCAGGTTCATACGTACGTCTTCAAATGCGAGAATATGACAATAAACAAAATCCTTTCGAACATTTCCGAATAACCGGTAACAATCATAAATACTGATGCGCGGAAGCGAACATATCGTGTTGTTTTTGGCCCATAATAGTCGCGTTACCATTTTTGACATTGCATCGGTAACCGTGACTACCCCACAATTTTCAAACATCAAGTTTTCCTCATCTTCTGTTTTCATCGTTCCGAATCATTCCGCGCGCTCCCAAAATCCATACAAATTTTGACCTTGATATTAGGAGCGCGATTCAGATCAACTCCGCAAATACCCGACCCCACTCCCAATTCATGAAGGCCCAATCAATGATCAGTTTGCCTAAAGCCATTTAAACATTGAAATAACAATCAATTAAATAAGCAAACTGTCCACCCCCAAGATCCATGCGGCCCACTAGAATTCTTTGAAAAAAAAAATATCTTATCCTTCGAAATTTAATTTCCAAAATCCATGCGGCCCACTAGAATTCACGTCAAGTTCACCAGGTCCAATTGTCAGCCGACAACTTCAGTTGTCTTATCCATTGCTCAAACTCAGCCGACACAAACACCCAACCATGTGCAGCCGACACATCATCTCCTGACCCCTTTTTCTTCCTCTATAAACACAACAACCAGCCGTCCCTTTCACAATCTCTCTCAAAAGTCAACTACCCTAAACATTAAAAGCATCACAGCCGCCATTCACAGCAGGTGATACCTTCGAAGCATATGGGTCTTTCGATACATCAACGGCTGGTAAAAGTCATCTTCATGTCTGACTTCATGTGTATCCTTCGAGTATCAGATGATCTTTCGAGATAAAAACACCGTTGGATCTTTCGAAATAGTTTGACCCTTCGAGATTGTTAAGGAATAGAGATGATCTTTCGAGATCTTTCTTGATAACCCTTCGAAGCCAAAGCAATGAACAGGGGTAATCTTTCACGAATATCAAGATGATCTTTCGAAAGTAGTTGGGTTGACCCTTCGAGAAGCTACTTTGACCTTTCGAAGTTTTTGTTTTGACCCTTCGAAAATGAAAAATGACCCTTCGAGAAAGTGTTTTGACCTTTCGACTTTGTTGTGGGTGGAAGTTGACCTTTCGAATTGAATGGCTGACCTTTCGAAGAAGCAACCTGATCTTTCGAAGTTCTTCACATCCTTCAAACTATGAAGATGTGAAGAACATCAAGAACACAGGAACCTGGGAAAATTTGCAGATGCGATGAAACACTTTGTACACAATTTTTGATGAAGAAAACTTGAACTTTTAGGAGAAAAACATAAAACCCAACACTCGTTTTATCACAGATCTGAATATTCGGGTTCAGATCTGAGTTTTTCTCATTTTCACCATTTTTACATCTTGAACAAAAACCCACAAAAATCACAGATCTAGAGCACATGTGACTTAGTAAACGGTTAGTTTTACTAAATCGGGCACCATGGCTCTGATACCAATTGAAGGTCCGTGTTTCGGGATCCAATCCGTGATTTTCATGTTTATGTTCAAAGATGGAAGAGATAAAGAGATGATAAACAAACAACTTTGCATTAATCCGGTAGTAAAACATTACAAGTCGGCCCGATTACATGACAACCGAACTAATACCAAAGAAGTATACATCCAGGGAGAAATCAAGTGGTGATTTCTCCCGGTGAGGACTCAAACCTCCTATCACTCTCTAGCACACACTTGTGCTCTCACTCTTGTGTTGCAAATGACAAGGTGTTGGTATTTATACCAAACACAGGTTGCACGGTCGAAGGATAACACTGACTGGTCGATAGATCATCTGTCGACCATCCAGCTTTCGACAGACACATACATACCTCGAAGGATACCATATCCTTCGAGGTCCATCTTCATCCTTCGATGGGTATCTTTCGAGCTCATCGAAGGATATCAACAATCCTTCGATGCCCTATCCTTCGACACCAATTATACAACCATAATTTGTCCAGCAAACACACAGAGTCAAACGAATAACCCTCTCGTTTGACCACTTCAAACGAGCGGGTCTATACAAGTTCGATAGACCGTGTCACTAACTATTACAAATTCAGCGTAAAGTAAAACTAATCTATTCGACAAGCATCGGACACAAAATCTGCATCAACACTTTGAAGATTCATATGTACATATAGATGATTAAAGTTGGAGAAGTGAAGTCTAGACAATTAACACCATTGAACCACCAAGCTTCAAATTGATGACCAACATCTTTTTCCCTCGAATCTCCTCATAAAAGAAAGTCCATAGGCTTTTTATGTTGTTACTTGTTACTAATATACGATCCAATCTCGAGCAGTTGTATTTATCCTTAGAAAAGATAAGACATAAAACAGTTTAGGCTCAAAATATTATCCCCGGTCACAAAATACAATTGGTCACACTCTATGACATGTATAATTTCAACACTGTATATATCAATATTGAATGTATAATTTCATTACTTATGTATAATTTCAGTGTCGTTTAACCTCAAAATATATCAGTTGCTTTAACATTACATTGCCTTTACATCATTCAGAGGCTCCTTACATGTCAACTGAGTACATATAGGAATAACCATATCCATTAGTCCTAGGTCATTTAGTATAATTACATGTAATCAGTTAGTTGTAAACCATAATCCTAGAATATCAGATGAGATACCTCTTTGCCCAGAATGATAAGGGTATATATCTCAGGGACACCCAATAGTTTCAAACAGACTAATAAATACTATGTGATACCCCAAGGTATGCCACCTAAATACACTGTGATTAGTAAATTTTGATCAAGAGTTGAAGTACTTTATAGCTATTTTGTTCTCGGACTATTGTTGCTTTAAAAAAATGAGCTGATGCCTTTTGAAGTGACGATTAATGACAATGAACCGCCTACCTTCAAACAAATGACCACCCTCAAATCATTAGATATTTCAACAAAATTAAAATTAAACAAATTTCCATTCAATTTTTTCAGTACCATACTTAGTTTAATGATTAATTATAATTTACAGGTTAAACAAATTAACGTAATAACAACCAAACTAAGTAAATTTAAATTGTGAGAAGTCAAGCTTACGTTTTTTTAGGATTGCTAAAAGCTCCTTTTGAGACTGTTCTCTGTGATTCAAAACAAATCAAAGACAAAAAATAATGTGAATAAAAACATTTTTTTCACAAAATGAAGCTGATGTATTGTTCCATAGTTTTGGAAAGATGTAGGTCCCTTTTCGCGGAGGATTACGAACCTAAACCTTGTTATACAAACCTACTAGCGAGTGCGGAATCCAAGCTAGCAAGCAAACCGAGTTAGTAGCAAGTAGAGAAACAAACACACAAGTTCACCGATTAACACAACTTGTATTAATGCAATGAGGGTTCGGTTACAAGCTCAATGTTTACAGAAGTGTTCTATAAACTCTCTAAGTGTGTGTGTGAGTTTTGGACAGAATGCTCTCAACCTATCTCTCGGTATCTTTCTGTCTGTGTGTCTGTCTACTGAAACTCAACACATGCATGGGTATATATACCCGAAACATCTGATGTCTGATCGAAGGATCTGATAGATGGTCCGAAGGATCATCTATCGATGACAACATGTTCGAAAGATAAGCATGGACCTCGAAGGATGATCCTTCGAGGTCTAATATTCGAACCATATCTTTCGATGAGGTCGAAGGATCCACATTATCCTTCGACCTCTTATCCTTCGACACAAAACATCTTTCAACTGTTGACTAAGTCAAACCAGGAGGACGGTTGACTTTGTCAACTTACAGGACGGACAAGGACATCGTTTACATACAGACCGAATACAGACAAAGTACAGACACAAGTGCACCAACAAACTCCCCCTTGGCTGTAGCTTTGTCTTTATCTTCTATAGTTGTAGACTCGTCTCGAACTTCGACGGTCTTTGGTCTTCGAGTTACCAAAACTCTGATGTCCTTTCAAGTCTTCAATGTCGGAGGATCTTCAAAGTCTTCACGTCTTGAAAGCAGAGAGTGTATCAACAAACTACCCGTATCATGTAGGAAGTGTGTTGACAAACTCCCCCTTAACATAAGCTCCCCCTTGAGTTATGCTCGTGAAAAGACTTTATCTTTATGAAGTGAGATCCTTGTGGTGTTGATGATGGCCAACGGCAACTCGATCATTTTCATCACTTGAGCGCCTTCTCGTCGTGTCTTCATTCCAAAGCTTGTCATCGACTATGTTCTCCCAGCCTTCAGAATCTGCACATGCAAGAAATCTAAACGCATAATGAGAACAACTGCTTGGAATATAGTTAACATACACACATGACACACGAATGACCATGTCATAATCAAACACCGTCCGACAGTTTGAAAGTTTAAATTTGTCAGTTTTAGATTCTAACTTTCAAAATCTGCAAATTTTGACCGTTTATGAAGATTTAGTCAATTCGGTTTTCAGTCAGGTTTCAGGTAACAGGTAACGAAGACTTGAGTTCCAACATCGTACGATCGAAAATAAAGTAGAAATAAAATCTTTTTGGCTTTTATAAAGTTTATATTAAAACAAGCCTAAAATATTTTTGGTATTTTTGAAATTAACAGACAACAATTTAAAATCCTTTGATTGTTATCAAACGACATCACCGCTAATGTCGTGCTGATATGCACCAAACGACGAAACTGTTTAAAAGAAATAATAAAAGTTAAGCAGTAAATAAATATATACAGACATTCTTTTTGTGAGTTTCGAGGGTAAGAGAATCATATCAGTGTACGGTCATGCCAAAACACTCTTGTTGTTCAGTTAGTTAACATTAAGATAAGCATCCTATAGCAATTATCGGTATTGTTGTCCACTTAAGCTCAACTTATCAGATGTAATCATGTTTAGAGGATACGTTAATGTATGATTTATACTTACCGACCGGTGTTCATCCACATCACGACACATTCCCGTATCAAGGTATGCACGAGAGTTCATCTTACCGGTGAGTATACCGATTATCATCTGTTTGACCGTATAAATTGTGAGATACTCACTTATTTTGATTTGAAAACAAGCCCTTTGTGATAAAATCACTTATTGATGAGGAACTTGATTTTCATATGCATGAGGGCACAGGTGCAAGTCCGTGAACAGGTCAGTACTTCCGTACAGCAGAGAGACGAACTTGACACCCGGAAAAATGTGATATTTTATCACTTATTTGATTTGGACATGTGATTGTTTATCACTTATTGAGGTCGAATGCAGTATGCAATATGTACACGTATGTATAGTATCATGGAAGATCTAGACTTGCGTCCCCGTTATTTTTCGGTAAAAGATACAACCATGATACCCAGATGATAAGGAGCATAAAGACCGAATATCTCAGAACCTCGGCAATCTATCAAACGAAATTTCGGTACTAAGACCATATGCCAATGAATGGTTCCCACCTGGTCTTCAGTCGATTAAGATTTATATCACCCTGCACACTTTAAAATGATTGTGAGCCTACCGATACATCTTATATAGAGCTGCTTATCGTTTTTCATTTAAGGTTTAAAGAGGTTTGGATAGACCACTGATGTACTATCATTTTCTCTTTTGCTCGCCAGGAAACTCATTTTTGTTTTTCTATTGTTTTTGTGTTTTTGAAATTTTTCGATGTTTTTGGATTTTCTGATTTTTGGATTTACTCCCCCTAAAATCAATAAACTAAGACAAATTTAAAACACAAAGGTATTTACAAAAATGATTTTCCGATGTTGGTTTTACTCTTGCTTGACCTTAATGCCGTTTACCAATAATAAAAAGTCAAATCTTGATTTGTCAAAAGCTTTGGTAAATAAGTCGGCACGTTGGTCATCGGTGTGGACCTTAACAACATCGATTAGCCTTTTCTCAAAGCAATCACGTATGAAGTGATATTTGATTTCGATGTGTTTGGTCTTTGAATGCTGCACAGGATTTCTAGTGATATCTAAAGCAGCAGAATTATCAACGTAAATAGGAGTAGTTAGGAATTCAAAACCGTAGTCCCGCATTTGTTGTTGGATCCAAAGAACTTGGGAGCAACAACTTGAGGCAGCAATGTATTCAGCTTCGCATGTTGATGTAGCTACACACGTCTGCTTCTTGCACTGCCATGTAACTAGGCGATTTCCTAAAAACTGACATCCAGCCGTTGTGGATTTACCGTCGATTTTGCATCCGCCAAAATCAGAATCACTGAAAGCTACCAATTCAAAGTTATTATCCCTAGGGTACCACAGACCGGTGTCAGGGTACGCCTTCAAATAACGAAAAATCCTTTTAACAGCACCAAGATGTGAGGCCTTCGGGTTAACTTGATATCTAGCAAGCAGGCACGTTGGGTACATTATGTCTGGCCTTGATGCTGTGAGGTACATGAGAGATCCGATCATGGCGCTATAGATAGAAGGGCTAACAGCTTCTCCCTTCAAGTCTGGAGTAATTCCGTGATTAGTTGGCAATGGGGTACCAATGGGCGTTGCATCAGACATCTGGAACCGGCTCAAGATGTCACCAACATATTTAGTCTGATGGATGAATATCCCAGACTCCGTTTGTTGTACTTGTAGGCCCAAGAAGAAGGTCATTTCCCCCATAGCACTCATCTCGAATTTATCCTGCATAATGCGCTCGAATTCCCTACACAACACATCATTAGTAGAACCAAAAATAATGTCATCAACGTATACCTGTACCAGAAGAAGATCTCCATCTTGTTCCTTGATGAAAAGAGTACAGTCGATAAGACCTCTACGAAAACCGTTCTCCAGCAGATAGTGTGATAAGGTTGCATACCAAGCTCGTGGTGCTTGATGAAGACCATAAAGAGCTTTGTTGAGCAACCAAACCCGATCGGGATGGATAGGATCTTCAAAACCTGGAGGCTGTTCGACGTACACCTCTTCTTCAACCACACCGTGTAAAAATGCACTTTTCACGTCCATCTGATAAACCTTGAATCCTTTGAAGGACGCATAGGCTAGAAAGATTCGAATTGCTTCGAGACGTGCCACTGGTGCATAGACTTCGTTGTAGTCGATCCCCTCAATCTGACGAAAACCTTGAACGACTAAACGTGCTTTGTTTCGGATAACAACTCCGCGGTCATCCTTTTTGCATTTGAAAACCCAACGGGTACCAATCTTCTTGTATCCAGCAGGTTTCTCTACGAGTTTCCAGACACCCAGCTTCTGGAATTGTTGCAGTTCTTCCTGCATTGCTTCAACCCAAGCATTATCTTTCAAGGCTTCTTTCCACGTTCTTGGTTCTTCTTGTGAGACATAACACGCGAAGGACCAGTCGTTTTGTTGCCCGGATTCTCGAATAGCTGCATACAAGCCTGCATTGTTGTTGTTTCGCAACATGTTTCTTGTTTGAACGCCACTTTGCACATTTCCAATGATGTTTTGTTGAGGATGGGTATTATGAATCCTTGTTTCTGGATTATCTGGAACTGGAACATTTATACCCAGGTTGTTAAGATTAAGATCAACAACCAATTCAAGACCCGGAATTGACGAAGAGGATGATGCAGTAGTCTCAGCTGTTCTATGTGTATCCACTGGAGGAGTACCCTCTGAAGTACCATGAACTGCTGTTGTAGGAGCTTCTTGATCTGCATCTAGAAATTCATCATCCTCTGAAGATTCGTTCAATTCGTTTGCATCATGAAAATCCTCATTGTTGAAAGTATTATTGTTCACCGAAGAAGATGGTTCTTGATTGACAAGAATTGGACGAACCACCGGTGAAACTGTTGCATTGTCACTCTCGAAAAACATCCTAGCCGCAGCATTTTCTTCAACGGCTTCAACATTGATCGAATTGAAAAAGTCATCGTACTCAAACATCCAAGGTTGACCCGGATTTTTGACTGGCAAGGTGTGCCTTTGTACTCTGACCTCAGACCATTCCTCGACCCTTTTAGTCTCTAAATTCCAGACTCGTAAGTTAGGGGTGGCATAGCCAAGAAAGTATCCATCAATTGCTCTTGCCCCAAACTTTCCATTAGGATCGATGATTGTGCATGGGGCTCCAAACGGTTCTAGATAAGACAAATCTGGTTTCCGTTTTTGTAGAAGCTCAAAGCAGGTCTTGTTGTGTCTTTTGACTGTAAGGACTCTGTTCAAAGTGTAACATGCAGAGGCCACAGCTTCAGTCCAGAATGGAATGGGTAGCTGCGACTCTACCAACATTGTCCTAGCAGTCTCGATCAATGTGCGGTTCTTACGTTCAGCGACACCATTCTGTTGAGGAGTATAAGCTGCACTAAACTCATGAAGAATACCCTTTGAAGTGCAGAACTCCGTCATGGAATGATTTTTAAATTCAGTACCATTGTCGCTACGTATCCGCCTAACCTTCAACTTATACAAATTCTCAATCTGAATGATCAAGTTTTTGATAATGCCAAAGGTTTCACTCTTGTGTGCCATGAACGCAACCCAAGAAAATCTTGAATAATCATCAGTAACCACGAGGCAGTATTGATCACCCCGAATACTCTTGTGCTTGACAGGACCGAACAAATCCATGTGCAAACGTTCAAGAGGAACTGCCACTGTATTGATCTTCTTTGTAGGGTGCTTCTTCTTTGTTTGCTTTCCTTTCTGGCACGAAACACAGACGTCTTGAAGATGGAAATTTTTGAGGGGAACACCATTCACCAATTCATTTGAAACCAAATGATTCATTTTGCGTAAGTGAATGTGACCCATTCGTCTGTGCCAAGAGATAGTGTCTTTTTCTGTGGCTTTTGAAACGAAACAAGTTGCTTGTGCAGACGTAGTAATAGCCTGGCTCATGTCAAGGACGTACAAATCATTTATCCTTGGAGCCGATAAGAGAATCCATTCTTTTGGAATTTTGAAGCCGGGTTTCAGCACATAACATCCATTAGCATCAAAGTGTACTGAGAACTGCTTGTCACAGATTTGAGAAACACTAAGAAGATTGTGATCAAGTTGTTGCACAAAGTTGATCTTGTCAAAGCTGACAATCCCGTTAGATATCATTCCTTCACCCGTTATATATCCACCTTTATCTCCAGCAAAAGCAACATAACCTCCTCTAATAGATTTAACGTCGTAGAGAAGCTTCATGTCGCCCGTCATGTGCCTGGATGCCCCACTATCAACAATCCAATGACTACTGATAGTTCCTCCTGAAGCACCCTGCACATGAACTCAAATGAATTAGTTGGAGATGGGGACCCAAGCCATTGTGGTCTTGGGTCTTCCATTTTCATCAATGACAATAACTTCTTGTCTTTGATGGTTGGTGAATTGTGATGGTCCCCCTGATTCAGTAACCGATTTAGGTTTCCAAGTCTGTTTGGTTTCACCAGTGTTTTTCTTTAAAATTTTAACTTCTTGATGACTTGAAGTTTTAGAATTTTCTGGTTTTACAACAACAGATTGTTTTTGAACCGCATCAGTTTTAATCGCTTTTTCTATCTTTTTGACCTGTTGGCGTTTCTGTTTCTTTTCCCTTTCTTTTACAAGGTGGGGATCTTGTTTTGTGGAAACAGTTGGCTTACGGTCAGTTTTGCCACGGGGATCATCAACCTTTCCTTTCTGCTTATGAAGATATGGGCAGTTTCTAATAATGTGCCCAATGGTTCCACACTCAAAACATGACCTTCGTTCTACAAACCCCGAAGAATCATGTGTTCTCTTAGCCGATGATGTTGAACTTTGTGAACCCGAGGTACTAGGTTTTGAATTGCTTGGTTCATTTCTTTTCTCGACAATAGCTTTCTTGACAAAATCTAAGTTAGATTGATTTTCAAACTTTTCAATTTTGTCTGTTCCCGTCGATTTCACAAAGTTAACATTCTTCTTCTTCTTTTGGTTCGGCTTCTTGTTAGCTTGAGCCGGTGTTTTACCTTTGGGTTTGGTGTGATTTTGCTGTGTTGGCACTGTTGGTAATTTCTTGTTACCAAATTGTTTTCGAATTTCAGCCTTTGGAATAGGAGGACACTGAGTAACTGTAACTTTAGGTCCTGCCTTTCCCAAGAACTTACTCGTCGAATTCTCAAAGACTTTACAGATTAAGGATTGATTAACATTCTTAATGGGAAAATCTTTGTCTGAGTAAATTTTATCATCACCAACTAGAGTGTACAGCAAATTCACACTCTCCGGCTCTCCTGCAGATGTGGACTCAGTTGCAACAGTCTTAGCGGGTTGAACAGGGGGATCACATAGAATGTGATTCTCTAGAGGTATGTCCTCATTTTTGACTACCGCATCAGACTTTGCTGGGACAGTATCGTCAGATTCATCATCAGACGAATCAGCATCCTCAATCACAACTGGAGGATCTTGATTCTGTTCAGCACTCACAAATGTATCTGCTGACACATCTGAATCTGAGGATACTTCCTTTTGGTATCCGAGTCCTGCAGCAAACTCCTTAACATCTAGAGGCACAGAAGGTTCAAAGAAAACCCTGTCCTCTTCATCAGGCATGGCGTCATAATTATGTCTCACTGGTGGTGGACACTTCTTGTAGCCTATGCATGTGACATCTCTCTTTTCCTTCTGAACGTCAATGATGTGATCTAACACATAGCTAGAACTCAAATAACTGTCTAGCTTGAGTTGGATCGCATCACTTTCGGTTTTTACACAAGCCATCTCTTTTTGCATACTCTCAAGGCGAGATATATACAAATTAATATCAGTTTGTTTTCTTGAAACCATTTTAGTCAGTTCAGTTTTATCTTTCTTTAATGTTTCAATTACTGACTTAAATTCCTTTTCATGGTTTTCATAAAACATGTTGGCTTCTGTGCATTTAGAGAGATCCGCAGTCAACTTCTGATTGTGGATGAATGTCACATCATATTTCTCTTGCAAAGCGTCATGCTTACTTTGCAAGTCACTCAAATTCTCATTCACAGTAGTATGTTTGTCTTGCAAGTCAAACAAACTAGCTTGTAAAGCATCATGTTTGCTTTGCAACTCAGACATACTTTTCTCCAGATTAGCACATCTAGCATGCAACCTAGCACATTCATCACAATTAACAGCAGTGGGTTCATCGACACATACCTGACTTGATGAACCGTCGACATTAGCCATAAAGGCTGAATGGAGAGAAGACGAAGTATAAGTAGCTTGATCCACCAGAATAGATCTTCTTTGAGTTTCTGCTGCAGCTTCCTCCAAAAGTTCATCAATATCTGCATCGATTGCTGCATTCGATGTCTCACCCACATAATCATCACCAGAATTGGATGATTCTTCATCAGCACTCCTGCTATAACCAGAAGAGTCTTCATCTTCAGACGATTCACCACCACTGGCAGAAGATTCTCTACCACTGGTGTGAACCAACTCTTTCACAATTTGAGCAAAACATGCTGTTTCATCAGGAGCATCACCACCCAACTGGATTGACCAGTCACAACCTTCATCCACCTGAACTGCAAGTGCTCGGTTGGTTTGGTTATTTGCAGGCACCAATGAACGCTCAGTGTTTCTGTTCTGATTCTGCTGGTTGCCTCGGTTTCTGAAGGGATTTTGATTACCGTGCTGTGCTGGCTTTGTACATTCCCTTTTAAAATGGCCCCGTTCACCACAGTTGAAGCACTTAACAGCCTGCTTATCGAACCCATACTTGGTGTCTCGCTTACTTTCCAAGCTGGTTCTGCCAGTACTTTCCATCCAATCCTTTGCTCTTCTCACAGCACTCGCAAAGGCCCACTTGATATCCATCAAGTCCATCTCTTCCTTATCAATCTGCCTGTAATCTTCTTGTGTCAGATTAATGTTTCCAATCTGACCTTCTATCAACCCACAGTACGCGCTCACTACAGTGTTAAGCAGCTCCATGTGTTCCTTAGCTACTTCTACACTGATTTTAGAGAAACTTGACGTGTCGAGCTGAACGGTACTGGACTTTGATTGTTGACCTGCAGATGATGTTCCTCCATAACACGCATATTGTGGTTGTTGAGCAGGAGGAGGAGGTGGTGGTTGTATTGGATTTCCATACAGATCTGTGGTTGGAGGCGGCTTTACAGGAACTTGCACTGGATTGCCATACATATCCGTGCTTGTGACAAACGCCGTTTGAAGTGGAGCATGTGAACCGGCTTTTGCTGATGAAGAAATGGAGGTGCCATAATACATCTCTGGATTCTGTGGCACTGCAACTCTCTTTGCCTTCAACGTTTCTTCCTGATCCTTGTTCTCCAGAAGCTGCACGAAATCGTTGATATTTGTAGTTTTCAACGTTCCGTTGTACTTCATGATTTCCAGGAAGTTATTCCATTGAGGAGGCAATGCATCGGCAAACTTCTTTACCACCTCTGTTGGAGTCGTTGTGACTTCAAAGTTTGTCAGCTCAGTAAGCAGGTGATAGAAACGGCTTGTCATATCTCCCAAGGACTCCTTATCCATACATGTGAAGCCATCGAATTCTTTCTTCAGTAGATCTCGTCGTAGTTGACGTGTGGCTTCATTACCTACTCCTCTTGTCTTCAATGCATCCCACAGCTTCTTCGTAGTCTTGAAACTGACGAATTGATGATAAATATCCTTGCTCAGTGCTTGAGTGAGAATAGCGTATGCTTTCTTTTCTAAGTCATACGTCTTCTTTTGATCATCAGGAAGATCGGCAAATGTAGCTGTCGAAGAAGCAGCAACCTCGATAGTTTGATCGAATTCCGTAGTGAACCGCAACCACAACTCTGTATTTTGACCAAGAATGTATGTATGGAAACGATCAACCCATCCCGGATATTCATTAAGATGCATCAACTTTGGAGGCCTGTTCAAACTTCCGGTTTCACTTTCGCTTAGAAGAAGACTTTGAATACTCGGAGTTTGATTTGAAACAAACGCCCATTGACCAGCTGGAGTGGCATTTGTTTGTGAGGATGTAGATACCGGAGATTCGGCCCATGATGGAGATTGACTGGTATTCATGTATTTTCCACTGTCTGGAGCCGGACTTCCCCACCAACTCGGATTCATGATATATAAGCAAAATAAATGCTAAGTAATAATGATCCGAAAGATACACAGCCGAAGGATCCTGATCGAAGGATCTGAAATCACAGAAACTTGTTAACAACAAACTGACCACAATCGAAAGATATAACCTTGTTCGAAGGATCAACAGTACTCGAAAGATTACTGTTGATTCTCGAACAATGATCTCGAAAGACTCAAGAACACGAAAGATTCCCTTTTGAAAGATCCTTATCTTTCGTGTTAAATCCTTATCTTTCGACCAACAGATCTCGAAAGATTCACCAATACGAAGGATCCTAATCTTTCGGACACTAGTCTTTCGAAAAGATTCCTTTCTCGAAGGATATAATTCAAACTTTGAAAGATGAATCGAAGGATAGTAACCTTTCGACCCTTTCTTGATCGAAAGATGATCTTTCGATATCGAAAGATATCCTTCGTGACTTCTGACACAAACTGATCTGATGTGAAAGGTTGGTGAAAAGGTGACAGGTTGGTAGGTCAACTTTCGGCAAGATGGTATGTGCAGGCTGTCCTATCACCACCAACTTTGAAAGTTTGCCAAAAAAGTTTGCCAAAAATGACAACCTTATCTTCAACACCAGTCACCGGAATTTTGAACCGGAATATAGCCGGAAAATTCAAAATCACTTAAAACAATTTTTCAAGTTACCCAACCCCACTTTAAACACTCCCGGTTAGTTTAGACACGTTTTTACTCAAAGAAAAATGCAAGAAACCAAATAAAAACAGGTGCAAAACCAAGTGTTTCAACACACCAAAACTTGTAAAAACCCGGTTTTAAACAAGGTAAAGAGCGAGGCTCTGATACCACTTGTAGGTCCCTTTTCGCGGAGGATTACGAACCTAAACCTTGTTATACAAACCTACTAGCGAGTGCGGAATCCAAGCTAGCAAGCAAACCGAGTTAGTAGCAAGTAGAGAAACAAACACACAAGTTCACCGATTAACACAACTTGTATTAATGCAATGAGGGTTCGGTTACAAGCTCAATGTTTACAGAAGTGTTCTATAAACTCTCTAAGTGTGTGTGTGAGTTTTGGACAGAATGCTCTCAACCTATCTCTCGGTATCTTTCTGTCTGTGTGTCTGTCTACTGAAACTCAACACATGCATGGGTATATATACCCGAAACATCTGATGTCTGATCGAAGGATCTGATAGATGGTCCGAAGGATCATCTATCGATGACAACATGTTCGAAAGATAAGCATGGACCTCGAAGGATGATCCTCCGAGGTCTAATATTCGAACCATATCTTTCGATGAGGTCGAAGGATCAACATTATCCTTCGACCTCTTATCCTTCGACACAAAACATCTTTCAACTGTTGACTAAGTCAAACCAGGAGGACGGTTGACTTTGTCAACTTACAGGACGGACAAGGACATCGTTTACATACAGACCGAATACAGACAAAGTACAGACACAAGTGCACCAACAAAAGAAGAAAAAACTAACCTGGTAGAAGTAAAACTGATTGGTCCACTTTCCCCTGTGTGATGATAGATATGAATTTAGAGCTTTCAAATGGGCTTGTCAAAATAGAAAATCAATGACCAACCTTCATCATCACAATTATAAATTCAATCATTTTTACACAACCAGTAGTTAATTACAAACAAATCGAATATTTGACATTTAGACTTCAAATCCACCATTTTTATAAACCATAAGCTAAATAAAATACATGTGTAATCAGAACACCAAAAAAAAAAACTTTTTCTGAATATTTTTTGGGTTCTAGACTTAATTTAACTTTACTTTACCAAAGATGTTATAAACTACCAAGAACAAGTATTTGAATCAAATTTATGCCAAAGTCGAATGCACAGGGGATTAATTTGCTAAAAAAATAAGAAGGTTTTTACCATGAAATCATAAATTTAAGCAGTTTCAGACACAGATCTGTCAACAGACTCATTCGCAGGTACCAATCGCTGCCAGCAGTCGATTCAGTAGCCAGGTGACGAGTTCCGGGTTCTTCTGGCGAAGACAAACAACAATGGAGAGCCGGATTGGCCTGTAACAATGAACACGGTTGGGTTAGGAGAGGGGATGGAAGAAATTTTAAAATTGGGGTTGCCCTAGCTTTGTAGGGGAAGTTGATTTGAATGAGGGAAGTTAATTTGATAAAACGTGATTTTGGATTGGGAAACTAAGGATCTACATATTTACACACCTTAATGCCTGTTTCCACACCCTTGTAGACGCCTCGTGTAGTGCTATATGAGGCGTATAGGGTTGCTTTTCCCGACCAGCTTCTGCACCTCATACAACGTCACATCAGTCACATCAGACGGGGAGTCTAGGCCTGTACGAGGGACCATACGAGGGTACTAAGATGCCTCGTATAGGCCTATACGAGGTGTCTTAGTGACTGATTTGACTATGTGTCTGACTGTCTGACATGTGACTTAAAGCTATACGGGAAGTCTAGAGCTATACGAGGCGTCTATGTTTCACATAAAGTGCAACATACAGTGCATTCTTTGTCCACCTGATCATTCAACATTTCATTCAATTCTGCTTCTTCTTGTATTTCTTCGAAAGAATTGTTGTTTTCATTTGTGTTCTTATCATCCCGAAGTGTTGAAATGTCATTGTTGGTGCATTACATCTGTTGATTTCGTCTTGGATCATGTTATACATTGTATTGTATAGATTAGGGTGCGTTTTACGAGAAAACTGGAGAGTATATGTGTTTTAGTGAGTAGGTCCGCTTATTCGTACATGTCCGTATGTGGGAACCTACCAGGTCCACTTATTCGTACATGTCCGTATGTGGGAACCTATCAGGTCTGCTTTTTCGTACATGTCACACCCCGACCACGTAGAACATACAAAACGTTTTACAGGCAGGAGACACTTCGTCAGCACCTCGGCACCGGAATCAGAAAGTTACAAATGAAATGACCAATACACATATATATAGGCAGTCCCATTTCACATGGAATGGACTCATGCGAGTTGGCCAGTGCCATTTCGTGCGAAATGGCAATACCATTTCGTGCGAAATGGCTATATCTTACACGTTTCTCGATTTTCTCGTTCTACGTGACTTGATCTATCATTCTTGTTACAAGACTCGATACAAGACAAAGTCAACAGACATATGCACCAACATGAAGGTTGGATTATTTTCGGCCAACTGATAAAACTTTGGATTATTAAAATCCAATAACCCTTTCAACATCTGAATTTGTAGTAATTTATAAGAAGTTTTGTTTGATATGTTTTAACTTCTTCATACATTTTTGTAGTTAGATACATTATTTTCGAATTCAAAATTAGTTCTTAGAGTATAGAAGTATCACAAGAAGTGAAGACTAATTTCAACGCCTGAGTGAGAATGGCGTATGCCTTCTTTTCCAGATCATAGGTTTTCTTTTTATCTTCTGGAAGATCAGCAAACGTAGCAGAATCTGAAGCAGCAACCTCTATGGCTTGATCGAAATCTGTGGTGAAACGTATCCACAGTTCCGTATTTTGACCAAGAACATATGTTTTAAATCTCTCAACCCATCCTGGATATTCATTCAAATGCATCAACTTTGGAGGTCGATTCAAACTTCCTGTTTCACTTTCGCTTAGTAGAATACTTTGAATGCTCGGAGTTTGATTCGATACTAAAGCCCATTGATTTCCCTGAGAAGAAGTTGATACCGGCGACTCAGCCCATAAAGGAGATGACCTTGTATTCGTGTATTTTCCATCGTCTGGAGCCGGTGTACCCCACCATGAGGGAGTGACATTTGATCTTGTATATTCACCATTATCTGGAGCCGGATTCCACCAACTAGGATTCATGGTAGATAAGCAAAATAAATGCTAAGTAAGAATGATCCGAAAGATAATACAACCGAAGGATCCTGGTCGAAAGATCTGAAATCACAGAAACTTGTTAACAATAAAACAGACCACAATCGAAAGATATAACCTTGTTCGAAGGATCAACAGTATTCGAAAGATTACTGTTGACTCTCGAACAATGATTTCGAAAGATTCAAGAACTCGAAAGATTCCCTTTTGAAAGATCCTTATCTTTCGTGTTAAATCCTTATCTTTCGAACAACAGATCTTGAAAGATTCACCAATACGAAAGATCCTTATCTTTCGGACACTTGTCTTTCGAAAAGATTCCTTTCTCGAAGAATATGATTCAGACTTCGAAGGATGGGTCGAAAGATAACAATCTTTCGAGCCTTCCTTGATCGACAGATGTCGAAGGATAGTCTTTCGATGTCGAAAGATATCTTTCGAGAGGTTCTGACACAAACTGACGCAAAGTGATGGGTTGGTGAAAAGGTGACAGGTTGGTAAGTCAACTTTCGGCAAAAGGAGGTAAGGTCTGACACAGATTTCTACCAACTTTGAAATGACCTGAAAGTTTACCAAATATGGACAATCTTATCCACACAGTCCGGTGACCGGAATAGTTACCGGAGTATGCCGGAAATCACCAAAACACTCAAAAACAAATTTTTAAGTTACCCAACCCCACTTTAAACACTCCCGGTTAGTTTAGACACGTTTTTACTCAAAGAAAAAGCAAGAAACTAAGTAAAAACAGGTGCAAAACCAAGGGTTTCAACACACCAAAACTTGTAAAAAACCCGGTTTTAAACAAGGTAAAGAGCCAAGCTCTGATACCACTTGTAGGTCCCTATCCGGTGGATGACGAACCTCAAACCTTGTTATACAAACCTACTAGCGAGTGCGGAATCCAAGCTAGCAAGCAAACCGAGTTAGTAGCAAGTAGAGAAACAAACACACAAGTTCACCGATTAACACAACTTGTATTAATGCAATGAGGGTTCGGTTACAAGCTCAATGTTTACAGAAATGTTCTATAAACTCTCTAAGTGTGTGTGTGAGTTTCCGGGCAGAATGCTCTCAAGCTTATCTCTCGGAAGTGTGTGTTCTCTCTAACAAGTCTACTGAAACTCAACACATGCATGGGTATTTATATACCCAGCTCATGATGCCAGATCGAAGGATCCGATAGATGGTCCGAAGGATCATCTATCGAGCATAAGGTATTCGAAGGATCAGCATTGACTTCGAAGGATGATCTATCGATCATCCATCGAAGGTTCATCTTTCGAGAAGCTCGAAGGATCAACAATATCCTTCGAGCATCTATCCTTCAAGCAATCCTTCGAAACAGGCAATCATCTCTCAACTGTTGACTAAGTCAAACCAGGAGGACGGTTGACTTTGTCAACTTACAGGACTGACAAGGACATCGTTTACATACAGACCGAATACAGACAAAGTACAGACACAAGTGCACCAACAAACTCCCCCTTGGCTGTAGCTTTGTCTTTATCTTCTATGGTTGTAGACTCGTCTTGAACTTCGACGGTCTTTGGTCTTCGAGTTATCAAAACTCTGATGTCCTTTCAAGTCTTCAATGTCGGAGGATCTTCAAAGTCTTCACGTCTTGAAAGCAGAGAGTGTATCAACAAACTACCCGTATCATGTAGGAAGTGTGTTGACAAACTCCCCCTTAACATAAGCTCCCCCTTGAGTTATGCTCGTGAAAAGACTTTATCTTTATGAAGTGAGATCCTTGTAGTGTTGATGATGGCCAGCGGCAACTCGATCATCTTCATTATTGAGCGCCTTCTCGTCGTGTCTTCATTCCAGAGCTTGTCATCGACCATGTTCTCCTAGCCTTTAGAATCTGCACATGCAAGAAATCTAAACGCATAATGAGAACAACTGCTTGGAATATAGTTAACATACACATGACACACGAATGACCATGTCATAATCAAACACCGTCCGACAGTTTGAAAGTTTAAATTTGTCAATTTTAGTTTTTAACTTTCAAACATGCAAATTTTTGACCGTTTATGAAGATTTAGTCAGTTCGGTTTTCATTCAGGTTTCAGGCAACGAAGACTCGAGCTCCAACATCGTACGATCGAAAATAAAGTAGAAAGAAAATCTTTTTGGCTTTTATAAAGTTTATATTAAAACACACCTAAAATCTTTTTGGTATTTTTGAAAGTAAAAGACAACAATTTAAAATCCTTTGAGTGTTATCAAACGACATCACCGCTAATGTCGTGTTGATATGCACCAAACGACGAAACTGTTTAAAAGAAAAACAATAAAAGTTAAGCAGTAAATAAATATATACAGACATTCTTTTTGCGAGTTTCGAGGGTAAGAGAATCATATCAGTGTACGGTCATGCCAAAACACTCTTGTTGTTCAGTTAGTTAACATTAAGATAAGCATCCTATAACAATTATCGGTATTGTTGTCCACTTAAGCTCAACTTATCAGATGTAATCATGGCGAGGGGATACGTTAAGGTATGATTTATACTTACCGACCGGTGTTCATCCACATCACGACACATTCCCGTATCAAGGTATGCACGAGAGTTCATCTTACCGGTGAGTATACCGATTATCATCTGTTTGACCGTATAAAATTTGTGAGATACTCACTTATTTTGAATTGAAAACAAGCCCTATGTGATATAATCACTTATTGATGAGGAACTTGATTTTCGTATGCATGAGGGCACAGGTGCAAGTCCGTGAACAGGTCAGTACTTCCGTACAGCAGAGAGACGAACTTGACACCCGGATAAATGTGATATATTATCACTTATTTGATTTGGACATGTGATTGTTTATCACTTATTGAGGTCGAATGCAGTATGCAATATGTACACGTATGTATAGTATCAAGGAAGATCTAGACTTGCGTCCCCGTTATTTTTCGGTAAAAGATACAACCATGATACCCAGATGATAAGCAGCATAAAGACCGAATATCTCAGAACCTCGGCAATCTATCAAACGAAATTTCGGTACTAAGACCATATGCCAATGAATGGTTCCCACCTGATCTTCAGTCGATTAAGATTTATATCACCCTGCACACTTTAAAATGATTGTGAGCCTACCGATACATCTTATATAGAGCTGCTCGTTTTTCATTTAAGGTTTAAAGAGGCTTGGATAGACCACTGATGTACTATCATTTTCTCTTTTGCTCGCCAGGAAACTCATTTTTGTTTTTCTATTGTTTTTGTGTTTTTGAAATTTTTCGATGTTTTTGGATTTTCAGATTTTTGGATTTACTCCCCCTAAAATCAATAAACTAACATAAATTTAAAACACAAAGATATTTACAAAAATGATTTTCCGATGTTGGTTTTACTCTTGCTTGACCTTAATGCCGTTTACCAATAATAAAAAGTTAAATCTTGATTTGTCAAATGCTTTGGTAAATAAGTCGGCACGTTGGTCATCGGTGTGGACCTTAACAACATCGATTAGCCTTTTCTCAAAGCAATCACGTATGAAGTGATATTTGATTTCGATGTGTTTGGTCTTTGAATGCTGCACAGGATTTCTAGTGATATCTAAAGCAGCAGAATTATCAACGTAAATAGGAGTAGTTAGGAATTCAAAACCGTAGTCCCGCATTTGTTGTTGGATCCAAAGAACTTGGGAGCAACAACTTGAGGCAGCAATGTATTCAGCTTCGCATGTTGATGTAGCTACACACGTCTGCTTCTTGCACTGCCATGTAACTAGGCGATTTCCTAAAAACTGACATCCAGCCGTTGTGGATTTACCGTCGATTTTGCATCCGCCAAAATCAGAATCACTGAAAGCTACCAATTCAAAGTTATTATCCCTAGGGTACCACAGACCGGTGTCAGGGTATGCCTTCAAATAACGAAAAATCCTTTTAACAGCTGCAAGATGTGAGGCCTTCGGGTTAACTTGATATCTGGCAAGCAGGCATGTTGGGTACATTATGTCTGGCCTTGATGCTGTGAGGTACATAAGAGAACCGATCATAGCGCGATAGATTGAAGGGCTAACAGCTTCTCCCTTCAAGTCTGGAGTAATTCCGTGATTAGTTGGCAATGGGGTACCAATGGGCGTTGCATCAGACATCTGGAACCGGCTCAAGATGTCACCAACATATTTAGTCTGATGGATGAATATCCCAGACTCCGTTTGTTGTACTTGTAGGCCCAAGAAGAAAGTCATTTCCCCCATAGCACTCATCTCGAATTTATCCTGCATAATGCGCTCGAATTCCCTACACAAGACATCATTAGTAGAACCAAAAATAATATCATCAACGTATACCTGTACCAGAAGAAGATCTCCATCTTGTTCCTTGATGAAAAGAGTACAGTCGATAAGACCTCTACGAAAACCGTTCTCCAGCAGATAGTGAGATAAGGTTGCATACCAAGCTCGCGGTGCTTGATGTAGACCATAAAGAGCTTTGTTGAGCAACCAAACCCGATCGGGATGGATAGGATCTTCAAAACCTGGAGGCTGTTCGACGTACACCTCTTCTTCAACCACACCATGTAAAAATGCACTTTTCACGTCCATCTGATAAACCTTGAATCCTTTGAAGGACGCATAGGCTAGAAAGATTCGAATTGCTTCGAGACGTGCCACTGGTGCATAGACTTCGTTGTAGTCAATCCCTTCAATCTGACGAAAACCTTGAACGACTAAACGAGCTTTGTTTCGGATAACAACTCCGCGGTCATCCTTTTTGCATTTGAAAACCCAACGGGTACCAATCTTCTTGTATCCAGCAGGTTTCTCTACGAGTTTCCAGACACCCAGCTTCTGGAATTGTTGCAGTTCTTCCTGCATTGCTTCAACCCAAGCGCTATCTTTCAAGGCTTCTTTCCACGTTCTTGGTTCTTCTTGTGAGACATAACACGCGAAGGACCAATCGTTTTGTTGCCCGGATTCTCGAATAGCTGCATACAAGCCTGCATTGTTGTTGTTTCGCAACATGTTTCTTGTTTGTACGCCACTTTGCACATTTCCAATGATGTTTTGTTGAGGATGGGTATTATGAATCCTTGTTTCTGGATTATCTGGAACTGGAACATTTATACCCAGGTTGTTAAGATTAAGATCAACAACCAATTCAAGACCCGGAATTGACGAAGAGGATGATGCAGTAGTCTCAGCTGTTCTATGGGTATCCACTGGAGGAGTACCCTCTGAAGTACCATGAACTGCTGTTGTAGGAGCTTCCTGATCAGCATCTAGAAATTCATCATCCTCTGAAGATTCGTTCAATTCGTTTGCATCATGAAAATCCTCATTGTTGAGAGTATTGTTGTTCACCGAAGAAGATGGTTCTTGATTCACAAGAATTGGACGAACCACCGGTGAAACTGTTGCATTGTCACTCTCGAAAAACATCCTAGCCGCAGCATTTTCTTCAACGGCTTCAACATTGATCGAATCGAAGAAGTCATCATACTCAAACATCCAAGGTTGACCCGGATTTTTGACTGGCAAGGTGTGCCTTTGTACTCTGACCTCAGACCATTCCTCGACCCTTTTAGTCTCTAGATTCCAGACTCGTAAGTTAGGGGTGGCATACCCAAGAAAGTATCCATCAATTGCTCTTGCCCCAAACTTTCCATTAGGATCGATGATTGTGCAAGGAGCTCCAAACGGTTCGAGATAAGACAAATCTGGTTTCCGTTTTTGAAGAAGCTCGAAGCAGGTCTTGTTGTGCCTTTTGACTGTAAGGACTCTGTTCAATGTGTAACATGCAGAGGCCACAGCTTCAGTCCAGAATGGAATGGGCAACTGTGACTCTACCAACATTGTCCTAGCAGTCTCGATCAATGTGCGGTTCTTACGTTCAGCGACACCATTCTGTTGAGGAGTATAAGCTGCACTAAACTCATGAAGAATACCCTTTGAAGTGCAGAACTCCGCCATGGAATGATTTTTAAATTCAGTACCATTGTCGCTACGTATCCGTCTAACCTTCAACTTATACAAATTCTCAATCTGAATGATCAAGTTTTTGATAATACCAAAGGTTTCACTCTTGTGTGCCATGAACGCAACCCAAGAAAATCTTGAATAATCATCAGTAACCACGAGGCAGTATTGATCACCCCGAATACTCTTGTGCTTGACAGGACCGAACAAATCCATGTGCAAGCGTTCAAGAGGAACTGCCACCGTGTTGATCTTCTTTGTAGGGTGCTTCTTCTTTGTTTGCTTTCCTTTCTGGCACGAAACACAGATGTCTTGAAGATGAAAATTTTTGAGGGGAACACCATTCACCAATTCATTTGAAACCAAATGATTCATTTTGCGTAAGTGAATGTGACCCATTCGTCTGTGCCAAGAGATAGTGTCTTTTTCTGTGGCTTTAGAAATGAAACAAGTTGCTTGTGCAGACGTAGTAATAGCCTGGCTCATGTCAAGGACGTACAAATCATTTATCCTTGGAGCCGACAAGAGAATCCATTCTTTTGGAATTTTGAAGCCGGGTTTCAGCACATAACATCCATTAGCATCAAAGTGTACTGAAAAATTCTTGTCACAGATTTGAGAAACACTGAGAAGATTGTGATCAAGTTGTTGCACAAAATTGATCTTGTCAAAGCTGACAATCCCGTTAGATATCATTCCTTCACCCGTAATGTATCCACCTTTATCTCCAGCAAAAGCAACATAACCTCCTCTAATAGATTTAACGTCGTAGAGAAGCTTCATGTCGCCTGTCATGTGCCTGGATGCCCCACTATCAACAATCCAATGACTACTGATAGTTCCTCCTGAAGCACCCTGCACATGAACTCAAATGAATTAGTTGGAGATGGGGACCCAAGCCATTGTGGTCTTGGGTCTTCCATTTTCATCAATGACAATAACTTCTTGTCTTTGATGGTTGGTGAATTGTGATGGTCCCCCTGATTCAATAACCGTTTTTGGTTTCCAAGTCTGTTTGGTTTCACCAGTGTTTTTCTTTAAAATTTTAACTTCTTGATGATTTGAAGTTTTAGAATTGTCTGGTTTTGCAACAACAGATTGTTTTTGAACCGCATCGGTTTTAATCGCTTTTTCTATCTTTTTGACCTGTTGGCGTTTCTGTTTATTTTCCCTTTCTTTTACAAGGCGGGGATCTTGTTTTGTGGAAACAGTTGGCTTACGGTCAGTTTTGCCACGGGGATCATCAACCTTTCCTTTTTGTTTATGAAGATATGGACAATTACGAATAATATGTCCAATGGTTCCACACTTAAAACATGATCTTCGTTCTACAAACCCCGAAGAATCATGTGATCGTCTAGCCGATGATATTGAACTTTGTGAACCCGAGGTACTAGGTTTTGAACTGCTTGGTTCATTTCTTTTCTCGACAATAGCTTTCTTGACAAAATCTAAGTTAGATTGATTTTCAAACTTTTCAATTTTGTCCGTTCCCGTCGATTTCACAAAGTTAACCCTTTTCTTCTTCTTTTGGTTCGGCTTCTTGTTAGCTTGAGCCGGTGTTTTACCTTTGGGTTTGGTGTGATTTTGCTGTGTTGGCACTGTTGGTAATTTCTTGTTACCAAATTGTTTTCGAATTTCATCCTTTGGAATAGGAGGACACTGTGTAACTGTAACTTTAGGTCCTGCCTTTCCCAAGAACTTACTCGTCGAATTCTCAAAGACTTTGCAGATTAAGGATTGATTAACATTCTTAATGGGAAAATCTTTGTCTGAGTAAATTTTATCATCACCAACTAGAGTGTACAGCAAATTCACACTCTCCGGCTCTTCTGCAGATGAGGACTCAGTTGCAATAGTCTTAGCGGGTTGTACAGGGGGATCACATAGAATGTGATTCTCAAGAGGTATGTCCTCATTTTTGACTACCGCATCAGACTTTGCTGGGACAGTATCATCAGATTCATCATCAGACGAATCAGCATCCTCAATCACAACTGGAGGATCTTGATTCTGTTCAGCACTCACAAATGTATCTGCTGACACATCTGAATCTGAGGATACTTCCTTTTGGTATCCGAGTCCTGCAGCAAACTCCTTAACATCTAGAGGCACAGAAGGTTCAAAGAAAACCCTGTCCTCTTCATCAGGCATGGCATCATAATTATGTCTCACTGGTGGTGGACACTTCTTGTACCCTATGCATGTGACATCTCTCTTTTCCTTCTGAACGTCAATGATGTGATCTAACACATAGCTAGAACTCAAATAACTGTCTAGTTTGAGTTGGATCGCATCACTTTCGGTTTTCACACAAGCCATCTCTTTTTGCATACTCTCAAGGCGAGATATATACAAATTAATATCAGTTTGTTTTCTTGAAACCATTTTAGTCAGTTCAGTTTTATCCTTCTTTAATGTTTCAATTACTGACTTAAATTCTTTTTCATGGTTTTCATAAAACATGTTGGCTTCTGTGCATTTAGAGAGGTCCACAGTCAATTTCTGATTGTGGAGAAAGGTCACATCATATTTTTCTTGCAAAGCATCATGCTTACTTTGCAAGTCACTCAGATTCTCATTCACAGTAGTATGTTTGTCTTGCAAGTCAAACAAACTAGCTTGTAAAGCATCATGTTTGCCTTGCAACTCAGACATACTTTTCTCCATTTCTGCACATCTAGCATGCAACCTAGCACATTCATCACAGTTAACAGCAGTGGGTTCATCGACACATACCTGACTTGATGAACCGTCGACATTAGCCATAAAGGCTGAATGGAGAGAAGACGAAGTATAAGCAGCTTGATCCACCAAAATAGATCTTCTTTGAGTTTCTGCTGCAGCTTCCTCCAAAAGCTCATCAAAGTCAGCATCATCCGAAACATTAGATGTCTCACCCACATGATCATCACCAGAATTGGATGATTCTTCATCAACACTTCTGCTGTACCCAGAAGAGTCTTCATCTTCAGATGATTCACCACCACTGGCAGAAGATTCTCCACCACTGGTGTGAACTAGCTCCTTCACAATCTGAGCAAAACATGCTGTTCCATCGGGAGCATCACCACCCAACTGGATTGACCAGTCACAACCTTCATCTACCTGAACCGCAAGTGCCCGGTTGGTTTGGTTGTTGACGGGTACCATGGTACGATCATTGTTTCTGTTCTGCCGATTGCCTTGGTTTCTGAAGGGGTTTTGATTCCCGTGCTGGGCTGGCTTTGTACATTCCCGCTTAAAGTGACCCCGTTCACCACAGTTGAAGCACTTTACAGCTTGCTTATCGAACCCATACTTGGTGTCTCGCTTACTTTCCAAGCTGGTTCTTCCAGTACTCTCCATCCAATCCTTTGCTCTTCTCACAGCACTCGCAAAGGCCCACTTGATGTCCATCAAGTCCATCTCTTCTTTATCAATCTGCCTGTAATCTTCTTGTGTCAGATTAATGTTGCCAATCTGACCTTCTATCAACCCACAGTACGCGCTCACTACAGTGTTAAGCAGCTCCATGTGTTCCTTAGCTACTTCTACACTGATTTTAGAGAAGCTTGACGTGTCGAGCTGTACTGTACTTGACTTAGATTGTTGACCAGCAGATGATGTTCCTCCATAACATGCACGTTGTTGTTGTTGAGCAGGAGGAGGTGGAGGTGGTTGGATTGGATTTCCATACATGTCTGTGGTGGGAGGTGGCTTAACAGGAACTTGTATTGGGTTGCCAAAACAATCTGTGCTTGTGACAAACACTGTCTGAAGTGGAGCATGTGGACCGGTTCTTGCAGACGAGGAATTGGAAGTTCCACAGTACATCTCTGGATTTTGTGGCACTGGAACCCTTTTTGCCTTTAATGTTTCCTCCTGATCCTTGTTTTCCAAAAGTTGCACGAATTCGTTGATATTAGTGGTTCTCAACACTCCGTTGTACTTCAGGATTTCCAAGAAACTACTCCATTGAGGAGGCAAAGCATCAGCAAACTTCTTCACAATTTCAGCATTAGTTGTCACTACATTATAATTATCCAATTCCGTAAGCAAATGATAAAATCGGCTTGTCATATCTCCCAAGGACTCCTTATCCATACAGGTGAAACCTTCGAATTCTTTCTTGAGAAGATCATGACGCATTTGACGTGTTGCTGCATTTCCCACTCCTCTGTTTTTCAATCCATCCCACAACTTCTTTGTTGTCTTGAAGCTGACAAACTGATGGTAGATATCCTTGCTCAACGCCTGAGTGAGAATGGCGTATGCCTTCTTTTCCAGATCATAGGTTTTCTTTTTATCTTCTGGAAGATCAGCAAACGTAGCAGAATCTGAAGCAGCAACCTCTATGGCTTGATCGAAATCTGTGGTGAAACGTATCCACAGTTCCGTATTTTGACCAAGAACATATGTTTTAAATCTCTCAACCCATCCTGGATATTCATTCAAATGCATCAACTTTGGAGGTCGATTCAAACTTCCTGTTTCACTTTCGCTTAGTAGAATACTTTGAATGCTCGGAGTTTGATTCGATACTAAAGCCCATTGATTTCCCTGAGAAGAAGTTGATACCGGCGACTCAGCCCATAAAGGAGATGACCTTGTATTCGTGTATTTTCCATCGTCTGGAGCCGGTGTACCCCACCATGAGGGAGTGACATTTGATCTTGTATATTCACCATTATCTGGAGCCGGATTCCACCAACTAGGATTCATGGTAGATAAGCAAAATAAATGCTAAGTAAGAATGATCCGAAAGATAATACAACCGAAGGATCCTGGTCGAAAGATCTGAAATCACAGAAACTTGTTAACAATAAAACAGACCACAATCGAAAGATATAACCTTGTTCGAAGGATCAACAGTATTCGAAAGATTACTGTTGACTCTCGAACAATGATTTCGAAAGATTCAAGAACTCGAAAGATTCCCTTTTGAAAGATCCTTATCTTTCGTGTTAAATCCTTATCTTTCGAACAACAGATCTTGAAAGATTCACCAATACGAAAGATCCTTATCTTTCGGACACTTGTCTTTCGAAAAGATTCCTTTCTCGAAGAATATGATTCAGACTTCGAAGGATGGGTCGAAAGATAACAATCTTTCGAGCCTTCCTTGATCGACAGATGTCGAAGGATAGTCTTTCGATGTCGAAAGATATCTTTCGAGAGGTTCTGACACAAACTGACGCAAAGTGATGGGTTGGTGAAAAGGTGACAGGTTGGTAAGTCAACTTTCGGCAAAAGGAGGTAAGGTCTGACACAGATTTCTACCAACTTTGAAATGACCTGAAAGTTTACCAAATATGGACAATCTTATCCACACAGTCCGGTGACCGGAATAGTTACCGGAGTATGCCGGAAATCACCAAAACACTCAAAAACAAATTTTTAAGTTACCCAACCCCACTTTAAACACTCCCGGTTAGTTTAGACACGTTTTTACTCAAAGAAAAAGCAAGAAACTAAGTAAAAACAGGTGCAAAACCAAGGGTTTCAACACACCAAAACTTGTAAAAAACCCGGTTTTAAACAAGGTAAAGAGCCAAGCTCTGATACCACTTGTAGGTCCCTATCCGGTGGATGACGAACCTCAAACCTTGTTATACAAACCTACTAGCGAGTGCGGAATCCAAGCTAGCAAGCAAACCGAGTTAGTAGCAAGTAGAGAAACAAACACACAAGTTCACCGATTAACACAACTTGTATTAATGCAATGAGGGTTCGGTTACAAGCTCAATGTTTACAGAAATGTTCTATAAACTCTCTAAGTGTGTGTGTGAGTTTCCGGGCAGAATGCTCTCAAGCTTATCTCTCGGAAGTGTGTGTTCTCTCTAACAAGTCTACTGAAACTCAACACATGCATGGGTATTTATATACCCAGCTCATGATGCCAGATCGAAGGATCCGATAGATGGTCCGCAGGATCATCTATCGAGCATAAGGTATTCGAAGGATCAGCATTGACTTCGAAGGATGATCTATCGATCATCCATCGAAGGTTCATCTTTCGAGAAGCTCGAAGGATCAACAATATCCTTCGAGCATCTATCCTTCAAGCAATCCTTCGAAACAGGCAATCATCTCTCAACTGTTGACTAAGTCAAACCAGGAGGACGGTTGACTTTGTCAACTTACAGGACTGACAAGGACATCGTTTACATACAGACCGAATACAGACAAAGTACAGACACAAGTGCACCAACAACACAGCCAAACACCTTCACACAGATTTGGTGTCTTCTTCTTCACATGAACACGGCTCACACAGTGACTTGTTCAACTCTCTCTACGGTTCACGAAGAACCCTTCACGATCCCTGGTATGAGCCGAAGCTCTGATACCAAATGTAGGATTTAAGCTCCAAGTTTAACTCACAAAAGAACACAGGTAATGTATACTGATGAATATGTAGAAGAACGAGAATTGCAAAAGAAAAGATGGAAGAGACTTTTTTTTTATTCAATAAACAAAAGAGCTATAAATAGCCTTACACACATCACGTGGGAAACAATAAAATAGCAACTGAAACTAAAGACTAGGCTCAACCTATGACCTATTCTATCCTTCTAACGTACACTTTCTCAACTGCATATCCATAGAATTCGGTCAACCTAAACACCAACTCAAACTACTAACAATTATTAAATAAACACTAAAATATAAAAACCAATTACTTCAATTCTTCAGCCACGTGACAATTTCCTTATTCCTTAAACCATGCAAACTAAACACTACCACATGCTCCATGCTGACCCATTAGACTAAAACACTTTTGACCCAATTAAGCCCACAACCCATGTCAAGATTATCCAACAACTTGACGATCTTCGTAACTTCTTTTATCGCTTGAATATTGTCACCAACTCTCGTCGAAGCAGCAAGTATACCAAATGCAAAACAAAAAAGCAAGGATAGTAACTCCACACAGTATAATCATTTACCAACAACATGCCTCCTTATTATCACTATATCATGAGCTTCATGGCTATCCAATAAAAAATGTCCAGCTCTACCAGCAAATGCACTACAAACAAACAAATCTTTAAACATCTTCGCATTTGGACCAAATGCAACTGCAAAATCTCCCAAACATTGCTACCGGTGATTGTACCACACTCTCGTCCCTACAATAGTGGTTTTGATAAATAACATGAATAAAATTATATAAATAACATGAATAAAATTAGATACATCAGTATGCAATTTGAAACAATTAGTGTACACCTTGGACTTCAAAAAAAAGTTCATGTAAAAGTTGGTGCTAACATTGTAGATAGCTTACTATCGGTTCTTCTATTTGACTGAAATGAAAGGTCAAAGTGTTTATAGGTTTTCTTGAAGTACACTATATACTAACAACAATTATGAACTATATAAGATGTAAACTGCGCTGAATTATTTCGTTGGGCCAGTAAAAGGGAAAATTTGCTTCAATGGTGCGTCCATAAAGCCATATGCAATAGAGGCTCACAACTCATGTTAAACAATAGATTGATACATAAATAATAGATTGTGTTTGAAGAGGGGAGAGATTTAACCAAGTATAAAACCATAACAAGTATGAGATATTATGTGTACTAATATGAAACTTTGACGTTTACTTTAGATTTTTATTTATCTGGCTAATTTGTCTTTTAGACCTTCAAAGTATAAAAAAACTAAAATAATTGCAAGCAAGACCTAACATCAAGGTTAAGTGGGGGCAAACACATAACTGGATTTTCAGTATTGGCCATGATCTCCTGTAGCATGTAAGAACAAAATCAATACCTAAAGGAAGTTGCATGTCTAGCATAACTAAGTTGTTTTTGTTGGAATTAATCTTGATTTTACGGGTTGTATACGGGTCAAGTCGGTTACCGAATAGCAAACGGGTCACGTGTTTAGAATTGGTCATATGTTGACCGAGTAAGTTGGAGATAAAGTGGAAGTGGAGGAGCATGCAACTTTTACGTGGGTTGTTTTGGTTTATTTAACATGTGCTTATATTAATTATGTTTATTTTAAATAGGTTAGAGTTATTTTGTTTTTGATGTACCCCATTTGTCAATATAGAAAGCTTTTCATCCTTTCTTTCTTTGCTGCACATTTACGTATACATATATTTCATATTTGCTAGTGTGTGTAGTTAGTGATCTTGAGGGCCTGAACCAACAGTTTTTAGCAGATCATGCTTATTGGCAATTTGTCTCCAACAGTCATTTATGCGGACAAACACCACTTGCTAATGACCTGAAAACGTGAAAAGTGTGATGGATGAAGCCAAAGTAGATGATACCACCATTGATAAGGTTTGACATTACTGAAATATGTTAAGATTTCTAAGTTTAAGAGAGATTCATTCATTGAGTCTAAAATAATGTTCACCTTAAAATCAGCTTTCTTTGAAGATTCATATGTACATATAGATGATTAAAGTTGGAGAAGTGAAGTCTAGACAATTAACACCATTGAACCACCAAGCTTCAAATTGATTGTGACAACCCGAACTTCTAAGGATTAGCAACCCTGGGTTCCTCGACTCCTAGCTAGCACGGTTACATGTTATGCTTTATTTATTTGCATTTTATGCTTTCTCATTTATTAAGCGTTTATGTGTTGCGGGGTTACAGGTTTGTTTATTTGTAAATGGTGTATCATACTTGTATTACAACATGTTAAACATACGTGTTCTTCTAGCCGTGCACGTCCGGATATAAGAACTCTCATCGGCCCAACGTTCGTATAAGCCGAAACCTTTTTACGCAAATGGTTTTGGTAGTCAAATCTCTTGGGCTTAGGCCAGTTCGATCAAAGGAAACCACCGGCCCCTTATATACGTATTATATGTAACCTTTAGACTCGGCCCATTCATGTTCGCATTGTTGTGAAGTATCGGCCCAATCCATTGTGTTGTTAGCAAACAATTGGCCCGATCTCTTATCTATATAATTATATGTGTACGTAAATGGTTATGAACACAAGTCATACAAACCCTACCCCCTACCTCTGATTTGCGACGGCAGGCCTTTTTCCCCCCTCTATCGTGATCAACCTCTACAATCATGCACACCCTCTATCTCTGGTTAGTATAATCTTTTATTAAATATGGTTCCTTGATTGATTTGCTGTGTTAATAATTGATTGGTTATGATCAATGTTTTGATATTAAAACAACTAGTATGAGTATTCTGTGATGGTTTGTTTGATGCATAGTCAGAGGGTATAAAGTCAACATAAAACAAATAAGCACATGGGCCAAATCATGTAGTTAACTGACAATATTTGGATGATATCTCAATTGAATGCATGGATTGAATATGGAGGGTTGGGCATAATGATGATGTTTTGCATGATGTAGGAATGATAAAGTTGTCTAGCCTATCAATAGCCACTAATCGATTTTTATGAGGGTCCAATCAAAGTTACCCACTAAAAACTCACATAATCAATTTGTAGTATAACACTAGTTTTAATAGTCCAATGAAATTGATGTAATATGGCCTAATAATGAAGATGCATTTGAATCAAAATTAGTGACGGCTCCATGTGATAGAGATAATAATGTGTGAATTTGATTACATGTGAGTAGATGATGAGTTGTTATGGGATTATTCATACTGTTCGATTTGTGTGTATGTGCATGAATATCATTATTGAATTGGATGATGTGCATGAATATTAATGAAACAGTTTTGTTATCTCGGGTGGTGTACATATGATAATCTGGGAAACATCTTGAATGAGTGAATTATTATTAAATGCATATTAGCATGGGGGCAACCGAAAGTCATGGTTTTTGAGAATAGATTAATTATAAATTGCACCTTATAAATGGTTGTTTAGAACCCCACACACCTAGTCGCACAAGAGGGGCTCTAGTCACACAATTTAGTTGGGTCGTAGAATTAATGATATGTGGGCCGCGGACGTAAAATGAATCGCACAACATATGTAGTCGTATAATATTTGTAGCCGCACAACTTTTTGGCAATCGCACCTTATCTATTTGGGCCAGCCACGTATTGGGCCGCACAGATTTGTTGGAATGCACACTCCGGTGTGGGCTGTTAACTGTTGGATTGTACATCGGACACGGATTGCACACTAATGTGAACTCGAGATATGAACCATTATACGTGCTAAATATCTGTATATGTATTGGATGAAATGCTTAGTATGCAATGTGTTAACTATGTGATAGTATGGCGTATGTTACCATTAGATTGTGGATGCTACCTTTGTAATGTGAATGTGGTATATGTGACTTACCTGCATGTAAACTGATTGTCTTTTGGTAACCACGGTAGGGTTTGATCGACCAACTCGGAATGGGTAATGTAACGTAACATACCGAGCAATCTAAGGTGAGTTCACTACTTTTGAGCATGCGTCCCGGTGGTTGGGACAGTCAGTGGGTATTCCTGGGAGGGATAAGTCTTTTGGGTAAAAACGGGAATGTTGGATAATATACTCTTCCTATCACCTTTAAAGTCCCTCCGTGTTGTTTGGTTACCTGGAAGGTAACATGGTATTAGTTAGTAGCGCTACTTAGGTTTGGCAACCTCACCCCGTATCTGGGAGAACGGGTGTTGAACTAATGACCTAGTCATGACCAATGCTTTGATAGGAGCATTGGAGAAAGGGCAAAACAATCAGAAGCCGTCTTGTATTGGGGTATTATCAACATTGTTTTCAACATTACTTTCGGAATTAAATTCAATGGATTAACTAAACACTTGGTAACCAACGTTTTTGTAAAACTATGAACTCACCAGCGTTGTCTGATACACTTGTTGCATGCTCGCAGGTCGTTAGGTATTTTGGATCTGGGAACTTGCTGTCTGAAGTAGCTGGAGTGGTCATGGGTCGACAGGAAGGATTTATGTGACTGATTTCTTGATACTATACTTTGGTTTTTGAAACAGTTTAATTTCGTTTACTATTTGCTTCCGCTGAACTTATTGGTTTTCGTTTAAACTTATTGAAGATGTTTTTATTAATAATGGGGATTTTAATTATAACTTGTATGGGTTCAATGTAATTGGTGGCTCGTTATTGGTACGTCACACGCCTATCAGGGACACTCCCTAGGTGGTATTTTGAGGGTGTGACAGTTTGGTATCAGAGCCATTGGTTATAGTGAACTTGGTTTTAAAACGTTTTCATAAAACCAGACTATAACCGAACAGTACCGAAACCGACCATGACACTCAGCTCCAGACTGCAAGGTTCGTTTCTCATTTACGATTGCATAGCATATTTAGTGTACACTTATGTATAACATTACACGTGAATGCACACTTGGCACCGCAGCATGAGCCCTTACATTACCAACCCCTGTTATGTGATCTATTAGTGTGACACTACCCTTCGACTATTGTGATTCTTGATCCCATAAAACCCCTCGCTTGCTATTTGAAGGTGGGGAACCTTTTAGCGCAAGTTAAGAGGCACTGAGATGAACATGCAAATCGCCTTATTATTATGGGTGCACACATAATAATAACACGAGGTGCATGCAAATCCCAGTGAGGCTTAATGAGCGTGAGAAGGGTTCTGCCCTATTGTGTGTAAACTTGGTAGTTTGTAGATTTCAATGTGATACTCGACTTTTACCTCATTTCGACCCTTAAGATTGTTCCCTTCTCTTATATAGAACCATGAGGGACAACGGAGGACGGAGGTATAAGTTAATCAACTCCCGGATAAACATGATGACATAAACAATAATCTTACTCCTTGTATTGCTAGAATTGCTATTACATAACAGTTTTCCTCTCTAAGCTAGTCTATCCCCTAGCCCTTGCCTTGGCCGACGCTTACCGTTTAAGGTGACAGTTTGGTATAGATAAACCTATCATTAGTTACTGTTCTTGATATAGATAAACCTATCATTCCATTATCATGGTCACCCTACATTCTCGATTGTCTACGCATAAACTCCTATAACATTGTGCTCTAGTTTAAAAATAACCTGATAAACTCTTCTTTTGATACGTAGTGATCACTTCTTGTACTCTGAGGATGGTTGTGTATTATTTTATGACCATATCATTTCGAAAATATTTTCGTGTCCTTGTAATGAAACCTTTTGATGACGTACTTGATGTTCCTAATACACACGCCTTAGTTCAACCCTTCAAAGTTGACTTCATACGTGTTCGACTAATTACACACTCAATTTCGTACATAGATTTTAGTGAACCATTCTTATTCGCATACGGCAGGCTTGACGACTGTGGAGAACGCTCCGATTTAACCGGATCACTATGAATTCGACCAACCGTTACTCTTCAACATAATTCTTATTGTGTCAACACCCTCAATGTAACGCTTCCAATGACCGGTAGTGTCACCTTATTTCTAATTATACCGCTTGTGTGTGCAACCAACTACACCACCATCATCGGATTTATTATTCTACTAGTGATTCTAAAACAATTATGTGGAACAGATTGATGATAGTCACGTCTTGGTATGTATTTCGCGTCTTATCTGGTTGTGGTAAAATGGATATCATAGTTCTTGTCTAACCCTGTGGTACGCTAATTCTCGTTTGTCTAAATCTCTCTCTGCGAACATTAATCGAGAAACAACAGGCCATACTTAAGTTCATTAAGTGTAGGAGCATAAAATAAAATTATTACTTACGTAAGGTATGCCAAGGTCAAATTCCTTCTTGTGTGAAAGCACCATACTCATGTATAGCTTCATCGACCTCTTTGTTCCATGCTTATTTCTCTTTGACCGAAGGCTGGTCATCTTCTACAACCAACTACGACCAAAATATCACGATCAATATCAACTGAAAATCTCTTTTCCCTCTGAATGAACGAGTCAAGATGATACCCGTCTGAATTAGGGATTAATGCCTAACTTGAGTTTTCATCCAATCGATTGATTGAATTGCTTGAATCACCTGTTCCAAGAAATTATATTTTCTTTCTCGAATTCTTACATACGATGGCATCACCTGTGATCTTCGATAGGGGTGACTGCACCAGTTCTGATCGCCGGTAGCGATACCATATATAAACATATATCTCTTACACTCACTTTATCACATTCACATACTTTGCTTCGAGTAAAATTGGTGGTGCACCCAACACACGTGATTTTAGGGATGAGCATTTTAGCCTGTAACAAACTACCTTAACACATTTCCGGTTCGGTTTATTTCGTCGACCCTTCGTTTATGATGTACGACATTCGCCTCAATTCTGGTAAGCTCTGGATATACATTAGATACACTTGCTTCGTGAAGTGATGGTTACTTAATATACAACATCCATGATGACTAGATACTGCCTTTTTGCAAGTCCCCAAATTCGAAGGCGTATAGTTCACCTAAGTTATATTTAGTGCGACGAACCCCCCCCGGTCGCACATGTTAAATGCATCAGGCAATGCCATACAGATGTATGACACACTCGTATTTCAACTTTTGTGAGCATCTCTTGAGTTTAGCATAACTTGTCACAACATTCTTCATTATCAAGCTCATATTAACTCAACTTGTGTTCCTACTTAAGAGCAAGACATTTTTAGTTTAACACAATTAACACAAACCCTATTTCCTCAAACACTCATTCATACATAACACTCACATAACGGTAATTCGGGGAATTACGGAATTATACATGGGTTGTACTCGAACGTTGATGAACAATTAGAACACTATTCCTGAACAAATAAAGAAATATAATTTATGTGAATTTATATGTTATCTGACTTTATATGCTATATGACTTATATATTATTTAGTGAACTTTCGTGAAACCGTATTTAACTACGTGTTTAGTGAATTATCGACAAACTCATAATTGGAGCCTAGAGTATAATATAGCCTAAATTTCGAGGACGAAATTTCTGTAACATGGGGAGGATGTGACACCCGAGCAAAATCCGCAATAATCCTAATTTCCTCACTTCACTCCTCAGTTCTTACTTGTCAAATTTCGGGACGAAATTTCTTTCAAGTTGGGGATGATGTGACAACCCGAACTTCTAAGGATTAGCAACCCTGGGTTCCTCGACTCCTAGCTAGCACGGTTACATGTTATGCTTTATTTATTTGCATTTTATGCTTTCTCATTTATTAAGCGTTTATGTGTTGCGGGGTTACAGGTTTGTTTATTTGTAAATGGTGTATCATACTTGTATTACAACATGTTAAACATACGTGTTCTTCTAGCCGTGCACGTCGGGATATAAGAACTCTCATCGGCCCAACGTTGGTATAAGCCGAAACCTTTTTACGCAAATGGTTTTGGTAGTCAAATCTCTTGGGCTTAGGCCAGTTCGATCAAAGGAAACCACCGGCCCCTTATATACGTATTATATGTAACCTTTAGACTCGGCCCATTCATGTTCGCATTGTTGTGAAGTATCGGCCCAATCCATTGTGTTGTTAGCAAACAATTGGCCCGATCTCTTATCTATATAATTATATGTGTACGTAAATGGTTATGAACACAAGTCATACAAACCCTACCCCCTACCTCTGATTTGCGACGGCAGGCCTTTTTCCCCCCTCTATCGTGATCAACCTCTACAATCATGCACACCCTCTATCTCTGGTTAGTATAATCTTTTATTAAATATGGTTCCTTGATTGATTTGCTGTGTTAATAATTGATTGGTTATGATCAATGTTTTGATATTAAAACAACTAGTATGAGTATTCTGTGATGGTTTGTTTGATGCATAGTCAGAGGGTATAAAGTCAACATAAAACAAATAAGCACATGGGCCAAATCATGTAGTTAACTGACAATATTTGGATGATATCTCAATTGAATGCATGGATTGAATATGGAGGGTTGGGCATAATGATGATGTTTTGCATGATGTAGGAATGATAAAGTTGTCTAGCCTATCAATAGCCACTAATCGATTTTTATGAGGGTCCAATCAAAGTTACCCACTAAAAACTCACATAATCAATTTGTAGTATAACACTAGTTTTAATAGTCCAATGAAATTGATGTAATATGGCCTAATAATGAAGATGCATTTGAATCAAAATTAGTGACGGCTCCATGTGATAGAGATAATAATGTGTGAATTTGATTACATGTGAGTAGATGATGAGTTGTTATGGGATTATTCATACTGTTCGATTTGTGTGTATGTGCATGAATATCATTATTGAATTGGATGATGTGCATGAATATTAATGAAACAGTTTTGTTATCTCGGGTGGTGTACATATGATAATCTGGGAAACATCTTGAATGAGTGAATTATTATTAAATGCATATTAGCATGGGGGCAACCGAAAGTCATGGTTTTTGAGAATAGATTAATTATAAATTGCACCTTATAAATGGTTGTTTAGAACCCCACACACCTAGTCGCACAAGAGGGGCTCTAGTCACACAATTTAGTTGGGTCGTAGAATTAATGATATGTGGGCCGCGGACGTAAAATGAATCGCACAACATATGTAGTCGTATAATATTTGTAGCCGCACAACTTTTTGGCAATCGCACCTTATCTATTTGGGCCAGCCACGTATTGGGCCGCACAGATTTGTTGGAATGCACACTCCGGTGTGGGCTGTTAACTGTTGGATTGTACATCGGACACGGATTGCACACTAATGTGAACTCGAGATATGAACCATTATACGTGCTAAATATCTGTATATGTATTGGATGAAATGCTTAGTATGCAATGTGTTAACTATGTGATAGTATGGCGTATGTTACCATTAGATTGTGGATGCTACCTTTGTAATGTGAATGTGGTATATGTGACTTACCTGCATGTAAACTGATTGTCTTTTGGTAACCACGGTAGGGTTTGATCGACCAACTCGGAATGGGTAATGTAACGTAACATACCGAGCAATCTAAGGTGAGTTCACTACTTTTGAGCATGCGTCCCGGTGGTTGGGACAGTCAGTGGGTATTCCTGGGAGGGATAAGTCTTTTGGGTAAAAACGGGAATGTTGGATAATATACTCTTCCTATCACCTTTAAAGTCCCTCCGTGTTGTTTGGTTACCTGGAAGGTAACATGGTATTAGTTAGTAGCGCTACTTAGGTTTGGCAACCTCACCCCGTATCTGGGAGAACGGGTGTTGAACTAATGACCTAGTCATGACCAATGCTTTGATAGGAGCATTGGAGAAAGGGCAAAACAATCAGAAGCCGTCTTGTATTGGGGTATTATCAACATTGTTTTCAACATTACTTTCGGAATTAAATTCAATGGATTAACTAAACACTTGGTAACAAACGTTTTTGTAAAACTATGAACTCACTAGCGTTGTCTGATACACTTGTTGCATGCTCGCAGGTCGTTAGGTATTTTGGATCTGGGAACTTGCTGTCTGAAGTAGCTGGAGTGGTCATGGGTCGACAGGAAGGATTTATGTGACTGATTTCTTGATACTATACTTTGGTTTTTGAAACAGTTTAATTTCGTTTACTATTTGCTTCCGCTGAACTTATTGGTTTTGGTTTAAACTTATTGAAGATGTTTTTATTAATAATGGGGATTTTAATTATAACTTGTATGGGTTCAATGTAATTGGTGGCTCGTTATTGGTACGTCACACGCCTATCAGGGACACTCCCTAGGTGGTATTTTGAGGGTGTGACATTGATGACCAACATCTTTTTCCCTCGAATCTCCTCATAAAAGAAAGTCCATAGGCTTTTTATGTTGTTACTTGTTACTAATATACGATCCAATCTCGAGCAGTTGTATTTATCCTTAGAAAAGATAAGACATAAAACAGTTTAGGCTCAAAATATTATCCCCGGTCACAAAATACAATTGGTCACACTCTATGACATGTATAATTTCAACACTGTATATATCAATATTGAATGTATAATTTCATTACTTATGTATAATTTCAGTGTCGTTTAACCTCAAAATATATCAGTTGCTTTAACATTACATTGCCTTTACATCATTCAGAGGCTCCTTACATGTCAACTGAGTACATATAGGAATAACCATATCCATTAGTCCTAGGTCATTTAGTATAATTACATGTAATCAGTTAGTTGTAAACCATAATCCTAGAATATCAGATGAGATACCTCTTTGCCCAGAATGATAAGGGTATATATCTCAGGGACACCCAATAGTTTCAAACAGACTAATAAATACTATGTGATACCCCAAGGTATGCCACCTAAATACACTGTGATTAGTAAATTTTGATCAAGAGTTGAAGTACTTTATAGCTATTTTGTTCTCGGACTATTGTTGCTTTAAGAAAATGAGCTGATGCCTTTTGAAGTGACGATTAATGACAATGAACCGCCTACCTTCAAACAAATGACCACCCTCAAATCATTAGATATTTCAACAAAATTAAAATTAAACAAATTTCCATTCAATTTTTTCAGTACCATACTTAGTTTAATGATTAATTATAATTTACAGGTTAAACAAATTAACGTAATAACAACCAAACTAAGTAAATTTAAATTGTGAGAAGTCAAGCTTACGTTTTTTTAGGATTGCTAAAAGCTCCTTTTGAGACTGTTCTCTGTGATTCAAAACAAATCAAAGACAAAAAATAATGTGAATAAAAACATTTTTTTCACAAAATGAAGCTGATGTATTGTTCCATAGTTTTGGAAAGAAGAAAAAACTAACCTGGTAGAAGTAAAACTGATTGGTCCACTTTCCCCTGTGTGATGATAGATATGAATTTAGAGCTTTCAAATGGGCTTGTCAAAATAGAAAATCAATGACCAACCTTCATCATCACAATTATAAATTCAATCATTTTTACACAACCAGTAGTTAATTACAAACAAATCGAATATTTGACATTTAGACTTCAAATCCACCATTTTTATAAACCATAAGCTAAATAAAATACATGTGTAATCAGAACACCAAAAAAAAAACTTTTTCTGAATATTTTTTGGGTTCTAGACTTAATTTAACTTTACTTTACCAAAGATGTTATAAACTACCAAGAACAAGTATTTGAATCAAATTTATGCCAAAGTCGAATGCACAGGGGATTAATTTGCTAAAAAAATAAGAAGGTTTTTACCATGAAATCATAAATTTAAGCAGTTTCAGACACAGATCTGTCAACAGACTCATTCGCAGGTACCAATCGCTGCCAGCAGTCGATTCAGTAGCCAGGTGACGAGTTCCGGGTTCTTCTGGCGAAGACAAACAACAATGGAGAGCCGGATTGGCCTGTAACAATGAACACGGTTGGGTTAGGAGAGGGGATGGAAGAAATTTTAAAATTGGGGTTGCCCTAGCTTTGTAGGGGAAGTTGATTTGAATGAGGGAAGTTAATTTGATAAAACGTGATTTTGGATTGGGAAACTAAGGATCTACATATTTACACACCTTAATGCCTGTTTCCACACCCTTGTAGACGCCTCGTGTAGTGCTATATGAGGCGTATAGGGTTGCTTTTCCCGACCAGCTTCTGCACCTCATACAACGTCACATCAGTCACATCAGACGGGGAGTCTAGGCCTGTACGAGGGACCATACGAGGGTACTAAGATGCCTCGTATAGGCCTATAGGAGGTGTCTTAGTGACTGATTTGACTATGTGTCTGAGTGTCTGACATGTGACTTAAAGCTATACGGGAAGTCTAGAGCTATACGAGGCGTCTATGTTTCACATAAAGTGCAACATACAGTGCATTCTTTGTCCACCTGATCATTCAACATTTCATTCAATTCTGCTTCTTCTTGTATTTCTTCGAAAGAATTGTTGTTTTCATTTGTGTTCTTATCATCCCGAAGTGTTGAAATGTCATTGTTGGTGCATTACATCTGTTGATTTCGTCTTGGATCATGTTATACATTGTATTGTATAGATTAGGGTGCGTTTTACGAGAAAACTGGAGAGTATATGTGTTTTAGTGAGTAGGTCCGCTTATTCGTACATGTCCGTATGTGGGAACCTACTAGGTCCACTTATTCGTACATGTCCGTATGTGGGAACCTATCAGGTCTGCTTTTTCGTACATGTCACACCCCGACCACGTAGAACATACAAAACGTTTTACAGGCAGGAGACACTTCGGCAGCACCTCGGCACCGGAATCAGAAAGTTACAAATGAAATGACCAATACACATATATATAGGCAGTCCCATTTCACATGGAATGGACTCATGCGAGTTGGCCAGTGCCATTTCGTGCGAAATGGCAATACCATTTCGTGCGAAATGGCTATATCTTACACGTTTCTCGATTTTATCGTTCTACGTGACTTGATCTATCATTCTTGTTACAAGACTCGATACAAGACAAAGTCAACAGACATATGCACCAACATGAAGGTTGGATTATTTTCGGCCAACTGATAAAACTTTGGATTATTAAAATCCAATAACCCTTTCAACATCTGAATTTGTAGTAATTTATAAGAAGTTTTGTTTGATATGTTTTAACTTCTTCATACATTTTTGTAGTTAGATACATTATTTTCGAATTCAAAATTAGTTCTTAGAGTATAGAAGTATCACAAGAAGTGAAGACTAATTTCACGTATTAACCTCTCATTGGCATAAATAGAATCACACCTGATTATATTATTTTCAGTTGGCCCAATAAGCTATCGACAATAGTAAAAATATGTATATGAAAGTTAATGGTATATAATATAGCATGACTTTCTTTTTTTGAATAATGGATTTTAATAATCCTAACTATTATCCATTGGCCGACACCGGTTCCAACTTCAAAAATAACCAGTGGTTGTCCTACCTTTTCATATATTTTAAACCAATGGACCTTTACTAAAACGAAAAGGATAAGGGGCAAAAAGAAATTAAGGTTTTGTTAGTAAAGGTACTATGGTTTACAATATGTGAAAACGTGAGGCCACCACTTGTTATTTTTAAAGTTGGGGCCGTTGCCGGCCAACGGCTATTAATTTGGATTACTAAAATCCATTATACCTATTTTTTATTATCCTAAGAAAGGCTAATTTTCATTAATAAGAAGAGGCAAGGTGCTGGTTAATGGCGGAGCTTAGTGTAAAGTGGGGGGTGCACCCACCCGCCGAATGTTTCAGTTAGAAGTGTAAAATTTCGTATTTTTCATCCGAAAATTTTAAAATTATATAGGATTGTCCCCCAAATTATTTTGTCTAAATATTTATACGATATATAAATTAGGTCCCATGACTTTCCGCCCCCTCAGAACTTTTGGTCAAGCTCCGTCGTCACTAGTGCTGGTGGCAACTGGCAAATTTGGACAGCCTCCGTATACGGGAAAGACTATCAAGGGTATTATTAAAATCTAGATTTTAAGAAAAGCAACCCAAATTCCAAAGATTTTTATACAAAAACGTATCCTTAGTTTCTTATTGCTTAGAAGTACATATATATTTCATGCTGAAAGAAAAACTAGCGCCCTTTAAAAACTAAAAGTTAAATAATACGTAGACAATAGCTTATTCTTTCATAATACATTTATTCAAAACAACAATCCTACAACTTACAATACATATTACAGTCTTCTTTAAAGGTATAACAATTATCCTTAGTGCAACAGCAATGAAGCGAACGACTAACTTGAAGACATACACATGGCGGCGGAACCGCTTTCATCTCATTAACATTTTTGCTACTCATAATTGGTCGGACCTTGCAGTTGTAACATGGAAACACAACCAACGTTATACAAAACACCAACATATATGATACCACAAGCTTTACCATTGTCCTACTTTCTTTGAGATTGTAAATGGATATCCACTTACAACACATATTTAGATTCATATATTAATAGCATGGTGTTAAAGTCTTCCCCTAACGTGTATGTGTATACAATTAGGTATAAAATTTGGCATAAAATTAGGTGAAAAATTAGGTCGTGTCATTTTAACATCTGAATTTGTAGTATTTTATAAGAAGTGCTTCTTTGATATGTTATAACTTCTTCTTACATTTTTGTAGTTAGATACATTATTTTGGGATATTGGCCTAAATAATCGAAAGTAGACGTCATTGGTTATTGGCGGTCCCACCTTTTTTATTCTCCTGTCCCACATTTCAACTATTTTTCCTCCACCTGTCCTCTACAAACTGATGTTTTAGGGCTTTTGATCAGAACTAGGATTTGAGTCTATTATTGTAAAACTTATCTCTAAACGGTTCTCAAAACCACTAGATTTTTGTTAATTGGAAGTTTAAACACCTGAATTGTAACACCGTTTTCATCATTTGGGGCACCATTTCAAGGTAAGTTTTACATCGGTAGACTCGTATCCTCGTTCTGATCAAAAGTCTTAAAACGTCAGTTTGTAATTCGGAGAAAAGGACCGGTAGAGGAAAAATAGTTGAAAGGTGGGACTGCCAGGGGGAATGAAAAAATGTGGGATTCCTAATGGCCAATGAAGTCTACTTGGGATTATTAGAGGCTAATATCCCCATTATTATTTTTGTATTCAGAATTAGTTCTTAGAGTATATAAGAATCAAAAGAAGTGAAGATTGATTTCACGTTCTAACCACTCATTGGTATAGATAGAATCACACTTGGCTTATATTATTTTAAGTTGGCCCAATAAACTATCGACAATATTAAAAAGATGTATGAAGGTTAAAGGTAAATAATATGACATGACTTTTTTTATTATCCTAAGAGGGGCTACTTTTCATTAATAAGAAGATACAAGGTGCTGGTGGCAACTGGCAAATTTGGACAGCCTCCATATACGGGAAAGACTATAAGAATTGATGTAGGAGTTTCTTTGATATCGTTAAAATTTTTGCTACTTATAATTTGTCGTACCTTGCAGTTGTAACATGGCAACGCAACCAATATTATACAAAAGAACAACATATATGATACCACAAGCTTTACCATTGTCCTATTTTCTTTGAGATTGTAAATAGAAATAAATATCCACCTACAACATATATTTATATGCATCTATTGATAGGATGGTGTTAAAGTTTTACGGTACGTGTTAACTACATGCTCAAATACAAATATGTGTAATTGTACTAAAGATACCACTAGCTTTGGTAAATTGCATTTGAATCGGTAATTTGCATTTGAATCGGAATAACTTTATTCCTCTAGTTTTTGCTTTATTCCTCTACTTTATTCCACGGTAGTGGCTATGGATTCAACATCTGAAAATAATACATGTCACTCTTTAATAAATCTTGGATCTGAATTGCAATAGCGGCTATGGATTCCGGAAAATAATCCAAGATACCAGTTTTGTGCAGCTATATACACTCGAAATCAATGTGAAACCAGTTACCATGTATATCCATCCGAGAGAAAACAGGTTTGATGCGTTTTTTCTTACCTTTAAACCAAATGAACCTTCAATTTTAACGTCGTGATAGGTCCAAAACTCTTCAAAATCTCTTGAATATGGAATGAGAATGAACCACGACCGTCTCTATCCATCCACACACAAATCGGATTCATGATCCTAAAAAGAGTTCACCCAGGTTACCCAAAATATGCTTTATGGGTATTAGCAACTTTTAAATAAATTTTTGTCCCTCTATATTTCTCAAAACTTTGGGGTGTTACATTAGGAGCGAAAAGAAACCAAAATCAATAAGCTTTTTTTATTAATAGCTTATTTAGTTTTAAAAGTTTTACTTTTTGCATACAAAGGCCTATGTTACATGTATAAAAACTCACTAAATTAATATACTTATAGGTTATTTTAACATTTAACTTCTTTCCTAGACATGTTGGATTATGTGTTAGTTATATTCATACATAGAATTTACACATGTGTTGGTTATTAAAATAAATAAATTTATTCATGTGTATATATATATATAAGATGGTTCAATTGAAAACCCATATTTAATGTCGCGAGTGACCATCACCCTTATCAAATACTCCCACCGGCAAGAACTTATCTACGTCCGCGTGGGCACGCGTGAACATAGATACCGAATCTTATCGGTCGAGTGATGAGAAGACTTACCTTGTGTATGAAAATAGATGTCATACATAGCGATGTGGTATATCACCGCATCCTATGAACATTTTCGTCACCATAAGGGATGTAGGAAACAACAATGGTTACTACATATGGTGATGCGGCTTGGCGCCGCATCCTATAGACATCTTTGCCATGGCAATGACCGCGGAAACAACCGCGGTTACCACAGATAGTGATGCGGCCTGGCACTACATCCTATCCACCGAGCAAGTGGGACTGGCTCAACAAATGGCACCAATGGCAGCCGTCTGTTAGCCCACACGTAAGCAACGCTGGCACACAAACTGATAGTCGCAGTGGAACGTGGTATCACCTCGGTGACCAATGAGCCTTACACACCTTCAAAGGGCTGCACGTTGTCAATTTAGCCACTCAATCACCCTCCTTCACTCCTCGGCTATAAAAACTCATTCCATACCAGGTTTGAGGTATCGCTTATCAAAGTCTCTCACTCATACTACTATCACACACTTTACTCTCAAGCAAATTACTGATTCTCACGCCGGAGAGTGGTAACAAGGAGCACCCCCTACCCCATCCTCCTTGTTACGAGTCACGGTGTGTTTCTTTGTGCAGGAGATAGATCAAGCGGACGATCTTGCCATGGATCCTAGGAAAGAAGGGATTAACCCTACTCGACCAGACCGGTGAATTAACCTCCCTTGGATAACCACTGTTTCATCATTGGCGCCCACCGCTACTCTTAAGCACTTATTTCCATCCCTCTCATTCTTGAAAATCATGTCTGATCGTCAACATAATGCTACTGGGGAAAACCTCAACCCCATAAACATGAGACCTATGGTGACCGTTCCCCCAGCCCAACAAATCGGCCACGTGGGCACATCCGCACAGGGTGGGGGGGTGCTCCAGGTATGGATCTCCATACCAGGTATTTCCAACAATAGATTGCCCCTCGCCCCAGCCTACAACAAAGCTGAGCCGAACCTAACCGAGTCGAAACCAAGTTGAACCGAGCCGAGTCGAACCGAGTTGAGTCGCGTCCACATAAAGTGTATCAACAGTTCAGCCTCATGTTCTTGCATGTGCATAAGAGGTAGCATTGGCAGTTAGTGCAAAACCAAACACTTTTGCTAGTAAGAAACGATGCCATATCCATACCGACTAATATGAATGTTTAATGATCTATTTAGATTAGATCATAAAACCACAAAAAAGAATACCAATATCGGTACCGATATTATTCAGTAAGGCATTGGGTTCAAATATTTTGTGAATTGGATAAGTGAAGCATGATGACAATTCAAAACAATTCTTACATGCTTGTCCACCAAGAGATAGCAGGGTTCATTTCTTTTGAAAAGCTCACTTTTACTCTTCCTGTCAAGGGATTAAGATAACAATTAATAAGCAACAATAAAGTGTAAACAATTAAACGATGTAGCTATAATTTATTTACATATATGCGGCCCTTTTACTTTATTTCCACATCAAACCTGTGAGCATTATGAAATCTTTTTGCTAGTAGCTTCAAATAAAAGGTACAAAACCTAGGAACATGACTAGTACATAAATGCTGGCAAATTGGCTATGAGATGAGGTTCTCAACCCACATCTTTTGGTCTTATTCTTGACAACCAACATGTTCAAGAGATGCCGTTCTCAAACTGGAACTGTGAGATGAGGTTCTAGACCCACATCTTTGGGTTCACTTTCCAGGTAATTTTATTAAATTCTGGCATTTTAAGCTAAAAATATACAAAGTACAAACCCTCTGTTGAATTCACCATCAATGGTGTTAAAGTGATAACAATAATTTCAACTTAATGTTTGGATTTACCTCGAAATCGATACTGAGCTCCTAAGCCGGGACCAACTGGAACTGTGATTTCTTCATTCAAATATAACTTGACAAACTTCGTAACTTCTTTTATCGCTTGAATCTTGTCACCAACTCTCGTCGAAGCAACAAGTATACCAAATGCAAAACAAAAAAGCAAGGATAGTAACTCCACACAGTATAATCATTTACCAACAACATGCCTCCTTATTATCACAATTCACCAACCATCAAAGACAAGAAGTTATTGTCATTGATGAAAATGGAAGACCCAAGACCACAATGGCTTGGGTCCCCATCTCCAACTAATTCATTTGAGTTCATGTGCAGGGTGCTTCAGGAGGAACTATCAGTAGTCATTGGATTGTTGATAGTGGGGCATCCAGGCACATGACAGGCGACATGAAGCTTCTCTACGACGTTAAATCTATTAGAGGAGGTTATGTTGCTTTTGCTGGAGATAAAGGTGGATACATTACGGGTGAAGGAATGATATCTAACGGGATTGTCAGCTTTGACAAGATCAATTTTGTGCAACAACTTGATCACAATCTTCTTAGTGTTTCTCAAATTTGTGACAAGAAATTTTCAGTACACTTTGATGCTAATGGATGTTATGTGCTGAAACCCGGCTTCAAAATTCCAAAAGAATGGATTCTCTTGTCGGCTCCAAGGATAAATGATTTGTACGTCCTTGACATGAGCCAGGCTATTACTACGTCTGCACAAGCAACTTGTTTCGTTTCTAAAGCCACAGAAAAAGACACTATCTCTTGGCACAGACGAATGGGTCACATTCACTTACGAAAAATGAATCATTTGGTATCAAATGAATTGGTGAATGGTGTTCCCCTCAAAAATTTCCATCTTCAAGACATCTGTGTTTCGTGCCAGAAAGGAAAGCAAACAAAGAAAAAGCACCCTACAAAGAAGATCAACACGGTAGCAGTTCCTCTTGAACGCTTGCATATGGATTTGTTCGGTCCTGTCAAGCACAAGAGTATTCGAGGTGATCAATACTGCCTCGTGGTTACTGATGATTATTCAAGATTTTCTTGGGTTGCGTTCATGGCACACAAGAGTGAAACCTTTGGCATCATCAAAAACTTGATCATTCAGATTGAGAATTTGTATAAGTTGAAGGTTAGGCGGATACGTAGCGACAATGGTACTGAATTTAAAAATCATTCCATGGCGGAGTTCTGCACTTCAAAGGGTATTCTTCATGAGTTTAGTGCAGCTTATACTCCTCAACAGAATGGTGTCGCTGAACGTAAGAACCGCACATTGATCGAGACTGCTAGGACAATGTTGGTAGAGTCACAGTTGCCCATTCCATTTTGGACTGAAGCTGTGGCCTCTGCATGTTACACATTGAACAGAGTCCTTACAGTCAAAAGGCACAACAAGACCTGCTTTGAGCTTCTTCAAAAACGGAAACCAGATTTGTCTTATCTCGAACCGTTTGGAGCTCCATGCACAATCATCGATCCTAATGGAAAGTTTGGGGCGAGAGCAATTGATGGATACTTTCTTGGGTATGCCACCCCTAACTTACGAGTCTGGAATCTAGAGACTAAAAGGGTCGAGGAATGGTCTGAGGTCAGAGTACAAAGGCACACCTTGCCAGTCAAAAATCCGGGTCAACCTTGGATGTTTGAGTATGATGACTTTTTCAATTCGATCAATGTTGAAGCCGTTGAAGAAAATGCTGCGGCTAGGATGTTTTTCGAGAGTGACAATGCAACAGTTTCACCGGTGGTTCGTCCAATTCTTGTTAATCAAGAACCATCTTCTTCGGTGAACAATACTACTCTCAACAATGAGGATTTTCATGATGCAAACGAATTGAACGAATCTTCAGAGGATGATGAATTTCTAGATGCAGATCAGGAGGCTCCTACAACAGCAGTTCATGGTACTTCAGAGGGTACTCCTCCGGTGGATGCCCATAGAACAGCTGAGGCTACTGCATCATCCTCTTCGTCAATTCCGGGTCTTGAATTGGTTGTTGATCTTAATCTTAACAACCTGGGTATAAATGTTCCAGTTCCAGATAATCCAGAAACAAGGATTCATAATACCCATCCTCAACAAAACATCATTGGAAATGTGCAAAGTGGTGTACAAACAAGAAACATGTTGCGAAACAACAACAATGCAGGCTTGTATGCAGCTATTCGAGAATCCGGGCAACAAAACGACTGGTCCTTCGCGTGTTATGTCTCACAGGAAGAACCAAGAACGTGGAAAGAAGCCTTGAAAGATAGCGCTTGGGTTGAAGCAATGCAGGAAGAACTGCAACAATTCCAGAAGCTGGGTGTCTGGAAACTCGTAGAGAAACCTGCTGGATACAAGAAGATTGGTACCCGTTGGGTTTTCAAATGCAAAAAGGATGACCGCGGAGTTGTTATCCGAAACAAAGCTCGTTTAGTCGTTCAAGGTTTTCGTCAGATTGAAGGGATCGACTACAACGAAGTCTATGCACCAGTGGCACGTCTCGAAGCAATTCGAATCTTTCTAGCCTATGCGTCCTTCAAAGGATTCAAGGTCTATCAGATGGACGTGAAAAGTGCATTCTTACACGGTGTGGTTGAAGAAGAGGTGTACGTCGAACAGCCTCCAGGTTTTGAAGATCCTATCCATCCCGATCGGGTTTGGTTGCTCAACAAAGCTCTTTATGGTCTTCATCAAGCACCACGAGCTTGGTATGCAACCTTATCACACTATCTGCTGGAGAACGGTTTTCGTAGAGGTCTTATCGACTGTACTCTTTTCATCAAGGAACAAGATGGAGATCTTCTTCTGGTACAGGTATACGTTGATGACATTATTTTTGGTTCTACTAATGATGTCTTGTGTAGGGAATTCGAGCGCATTATGCAGGATAAATTCGAGATGAGTGCTATGGGGGAAATGACTTTCTTCTTGGGCCTACAAGTACAACAAACGGAGTCTGGGATATTCATCCATCAGACTAAATATGTTGGTGACATCTTGAGCCGGTTCCAGATGTCTGATGCAACGCCCATTGGTACCCCATTGCCAACAAATCACGGAATTACTCCAGACTTGAAGGGAGAAGCTGTTAGCCCTTCCAACTATCGCGCTATGATCGGATCTCTTATGTACCTCACAGCATCAAGGCCAGACATAATGTACCCAACGTGCCTGCTTGCCAGATATCAAGTTAACCCGAAGGCCTCACATCTTGCTGCTGTTAAAAGGATTTTTCGTTATTTGAAGGCGTACCCTGACACCGGTCCGTGGTACCCTAGGGATAATAACTTTGAATTGGTAGCTTTCAGTGATTCTGATTTTGGCGGATGCAAAATCGACGGTAAATCCACAACGGCTGGATGTCAGTTTTTAGGAAATCGCCTAGTCACATGGCAGTGCAAGAAGCAGACGTGTGTAGCTACATCAACATGCGAAGCTGAATACATTGCTGCCTCAAGTTGTTGCTCCCAAGTTCTTTGGATCCAACAACAAATGCGGGACTACGGTTTTGAATTCCTAACTACTCCTATTTACGTTGATAATTCTGCTGCTTTAGATATCACTAGAAATCCTGTGCAGCACTCAAAGACCAAACACATCGAAATCAAATATCACTTCATACGTGATTGCTTTGAGAAAAGGCTAATCGATGTTGTTAAGGTCCACACCGATGACCAACGTGCCGACTTATTTACCAAAGCATTTGACAAATCAAGATTTGACTTTTTATTATTGGTAAACGGCATTAAGGTCAAGCAAGAGTAAAACCAACATCTGAAAATCATTTTTGTAAATACCTTTGTGTTTTAAATTTGTCTTAGTTTATTGATTTTAGGGGGAGTAAATCCAAAAATCAGAAAATCCAAAAACATCGAAAAATTTCAAAAACACAAAAACAATAGAAAAACAAAAATGAGTTTCCTGGCGAGCAAAAGAGAAAATGATAGTACATCAGTGGTCTATCCAAACCTCTTTAAACCTTAAATGAAAAACGATAAGCAGCTCTATATAAGATGTATCGGTAGGCTCACAATCATTTTAAAGTGTGCAGGGTGATATAAATCTTAAATCGACTGAAGACCAGGTGGGAACCATTCATTGGCATATGGTCTTAGTACCGAAATTTCGTTTGATAGATTGCCGAGGTTCTGAGATATTCGGTCTTTATGCTGCTTATCATCTGGGTATCATGGTTGTATCTTTTTCCGAAAAATAACGGGGACGCAAGTCTAGATCTTCCATGATACTATACATACGTGTACATAATACATACTGCATTCGACCTCAATAAGTGATAAACAATCACATGTCCAAATCAAATAAGTGATAAAATATCACATTTATCCGGGTGTCAAGTTCGTCTCTCTGCTGTACGGAAGTACTGACCTGTTCACGGACTTGCACCTGTGCCCTCATGCATACGAAAATCAAGTTCCTCATCAATAAGTGATTATATCACATAGGGCTTGTTTTCAAATCAAAATAAGTGAGTATCTCACATTTTATACGGTCAAACAGATGATAATCGGTATACTCACCGGTAAGATGAACTCTCGTGCATACCTTGATACGGGAATGTGTCGTGATGTGGATGAACACCGGTCGATAAGTATAAATCATACATTAACGTATCCTCTAAACATGATTACATCTGATAAGTTGAGCTTAAGTGGACAACAATACCGATAATTGTTATAGGATGCTTATCTTAATGTTAACTAACTGAACAACAAGAGTGTTTTGGCATGACCGTACACTGATATGATTCTCTTACCCTCGAAACTCGCAAAAAGAATGTTTGTATATATTTATTTACTGCTTAACTTTTATTGTTTTTTTTTTAAACAGTTTCGTCGTTTGGTGCATATCAGCACGACATTAGCGGTGATGTCGTTTGATAACACTCAAAGGATTTTAAAATTGTTGTCTTTTAATTTCAAAAATACCAAAAAGATTTTAGGAGTGTTTTAATATAAACTTTATAAAAGCCAAAAAGATTTTATTTCTGCTTTATTTTCGATCGTACGATGTTGGAGCTCGAGTCTTCGTTACCTGAAACCTGACTGAAAACCGAACTGACTAAATCTTCATAAACGGTCAAAATTTGCAGATTTTGAAAGTTAAAATTTAAATTGACAAATTTTTTAAACTTTCAAACTGTCGGACGGTGTTTGATTATGACATGGTCATTCGTGTGTCATTTGTTTATACTATATTCCAAGCAGTTGTTCTCATTACGCGTTTAGATTTCTTGCATGTGCAGATTCTAAAGGCTAGGAGAACATGGTCGATGACAAGCTTTGGAATGAAGACACGACGAGAAGGCGCTCAAAAGATGAAGATGATCGAGTTGCCGCTGGCCATCATCAACACCACAAGGATCTCACTTCATAAAGATAAAGTCTTTTCACGAGCATAACTCAAGGGGGAGCTTATGTTAAGGGGGAGTTTGTCAACACACTTTCTACATGATACGGGTAGTTTGTTGATACACTCTCTGCTTTCAAGACGTGAAGACTTTGAAGATCCTCCGACATTGAAGACTTGAAAGGACATCAGAGTTTTGGTAACTCGAAGACCAAAGACCGTCGAAGTTCGAGACGAGTCCACAACTATAGAAGATAAAGACAAAGCTACAGCCAAGGGGGAGTTTGTTGGTGCACTTGTGTCTGTACTTTGTCTGTATTCGGTCACGATGTAAACGATGTCCTTATAAGTCATGTAAGTTGACCAAGTCAACCGTCCTCCTGGTTTGACTCAGTCAACAGTAAGTAAACTTGATGAAAGATGTCTGGCTCGAAGGATGAGTGATCGAAGGATAATGTAGATCCTTCGATCACCTCGAAAGATATGCTTCGATTGATAGACCTCGAAAGACTATCCTTCGAGGTCCTTGCTGATCCTTCGAAAGCATTGTATCCGAAAGATGATCCTTCGGACCATCTATCGGATCCTTCGACCAAGACCATGCTGAGCTGGGTATATATACCCATGCAATGTGTTGAGTTCAACAGAGACACACAGACAGAAGATAGACAGAAACTTTGAAGAGTTGAGAGCATTCTGTCCGAACTCACACACACACTTTGGGAGTTTATAGAACATTTCTGTAAACATTGAGCTTGTAACCGAACCCTCATTGCATTAATACAAGTTGTGTTAATCGGTGAACTTGTGTGTTTGTTTCTCTACTTGCTACTAACTTGGTTTGCTTGCTAGCTTGGATTCCGCACTCGCTAGTAGGTTTGTATAACAAGGTTTGAGGTTCGTCATCCACCGGATAGGGACCTACAAGATTGATACATAAATAATAGATTGTGTTTGAAGTGGGGAGAGATTTAACCAAGTATAAAACCATAACAAGTATGAGATATTATGTGTACTAATATGAAACTTTGACGTTTACTTTAGATTTTTATTTATCTGGCTAAAGTGTCTGTTAGACCTTCAAAGTATCAACAAACTAAAATAATTGCAAGCAAGACCTAACATCAAGGTTAAGTGGGGGCAAACACATAACTGGATTTTCAGTATTGGCCATGATCTCCTGTAGCATGTAAGAACAGAATCAATACCTAAAGGAAGTTGCATGTCTAGCATAACTAAGTTGTTTTTAGCAGATCATACTTATTGGTAATTTATCTCCAACAGTCATTTATGTGGACAAACACCACCTGCTAAAGACCTGAAAACATGAAAAGTGTGATGGATGAAGCCAAAGTAGATGATACCACCATTGATAAGGTTTGACATTACTGAAATATGTTAAGATTTCTAAGTTTAAGAGGGATTCATTCATTCAGTCTAAAATAAAATTTACCTTAAAATCAGCTTTCTTTGAAGATTCATATGTACATATAGATGATAAAAGTTGGAGAAGTGATTAACACCATTGAACCACCTAGCTTCAAATTGATGACCAACATCTTTTTCCCTCGAATCTCCTCATAAAAGAAAGTCCATAGGCTTTTTATGTTGTTACTTGTTACTAATATACGATCCAATCTCGAGCAGTTATATTTATCCTTAGAAAAGATAAGACATAAAACAGTTTAGGCTCAAAATATTATCCCCGGTCACAAAATACAATTGATCATTTGTCACACTCTATGACATGTATAATTTCAACACTGTATATATCAATGTTGAATATATAATTTCACTACATATGTATAATTTCAGTGCCGTTTAACCTCAAAATATATCAGTTGCTTCTACATTACATTGCCTTTACATCATTCAGAGGCTCCTTATATGTCAACTGAGTACATATAGGAATAACCATATCCATTAGTCGTGCAACAGTAATAACGCAACTTTAAACAAAGATACATATATCATTTATGTCCTAGGTCATTTAAATAATTACATGTAATCAGTTAGTTGTAAACCATAATCCTAGAATATCAGATGAGATACCTCTTTGCCCAGAATGATAAGGGTATATATCTCAGGGACACCCAATAGTTTCAAATAGACTAATAAATACTATGTGATACCCCAAGGTATGCCACCTAAATACTCTGTGATTAGTAAATTTTGATCAAGAGTTGTAGTACTTTATAGCTATTTTGTTCTCGGACTATTGTTGCTTTAAAAAAATGAGCTGATGCCTTTTGAAGTGACGATTAATGACAATGAACCGCCTACCTTCAAACAAATGACCACCCTCAAATCATTAGATATTTCAACAAAATTAAAATTAAACAAATTTCCATTAAATTTTTTCAGTACCATATTTAGTTTAATGATTTAATATAATTTACAGGTTAAACAAATTAACGTAATAACAACCAAACTAAGTAAATTTAAACTGTGAGAAGTCAAGCTTACGTTTTTTAGGATTGCTAAAAGCTCCTTTTGAGGCTGATCTCTGTGATTCAAAACAAATCAAAGACAAAAAATAATGTGAATAAAAACATTTTTTTCACAAAATGAAGCTGATGTATTGTTCCATAGTTTTGGAAAGAAGAAAAAACTAACCAGGTAGAAGTAAAACTGATTGGTCCACTTTCCCCTGTGTGATGATAGATATGAATTTAGAGCTTTCAAATGGGCTTGTCAAAATAGAAAATCAATGACCAACATTCATCATCAGAATTATAAATTCAATCATTTTTACACAACCAGTAGTTAATTACAAACAAATCCAATATTTAACATTTAGACTTCAAATCCACCATTATTATAAACCATAAGCTAAATAAAATACATGTGTAATCAGAACACCAAAAAAAAAAAAAAAAAACTCACTACAACAAAAATGGCTTTTTAGGACCTTTTCTGTGGGACGCTTGTAAAAGAGGGTCCTAAAAAACTATTTTATATGACTAATGAAGTTTTGGGTCCTTTTATAATATACTTTACTAAACCGGTGTCCTAAAAAACTATTTATTAGGATGGATGATTTTTTAGGGTCCTATTATCATATAATTTAATAGGACACTTAAAATATATATCCTAATAAAGTACTTTATAAGACATTTAATTGTTAGTGTCCCATTATGTGGTACGATATTAGGACACTTGATCATCTGGGGTCCTAATATAACATAACTTAATAGGACACGTTGTAGTTAAGTCATAAATGTTCAGTGTTATAGGACCCTTTCTTGTCGAAGTCATATTAGAATTTAACTTAATAGGACACTTGACACTTGGGTCTTATAAATTTAAACTTTATAGGACGCTTAATCATTATGGTGTTATTATAATACACCGTAATAGGACACTTGGTATTTGAGTTTATTATAATATAACTTAAAAAGACACTTGAGACCTGGGTCTTATAAATTTAACCTTTATTGGTCGCTTAATCATTGTGGTGTTTTTATAATACACTGTAATAGGACACCTGGTATTTGAGTCATAAAACATCAATTTTATAGGACGCTTATTCGCTAGAGTTCTATTATAACATAACTTAATAGGACACTTGAAACTAGGGTCTTATAACTTTAACCTTTATAGGACGCTTAATCATTATGATGTTATTATAATACACTGTAATAGGACACTTGATATTTGAGTCGTAAAACATAAGTTTTATAGGACGTTTATTCGCTTGAGTTTTATAATAACACTAGGTTATTGACCCGTGATAACACGGGATGGTAGTAAACAAACAATACTACGTCAAAGTAGGCTACGACCACACTTTTGGCAAAACCGCCTTGTCACACAATTGAAAAATTGTGTGGCTAAAGGTTATTCATAATATTTTAAAACACTTTTAGCCACACATTATATATTAATGTGACAATTGTATAGTAGTTCAGAACATTTAGCCACACTTTTAGAAAATTAAGTGACATTTATTAGCTATAACTCGAAAAGTGTGGGCAAAGGTGATCAATAGCCACATATTTTTGTTTCATGTGACCAAAAGTACATGTATTTAACACCTTCAGCCACACTTTAAGAAAAAAATTGTGACAATTATTAGCCACGCTAGCAAAGTGAGGCCAAATGTGATCTACGACCACAAAATTTGTATTCATGTGACCAATAACACATGTATTCAAAACATTTAGCCACACTTAGAAAAAACAATGACTTTTATTAGCCACACTATAGCAACGTGTGGCCAAATATGATCTACAGCCACAATATTTGTTTCATGTGACTAAAAACATATATATTCGAGACCTTTAGCCATGCTTTAAGAAAAAACAGTCATACTAGAAAAGTGTGGCCTAGTATGATCTACGGCCACGGTACAGGTTTGAAAATGTTGTTACAAGCTAATAAAAATGACCACATATATTATTTTGTATGACCGAAGATAGACAATAGCCACACTTAAAATTACAAAATTTCATGTGGCTTTACATAGATATTCGTCACACCATAATCACTTTGTTTATTATGTGTGACGAAATGATATCAAATGTCACAAAAAAAAAGTGTGACCAAATGTTAAACTTACTACATCTTTAAAAATTCCCCCAAAATATTTCATCCTAAAATTTAAACATCTCCCCTAAAATATTTCGTCCTAAAAATTCTCCAAAATATTTCGTACTAAAATTTCCCTCCAAAATATTTCAGACTAAAACTTCCTTCTCAAATAATATTCTCATTTAAAAAAATAAATTATATAGTTTTAACAAACAAAAAAATCTTACTACACATTTAAAAATTCAAACTATTATTAAATATTTATATTTTAAACCAACGTTTTTATTACTCATTTTCTTCTAATACGTTAATATGTATATTAGTACGCGTACCGAATTTCCCCTACAAAATTGTTTTCGGTACCGATTCAGTACCCACTTTTTGGTGTTTTTGGTACGAGTAGTTTTAGTTCGACACGGTACCGGTATTTTACAAAATTTTACTTTTAAATACTTATACCATCTCGGTACCTGTACCGTATCGAACATTTTCGGTACAGGTACCGAGCGTATCCCTAATCATATATGTGTTGGTGTACCATATTAGGCCTTAATGGATATGGACAATAGTGAATCATATATTTCTAATGTCACACCCTGGCTTTGCGGAAGCGTGGTTTATTTTGGTGTGACTTCTTAATACCATAGCTTAATCATAACGAAGCTATATGAAGTAAAAACCATGCAAGATCATCCAATTAATTAAGTTTTAAAAACCAAATACAACAACATTGTCTGAAGACGTTGACACATGCAACGTGAATTAAAATCTAATAACATAAAACATTGTTCACAAACATCACATGACATAAACACAGTTTAGGGACTGTGACTTGTCCAGGAAAGAGTCACATCCCCTAAACCCGGATGACCTTGTAACACCTTGCAGCAGAAAACATAAAACACCGTGCCAGATCTTTTAATTCCCTGAAATACATGTAAGTTGAAAAATCAACAATAATGTTGAGCGAGTTCATGTGTAAGTGAGTAAATAAACCTTTGTATGTATAAAATCCAGGTATGTAGCAAATAAGGAAAAAGAGATCACCAATAGTTTGCAAGGCCATTGATATGTGTGAAGTGTAAGTAGGAAGACTCAAACCTAGAAGATTTATGCGTTGGGTACAAAGTCACCCCGAGGTCCGTTATGCTGGGCCTAGGGCTGGGCTCGCTACACCGAGATAGATCTACAGCTCCTGCCCCTCGGTCCTACCCTGAGGATTAATGGCCTCAAGTTTCCGCCTACCCACTCACATGATCTAAGTAGTAAACCTCCTTACACTAACCATACCATGTATAAAGTATTCGTAATCAAAGTAACACGTATTTCACCCCCGCAGTTTAGAAAACTGAAAACAATTAAGAGAAAAGGGGGACATGAACTCACAGTGGTGCGTCTCTACCAAGTATACCTCCGGATCAAGCAGCTGTGCGAAGACCTACACGTACTAACTCTATTAGACGGACGGCCGTGCCTTAGCTTTATGGTTTAAGTTTTTGGAAAATAGTTAGACAACTATTTCGTGTTTACATTATGTACATACTTGGTAACTATTTTCCTTGCCAAGGATGGGGGATTTGATACATGTGCGTTCGTAAACTTTGGAACATATTATCAAGTCTCATTTAATATATATTTTACTTCTTATTTCAAAATATAGATATTTTTCCCAAAATATATTATATTTTAATACATATGATTTTCCAAAATAATACCTTGTCAAAGATACGCGTTTGTAATTATTTCCTTAAATGCGTAAGTTACGTTTTAAAGATCGAATGGTAATAATAATTACCGGTGTAACTTAAATAATTATCGCGAAGGCGTTTGTATCATTTTGGAATTGTTAACATGGTAATATTATTTTTACCCTAAAAATAATATTTGTATTGTTCACAAAATAATATAAAAATCACAAGTGTTGTTATGAAAATATATATACTAAATATATATTTATTAAGTTTTATTTTGTGAAATCCCACCTCCGATATTTTGTAAATAAAGTCGTGGCGAAACTTATATAGGAAAACAAGTCAAAATGTATCTCTAACACTTGTAGAGAAAATATTTCCAAGTGTTAGGTTTTTAGAAAAATTTCGCCAGAGTTTCCCCTGTAACTGGAGGTGGCCACGCTTTCAAGCGTATCATTTTCTTTTATGACTCAATTCAACAATACTTTCATTCAATCAAAACAATGTTCAAAGCATCAAACTAGTCAATAAGTACGTAAATCGCAAAAATTACATGAACTTGTGATTTATCCAAAAATATGAAGTAAATCCCATTACTTTTAGTGGATCTTTATATAACTCAGTCCGGTTTCGTAAAAGCATTGCTTTTAAAAAGATTTCATCTTTACATCTTCTTGTAAAATTTGACAAAACTAGTTCTTTGTCGAAACTTTAGTGTTACACATGTGTTTACACACTTGTGTGGTTTAAAAATCATTTTTGTCGGTGTAAGATCCGGTTTGAGAAAATAAGATTTCTATGACACTCGGTCCTTTGAAAATACCGCTTGTAGATCCGTAGATCTACTAGTTTTAAGCACTATTTCGTAAGTAAAATCGTTTTTACACAAGTTCAAGTTTCTCGTGTGGTAGAGTTTCATCACTTAACCCTTGTTACACTTAAACAAGCTCTATGTCATGATCCATGATCATGACCAATCCGGGTTAAATGATGATCCGAGCTACCACAACATAGATCGGGCCTAAATGACTACACAAATTCAAATACTACAAGATTTACACAACAATCTAGCTTTTAACCATCACTTTTAGTATTTTTAGTAGACTTTTTCATATCATTTTGCATGTTCACGAGTTTTATCGGTCATATCTCATGTTAACCACTTTAAAAGAGTTCGAGAGTGTGTTTCAAGCAACTTACTACTAGCTCGAGGCTAGGGAAGATTCTAGACGCAAAATGAGTGGATAAAAGCAATGGGGTGAGGTCCTTCGCTTTCCGAATGCACCAAGCTTCCTCTTATGTGATCCTTAGCACTTGTATGAACTTGGAATGAGATGATCAAACTCGACAAAAGGATGGATGATCTAGGGGTGTTCGGCCGAGAGCTCTTGAGAGAGGGAGAGAGTGTTTTTGTTGAGTGTTGAGTGGTGAAAATGATTAGTGTGCTAAGCCTTGTTCTTATAGACAATGTTATGATCAATATCCAATGGTTACTATGTCTAATAGATATTAGACATAGTTGATTATTTTAATCACAAATGGTACAAGGGTGTCCCCCTAGGGGACGGTTTGGTTAAGGGAGGGGGGGGGTCTTGGTTCAAATTCAACCATTTAGTTAGTGTATAGTTAGGTTAAGTTAAGTTAGTTTAGGGATTAACCCGGTTACTAGTGTGTTGTGCATTACAGTGGGTGTTAGGGTATTCAGGGACCCTAACTGGCTCAGAAAAAGATAAACAATGTAAATGGCAATATTTTTGTGTTCCGGGTAAAGTCCGGTTGTTTGGTTGGATAGTAATCCGTTAAAGCGCTTAACAAAGCTTTAAAGTTGTTGGTCCCTTTGCGAATGGGATCTTCCTGTAATTGTAGATGAATCTTTGATATGATCACAGTGCGGAATCCAAATGATCACGTAGAAGATACACAAAGACACAGCAAATCCATTTAACTCAGTCTGATATTCTCTTGATTGATATGAAAAAGTACAGAACCGTAAGAATACAGACAATCCCTAGCTCTACTCTCAAAGTTGCAAAAAGGTTGTAAATAATTGTTGGTCCCTTTGCGAATGGGATCTTCCTGTAATTGTAGATGAATATGATCTGTCACACCCCGACCACGTAGAACATACAAAACGTGGCGGAAACATCGGGGAGTGTTGTAACAGAATCAATTGTTTCAAATCCATGGAAATTGAAGTTTCGTTTTATTAATCAAACATGTGTGTTTACTTCATTTAAACAAGAACCCAAGAGTACATAACATAAATTAACTAGTTCTTGTCTCGTTTTAAGTCACTAAGGCACAGGTCCGCCTAAGTATGTCTTGATAAGTACTACGCATCGTCTCCTGAAAACACATGTGAAAATAGGTACGTCAGCATAAAAATGCCTGTGAGATACATTGGTTTTGTGAAAACGGAATTCATGACTTATGTTTGAGAAAATGTTTAGTCATGAACCTCGTATTTTGCTTTGTCTTGTAAATCATTTGAAAAACGGTAAGATCAAATGATATGTATAATTAAGAGAACACTGTATGATTAAATGGATAACCATGTAAAATGAGTTTGTATAAGATAAGTCGTTTGTAAAACAATGTCTCGTGAGAAGTGTGTTATTTGTATAAAATGTCATATGTCTCAAATTGAAATGATTCAAATAACGCTACGATATGTGATACCATACAAACACTTATATATAGGAAGTACCAGCGGCGTATCCACCATGCTTGTATCATATTACACACGCCTCGTTACTTAATCACTTACTCAAACCAAACCATCAAGATGAAATGTTTAACAACGGTAGAAATGTTCATGTATAGTCAAATGTCTATTGTCGACTGTAAATCATGTCAACGGATACAACTAGTTCACACGGTTCAAAGGTTACGAACGGTTCATATAATCAAAGGGTTAAGACGGTTCACATAGTCAAACGGTTACAACGGTTCAAAATGTAGCATAATGTGTTCATATGCTGGATGAGCATATGCAACAGAAATGCAATGTAATGTAATGTACTAAGTACGCACACAATGGGCATACATAGCATGTAATGTAAAGTAATGTACTAAGTACGCACACAATGGGCATACATAGCATGTAATGTAAAGCAATGTACTAAGTACGCACACAATGGGCATACATAGCATGTAATGTAAAGCAATGTACTAAGTACGCACACAATGGGCATACATAGCATGTAATGTAAAGCAATGTACTAAGTACGCACACAATGGGCATACATAGCATGTAATGTAAAGCAATGTACTAAGTACGCACACAATGGGCATACATAGCATGTAATGTAAAGCAATGTACTAAGTACGCACACAATGGGCGTACATAGCATGTAATGTAAAGCAATGTACTAAGTACGCACACAATGGGCGTACATAGCATAAACACAATGAAATCATGTACTATATATGTACTATTGAACATAGCAAGTATATGATGTGAAAACCGAAAAGCATGAAAGTAACAAGTAGGCACATGTGTTTCACCCCAAAACAGTTTGGAAAACAGTAAAAGAGGGGTTCAATGTACTCACCTGAGATTGCTTTGAATTCCTTGTATAATAACCAGATAATGCTAGAGATCACGGGATATCAAACGGCACCTAATAGGTGGCTATGTTAATATACCGGACCAAATCGGAAGGATCGGATAGCATGCGGGTTCGTAAACCAAACGAGTATGGAGACTCGTGTAATATGGTTTAACAAAGCCTACATAATAAAATGAAACCTAACCTAAGTGCTTGCGACCCATCACGACCCGTTTAGATAGCTTATGCTACCCTAACGTGTCGTTCGCGTAGAACGAGTATGGAACGCCTAACATTGCGACCACAAGGTATAACCTCGGAAGGTTATAGCTATGGTCACCTAACATGTTTGGTCGGATCCTAAAGATCGACCAAATGGGTCGGGTTCGAAAGTATAGGCGATGGTTTAGATCGCTTACCTTACGACCCTATATAAGCACTATACTAAAAGTGACGAGCTAAGCATGTTAGAACATGCTTAACTAAGCTTAGAAAACAGGTTTGGCATCAAAACAAACGGCTTTGATGCTCACGAGTAGTTTGGTTACAAAATACGCAAGAATGCGCATTTTGGCCGAAACTACAACTCGTCACTGAGCCTAGATAACGTGGTAATCAGTAGGTATGGTCACTACAGACTATAACCATCGTGATCACGCTCACATTATGAAGTTCCATGAACTTCGCATCGACCATAAGCTGGTCAATGCAGAAAGTCAACAAAACGTTGACTTTCGGACGAGAAAAGCGATAAAAGAGCGAAAGCAGACATACGGAGGGTCCCCGAGTGCTAATCTAGATCAAATAGCTCAGGTATGAAACAATGGTTCCAACTTAGAGCCTTAAGATCAGATTGTGTGGGTTTTTGGAACAAAGGGGGGGGGTATTTATAGGAAAAGTGGAACCGTTAGGATCGTTTATCGAATACCGTGCCGCGATCTCGAGCGTACACTTGTCAAATTCTTGTGGTAAGTCAGATATTGGCTCTTGGCTCTTAATAGGGTGAAAGGGCATCACCCCTTGATCGAACGAAAGGCCCAACTGCATTAAATGCAGAATATTTTCTGTCAGACACCCTCACGCGGCCCGCGTGAAAGTGCATGCAGATCTTACGCGGGCCGCCTGGTCCCTGTCACACCCCCAAAATCCACACGCGGAGTACCACCGCTTGGGAGCGTGACTGACCAGGATCAAGCCATCAATCATATCAAACATAGCATTTAGTAATAATAAAAGTAATTAACGTAAGTCACCATGACATGATTGATGTTTCAAAACCAAATACTGTTTTAAGTAGCGGAAGCATAGTATGAAATCTCAAAATAAATATAAGTTCGAATAACGTTCATGAACCCAAATCCCACAACGACCTGCTCCTCCCTGTGCAAGCTCCATAAAGTACCTAAGGTCCTGCAAGGCATGCAGCAAATAATCAACAAACTAGTTGAGCGAGTTCACAGAAAGTAAGTTCATAGTGCAATGCATAAGTATAGCTAGTGGGGGCTTCCCATACTAGTGTGTAATAAAGGTGGGGGCTTCCCATGTTCATCCTGGTCAATGAGGGCTTCTCATTAACGGTACTTACTAGACTAACTTCCGACCATGGGTTCTTCTTTACCGAGAACAGGAAAACGTACAGGGTCACGTAGGCTTTACGTGACGTGCCCTTCCCCGAGGACAGTGGTACGCGTGGGGGCTACGTAGGCTTTACGCAGCGTGGCCTTCCGACCTGGAAGCCAGTGAATGGTATTGGGTTACGTAGGCTTTACGTAACGTGTCCTTCCCGACCCGGGAGACATATGGCAAATATACTGGGTTACGTAGGCTTTACGTAACGTGTCCTGACTAACCTGAGGACGATGGTCTATAGTCTGGTATATGCGTAAGTACGAGTAATCATTCCATATCCACCATATCCAACCCAATTCCCAACCCGGGAATCCCATGCCTTGGCTGTGTGAACTCACCTTGGTTTGCTCGGCAGATACACAGAAAGTACAAGTAGCAAGTAAATGATCACTCACGTCCTATCATGGTTATTATACGAGTCAGGTTCGTATATAGCACGTATATAGTAATCACGTATAGTCATGGCAAACATGTACGCACGTAAACAGATAAGACATAGCATGTGAGGATCCAATTGTTCTAAGTCCATTCATACCCGGCCCAATGACATAAGTAGCCCAATAACAAAACAATCCAGATTCTCAATCGGCCCAAATAGCAAACACATACAAGTCCATTAATAAACAGTCCACAATTCAAATCGTTGGGCTCAATAGATTGGGCCCGTGACAGTGAAGGCCCAACAGTGTGCGTGTAAAGGGTGGTCTCGAGTCGCAACGGAGATCTCGAGTCGCAACCGGAGATTACGAGTCGCAACAGCTGGTTGCGAGTCGCAATGGAGATCTCGGTTCATCATGGTCTGGTTACGAGTCGCAACGGGACTCGCAACCGTTGTTTCGGCTGGTGCTGTTTGTGGTCTCGAGTGGGGTTCCGACTCGCAACGAGTGATGCCGAGTCGCAACCGCGTGTGTAACTGGTTTCCATAATTCCTGCATTGACTATCCCTTGATTCTAGCAAACATCTACGGCAGTTTCGAAATCAGATCAATCACAGAAATTCATCAACAGTTGATTTAGATTTCATGCATATTCATAACCATTCAAGAACATCGAATCAACGTGAACTGCATTCATATGAACAACAATCTATTTCTATGAACATGTAACCGTGACTAAATACCTAGCCCAAAACTTAGCATATCCACAAGTTAACATCCGAATCCTATAGCATAATAACATATTTCATCGAGTTTCATCCGATCCGTATGAACATGTTAACAATCCGAAACACATATTAACATTTGATTTATAACAAAGCACACATGTAAACCGGTTCTATCACAATCAACCATACTAGCATCAATCAAAACATGTAATAATAACATCAACATTCAATTACTAAAATACAATCAAACACTAACCGATTACAAGTGAGGTGCGTGATCCGGGCAAGGGTGCTCCTTGGTGCCGTCGGGTTTCAAGTAAACGAGAGAGAGAGATAGAGAGCAAAGCTTCTAGGGTTTGTGTGTGTTTGTGATTTGCAAAAGTGGTAAAACAAGTCCCTTGTTCCGGTTTTGTGTGTTGCGAGTGGGGAGTGGGCCGAGCCCACTTGGTTGTCTAATGGTCCGCGTGCACAAGGAGTGGCCCAAAGGGCTTTGTGTGGCCGGTTTGTGTAGTTTGGGCTCGTGCAACACATAACATTCATACATACACAACACACGTAAACAATTATTCATTTAAAATCATATAATTCAGTTCTCATGAGCACGTAACGTTACATCAAAGCATGTCTAAAGTTCGAGTTGTCACATTATCCCCAACTAATTGGAAATTTCGTCCCGAAATTTGGTATGCACTCACTGAGGAAGCTAGGTAAACTGTACTGTTTACTGGTTTTCCTGGGGTGTCACATCCTCCCCCCGTTGATCTGGAATTTCGTCCCGAAATTCCGAAGTAGTAGCTTCAACCTCAGTAGTGGTTGCCTGGTTCCCGAATAAATGGGGGTACTTTTCTGTCATCCTGTCTTCGCGTTCCCAGGTGTACTCTGGGCCACGTTTGGAGTCCCAACGAACTCGTACAAGAGGGATTCTCTTGTGTTTGAGGACCTTCACATCCCGGTCCGTGATTTCTACTGGTTCCTCGACGAACTGCAACCGCTCGTCGATAGTAAGTTCCTTAAAAGGAATGATGAGTGTTTCGTCCGATAGGCACTTCTTTAGGTTCGATACATGAAAGACGTTGTGAACTGCCCCGAGTTCAGCTGGTAGGTTCAACTTGTAGGCTACCTTGCCAATCTTTTCTATAATTTCAAACGGTCCAACGTACCGCGGATTCAATTTGCCCCGTTTGCCAAAACGAACCACACCCTTCCAGGGTGAAACTTTCAATAAAACCCGGTCCCCGACCTCAAATTCCAATGGCTTTCTACGCTTATCCGCGTAGGCTTTCTGACGGTCGCGTGCTGCCGCCATGCGTTGTCGTATCTGTGCAATCTTTTCTGTGGCGTCCACTACAATCTCTGGACCCGTGATCTGACTATCTCCCACCTCTGCCCAACAGAGAGGTGACCGGCATTTACGCCCGTACAATGCCTCGAATGGAGCGGCTTGAATGCTGGTGTGATAACTGTTATTGTAAGAAAACTCCACCAAAGGGAGATGTTTTTCCCAGCCATTGCCGAAATCGATAACGCATGCCCGAAGCATGTCTTCAAGCGTTTGGATCGTACGCTCAGACTGGCCATCCGTCTGAGGATGATATGCTGTGCTCATGTCTAACCTTGAGCCGAAAGATTTATGCATTGCTTGCCAAAGCTCTGACGTGAATCGTGCATCGCGATCCGAAATGATAGATGTGGGCACCCCGTGCCTCGAGACAACTTCTTTAAGATAGACGTCTGCGAGTGTGGAGAACTTGTCCGTTTCCTTAATCGGCAGGAAGTGTGCAGACTTGGTGAGTCGATCAACTATGACCCATATTGTATCGTTCCCACGCTGGGATCTAGGTAAACCCGTAACAAAATCCATGGAAATTTCTTCCCATTTCCACTGAGGTATCTTAGGCTGCTGCAGTAGGCCAGCTGGTTTCTGATATTCGACCTTGACTCTTGCACAGGTCAAGCACTTTCCAACGTACGTAGCGATGTGGGCCTTCATACTAGGCCACCAATAAGTAGTGCTGATATCGTGGTACATTTTATCCGACCCTGGATATACCGAATAGCGAGACTTGTGTGCTTCGTCCATTACAAGTTCGCGTAGACCGCCATAAAGAGGGACCCAAATACGGCCCGTTACATAGTAGGCACCGTCTGCCTTCTGTTCCATTTGCTGTCGTGAGCCGCGTAAGGCTTCAGCCTTGACGTTTTCGGGCTTCAGTGCTTCTGTCTGAGCATTTCGTATCTGTGCAGGAAGGCTAGACTGGATCGTAAGCTGTAGCGCTCGCACGCGCTTCGGTAAAGTGTCCTTTCGACTAAGGGCATCAGCCACAACATTGGCTTTGCCTGGATGATACTTGATAGCGCATTCGTAGTCATTAAGTAATTCAACCCATCTTCGTTGACGCATGTTCAAATCCTTCTGCTTAAGAATATGTTCGAGACTCCTGTGATCGGTGTAAATCGTGCACCTGGTACCGTACAGGTAGTGTCGCCATATCTTAAGCGCAAAAACAACAGCTCCCAGCTCTAAATCGTGCGTCGTGTAGTTGCGTTCATGAACCTTTAGCTGACGAGAGGCGTAAGCGATAACCTTGTCGCGCTGCATTAACACACATCCCAGTCCCCGAATGGATGCATCACAATAAACCACGAAGTCGTCTGTGCCCTCTGGCAAAGAGAGGATAGGTGCGCTGCAAAGTCTATCCTTTAGGTGCTGAAAAGCAGTCTCCTGGGGCTCTCCCCAGCGATAGGTAACACCCTTCTGTGTCAGTAGCGTAAGTGGTTGCGCGATCTTTGAAAAGTCTCTAATAAACCGTCTGTAGTAACCTGCCAGACCCAAGAATTGGCGTATCTCTGTCGGTGTACGCGGTGCAGGCCAGTTTCTGATCGAGTCTACCTTGGACGGATCGACATGGATCCCATCCCTGTTTACCACATGGCCTAAGAAGTGGACTTCACGAAGCCAGAAGTCGCATTTAGAAAGCTTGGCGTACAGCTATTCCTTTCGAAGGAGTTCCAAAATGAGACGAAGGTGCTGCTCGTGTTCCTCCTGACTCTTGGAGTAAATCAGGATGTCGTCGATGAAAACAATGACGAACTTGTCGAGATAGGGTTTGCACACCCTGTTCATAAGATCCATAAATACAGCAGGCGCGTTTGTTAACCCGAATGGCATGACGAGAAACTCGTAGTGACCGTAACGAGTTCTGAAAGCTGTCTTGGAGACGTCCTCATCTCGGACTCTCAACTGATGGTAACCAGACCTCAAGTCTATCTTCGAGTAGTAACACGACCCTTGCAACTGGTCGAATAAGTCGTCTATGCGTGGAAGAGGATAACGGTTCTTCACCGTCACCTTGTTGAGTTCGCGGTAGTCGATGCACATCCTGAACGTACCGTCTTTCTTTTTCACGAAAAGCACTGGAGCTCCCCAAGGCGAAGAGCTTGGTCGTATGAAACCCTTTTCCAAGAGTTCTTGCAGTTGCTTTGACAGTTCCTCCAATTCCGATGGAGCTAGACGATATGGTGCGCGAGCTATGGGTGCTGCTCCTGGAGCGAGCTCGATCTGAAATTCGACCTGACGATGAGGCGGTAAGCCAGGCAAGTCTTCAGGAAACACCTGAGGGTAATCACGTACAATTGGAATATCCTCCAATTTCTTTTCCTTTGCTGAAGCGTCTGTAACGAGAGCCAAAATAGCTGCGTGACCTTTACGTAAGCACTTCTGAGCCTTCAAGAAAGAGATGATGCCAACCACTGCACCACTCTTGTCGCCTTGAACTTCTAGAGGTTCCTGACCCGAACGAGGAATACGAATAACCTTTTCGCTGCATAAGATTTCTGCCTGGTGTTGGGATAACCAATCCATCCCAATCACAACGTCGAAGCTACCCAACACTATGGGAATGAGGTCGATAGAGAAAGCTTGACCAGCTAAGATAAGATTACAACCCTGAACTACGTGCGTGGCTTCTAGACTTTTACCGTTAGCTAACTCGACTACATGTTTGGTGGGTAAAAGTGTTGGTGCACGTTTTAGCAGTTGACACATTTTCACAGACATATAGCTTGTATCCGCACCCGAATCAAACAAAACAGTAACATAAATATTGTCGAGGAGAAACTTACCCATAACAACGTTGGGATCGTTCACTGCGTCGCCTCGACCTAGCACAAAAGCACGACCACGAGCTTCATTGCCGTTGTTGTTGTTGTTCCCGCCGTTATTGTTGCCGTTGCCCTGGTTGTTATTGTTGCGATTCTGGTTCAATTGAGGGCAGTCGCGTTTGAAGTGACCTTCAGCCCCACACTGGAAACACCCCCGGTTTCCACGCTGTGGCTGCTGCTGCTGTTGCTGGTTCTGTGGAGCTGGTTGCTGAGGCTGCTGATTCTGATTCGCAGGACGAGGGCTCCTGCAGTCTTTGGCCTCGTGACCCATCTTAAGACACCTTTGACAACGACCCTTGTTACATGGGCCGTGGTGATGCCTGTTGCAGTTGTGGCACCTGGGTTGGCTACCCTGATATCTCCTCTGTCTGTGACCACTAGAGGATTGCTGACTAGGACTCTGATAGTGATCGATCTTCTGCTGCTGAGCTTGTGGCCGAACAGATGCTGAACCCTTGCTGGAATCCCCATCCCATTTTCTTTTACTGTCACCAGATGTAGCAGGAGTAACTGAGGTGGTGACATTAGCAGTAGCATTAACACGCTTGGGCAATCTATTCTGATCCACTGCCTGATCAGTGATGCGATGAGCAAGGCGCTGGATTTCCTGAATGTTTTCGAGGTTAGCCGACGTCACGTGGCTCTGAATTTCTGGCGCTAATCCTTTGAGATACAACTCAATGCGCTTGTATGGAGGATCCACCATAGTTGGACACAGAACGGCCAGCTCGTTAGACCGTTTAGTATACGCCTCGATTTCCGATCCAACCATCTTCAAATTATACAGCTCGTCTTCCAGCTTGTGAATATCTTCCCGCGTGCAATACTCACGCTTGATGAGTTCCTTAAAATCGTTCCATGGGGTGGCGTTAGCAGCTGCCAACCCTAAGATCTGGACTTGGGCGTTCCACCAAGTCAGTGCTATTCCTTCCAAAGTACCGGTAGCAAATTTGACCTTGCGAGCCTCAGGGCACTCGCACATTTCAAATACTGATTCTAACTTTTCAAACCAATGGAGGAGTCCCACTGCCCCCTCTGTGCCGCTGAAAGAGTTTGGACGACAGTCCATGAAATTCTTGAACGTGCAGACAGGCTGCTGCGCGTGTTGACCTATTGTGTACGAGTAGGGCAAAGTTTAAATACAAAAGCTAGTTTAGGAGTGTAGGATCTAAAGATCCTAGCGTAAGTTATAACTACAGGTTATCCTACCTGCTTGAGCGGCCGCAAATGCCGCTGTGACTTGGGCTTGAACGAGAGCCTCTAGCTGGGCTTGTGTCATGTTGATTCTTCCAGACATGATCTTCATAGTAACAAGTAGCATACATAAGAATGGTTCGCGAGTAGGGCGATGACAGAAAAGCGTAGGCATATAGGTATTCTCATGTAATCAAAGCATGTGTATCTAAGCGTAATGCGAGCAAAGTTCTAAGCAGTTCTAGCAAACAGGCAATAAACATAAACCTTATTACCTAAGATGTCGAGTCTTGCACGTGGAGCGAAGCGTCGTTGTGGATCGTTGAGAGCACTGTTCTGGTTATAGTCCGGTTTTAAATAAACGTTTTCCCATATTAAAACCAAGTTCTCTATAACCAATGGCTCTGATACCAATCTGTCACACCCCCAAAATCCACACGCGGAGTACCACCGCTTGGGAGCGTGACTGACCAGGATCAAGCCATCAATCATATCAAACATAGCATTTAGTAATAATAAAAGTAATTAACGTAAGTCACCATGACATGATTGATGTTTCAAAACCAAATACTGTTTTAAGTAGCGGAAGCATAGTATGAAATCTCAAAATAAATATAAGTTCGAATAACGTTCATGAACCCAAATCCCACAACGACCTGCTCCTCCCTGTGCAAGCTCCATAAAGTACCTAAGGTCCTGCAAGGCATGCAGCAAATAATCAACAAACTAGTTGAGCGAGTTCACAGAAAGTAAGTTCATAGTGCAATGCATAAGTATAGCTAGTGGGGGCTTCCCATACTAGTGTGTAATAAAGGTGGGGGCTTCCCATGTTCATCCTGGTCAATGAGGGCTTCTCATTAACGGTACTTACTAGACTAACTTCCGACCATGGGTTCTTCTTTACCGAGAACAGGAAAACGTACAGGGTCACGTAGGCTTTACGTGACGTGCCCTTCCCCGAGGACAGTGGTACGCGTGGGGGCTACGTAGGCTTTACGCAGCGTGGCCTTCCGACCTGGAAGCCAGTGAATGGTATTGGGTTACGTAGGCTTTACGTAACGTGTCCTTCCCGACCCGGGAGACATATGGCAAATATACTGGGTTACGTAGGCTTTACGTAACGTGTCCTGACTAACCTGAGGACGATGGTCTATAGTCTGGTATATGCGTAAGTACGAGTAATCATTCCATATCCACCATATCCAACCCAATTCCCAACCCGGGAATCCCATGCCTTGGCTGTGTGAACTCACCTTGGTTTGCTCGGCAGATACACAGAAAGTACAAGTAGCAAGTAAATGATCACTCACGTCCTATCATGGTTATTATACGAGTCAGGTTCGTATATAGCACGTATATAGTAATCACGTATAGTCATGGCAAACATGTACGCACGTAAACAGATAAGACATAGCATGTGAGGATCCAATTGTTCTAAGTCCATTCATACCCGGCCCAATGACATAAGTAGCCCAATAACAAAACAATCCAGATTCTCAATCGGCCCAAATAGCAAACACATACAAGTCCATTAATAAACAGTCCACAATTCAAATCGTTGGGCTCAATAGATTGGGCCCGTGACAGTGAAGGCCCAACAGTGTGCGTGTAAAGGGTGGTCTCGAGTCGCAACGGAGATCTCGAGTCGCAACCGGAGATTACGAGTCGCAACAGCTGGTTGCGAGTCGCAATGGAGATCTCGGTTCATCATGGTCTGGTTACGAGTCGCAACGGGACTCGCAACCGTTGTTTCGGCTGGTGCTGTTTGTGGTCTCGAGTGGGGTTCCGACTCGCAACGAGTGATGCCGAGTCGCAACCGCGTGTGTAACTGGTTTCCATAATTCCTGCATTGACTATCCCTTGATTCTAGCAAACATCTACGGCAGTTTCGAAATCAGATCAATCACAGAAATTCATCAACAGTTGATTTAGATTTCATGCATATTCATAACCATTCAAGAACATCGAATCAACGTGAACTGCATTCATATGAACAACAATCTATTTCTATGAACATGTAACCGTGACTAAATACCTAGCCCAAAACTTAGCATATCCACAAGTTAACATCCGAATCCTATAGCATAATAACATATTTCATCGAGTTTCATCCGATCCGTATGAACATGTTAACAATCCGAAACACATATTAACATTTGATTTATAACAAAGCACACATGTAAACCGGTTCTATCACAATCAACCATACTAGCATCAATCAAAACATGTAATAATAACATCAACATTCAATTACTAAAATACAATCAAACACTAACCGATTACAAGTGAGGTGCGTGATCCGGGCAAGGGTGCTCCTTGGTGCCGTCGGGTTTCAAGTAAACGAGAGAGAGAGATAGAGAGCAAAGCTTCTAGGGTTTGTGTGTGTTTGTGATTTGCAAAAGTGGTAAAACAAGTCCCTTGTTCCGGTTTTGTGTGTTGCGAGTGGGGAGTGGGCCGAGCCCACTTGGTTGTCTAATGGTCCGCGTGCACAAGGAGTGGCCCAAAGGGCTTTGTGTGGCCGGTTTGTGTAGTTTGGGCTCGTGCAACACATAACATTCATACATACACAACACACGTAAACAATTATTCATTTAAAATCATATAATTCAGTTCTCATGAGCACGTAACGTTACATCAAAGCATGTCTAAAGTTCGAGTTGTCACAGTCCCGTCTGATCTGCACCACTTGCAGAATTTACATATTTGGTCCCTGTTGCGTGTTTAAGCTATTTTCAGCCCTTCTAAGACCTGTAAAGCCAATTTTAAGGCCCTAAAATGATGCCTAAACATTGTGGACATGAAACATGCCCAAAAATATGTCGGATGTCGGTTCGTTTGGCCGTACGATCGCGATGTTCGCTTAATTACGACGGAATGCGCATAAGCGTGAAAGACGATCCAAATGACGCGACGAACGGATTTTTCTTATGCCAAACACTAAGGCATAATATAAGGATGCTCACATAAATTTTTGGATGTCCGGATGTATTCAGAACGTAAGCTATGCGCGAAAGTGCAAACTTGTGCACTTTTTTACACTTTTAGCCCCTGAATGACCCAAAAGTTTGTTTTAGCATACCAAACCCTCAAAGCCTATTTCTCAGCTATGTAAAGGATATTTATGGTATGTTTAACTTATGGACATGTTTCGGAATGTTCGTTACAGTTCAAATTGGCATACTTTCGCAGTTTGTCAAGTTTAGTCCCTGTAAGCGAATTAACTTGTTTTTGGCATACCAAAGCCTTCAAAACTTATTTCTAAGTTATGTAAAGGTTATTTAAGGTATGTTGAGTATATGTTGATGTTCCGGAGTATTTGTCGCATTAACCTGAGTACGTTTAAGCACCAGTTAGCGTATAACTCTCAAGAAAGCGATGTAGAGTTTGAAATTGAACAGGAATTGATATGTGCAATAGATACACAAATTTATACAAGATCCCAAGTATGAAATATGATATTTCATCGGCTTGGTATTCGTTTGATGGTCGCGGTGACACAGGTGTCACAGTCTCCCCTACTTTAGGAAATTTCGTCCCGAAATTTATTCGTAGGAGTCTATTTGTGAATTTGCCAAATAACCACCAACGCTATGTAAGGCAATATCTTGTCATTTCCTTAACGGTCATTCTTCCGAAACGAAAATGAATAGACGGGTCATTTTCAATGGTTGCTTCATCAGAATTGGAAATGAAGGATTACACAACGGATATTCATTTCCTCAACGGATAAATCTTCAGAAATGAAAATGAGCTAACAAAGTCATCTTCAACGGTTGCTTCCTCAGAGTTGGAAATGAAGGATTACACAACGGATATTCATTTCCTCAACGGATAAATCTTCAGAACGAAAATGAACAAACGGAGTCATTTTCCTCAACGGTTATTCTTCAGATTTGGAAATGAAGGATAAACGGATATTCATTTCCTCAACGGATAAATCTTCAGAACGAAAATGAACAAACGGAGTCATTTTCCTCAACGGGTATTCTTCAGATTTGGAAATGAAAGATAAACGGATATTCATTTCCTCAACGGATAAATCTTCAGAACGAAAATGAACAAACGGAGTCATTTTCCTCAACGGGTATTCTTCAGATTTGGAAATGAAGGATTACACAACGAATATTCATTTCCTCAACGGATAATATTCAAAAACGAAAATGATCAAACGGAGTCATCTTCAACGGTTGCTTTCTCAGAGTTGGAAATGAAGGATTACACAACGGATATTCATTTCCTCAACGGATAAATCTTCAGAACGAAAATGAACAAACGGAGTCATTTTCCTCAACTGGTATTCTTCAGATTTGGAAATGAAGGATAAATGGATATTCATTTCCTCAACGGATAAATCTTCAGAACGAAAATGAGCAAACGGAGTCATTTTCCTCAACGGGTATTCTTCAGATTTGGAAATGAAGGATAAACGGATATTCATTTCCTCAACGGATATTCTTCAGAAGTAAAAAAATGAATAGCTAGTTCATTTTTCCTCAACGGATGCTTCATTAGAATTGGAAATGAATAGGGTTAACTCTAGACACATGACAGAACTTGCTGTGTTTTCTGTGCACTAAATTCCATAATTATGTATGCATCCATAATTACGTAATCCCTTGCACAGTCCGCACAGTTTGTTTTGTAATGTTTTGGGGAAGGATACCAAACTTGTGATGAGGGTGACTAGACTTCCATCAGGCCCTTTTTAATTAGCTCAACAGAGGATCTTTTTAGTTAGGCCACCAAGGAGTCCTTTCAGCTATATCATCACATGATATTCCTAACCAGTTTTTTGGATCAATCTGCTTAACTAGACCACTCAAGGGGTCTAATTATGAAGTAGTACTTTATAATCCGAGGGACTTAACTATAACATAGAAGTCCACTGAGGATTTTAAGTAATACCTTTGGGTATCCTACTATGAATCTCTTATACAAGGATATGTAAGATTCTACGAAGATTTGGATAACATAATTTGGATCACACAACAACACATAAGGGAGCACATAAGCACAAAGTCACATAATTGTTTAACTTGATTATAATTTAACTTGTTATTGATTGAATACGGATATGGAAACCAATCGACGGGTCTCAATGTTCACTGGAATCTATCTGAGAAGATAGAAAGATCTCCCAAAATTCGATTTTTGATTACAAGGAATCACCACATTCGAATGAAGGTATACAACAATTAAAGACATACGGGAAATCCTTAGGCACCTTATTAAGGATTTATAGTGGTACTTTGGGTATTCGTCTTGTGTTGTAACCTGCGCCTTGTACTTCGTTTCCTTAGAATAAACGGGTACTTAGGAATTTTGTGGAAGACGCCAGTGATTATAGAATGGGAGAACTTTGGGGGTAGTTTGTTCTTCAAGGAATACGGTTTCTTGATTGTCGGTATTGTAATGGATATGTCGTTTATACATGCAACTACATCAATATATTGCAATGTAAATAAAAGATTTATTTATAAACAACGATATCAACTGTTCCTTGGACTTTGACAAAAAGAAAATAATACATAAGACGTGATTATTTCCAAACGATGTTGTCTTCTAGTCAATCGGATGTTCATCCCTGTGCTGGATTTGCATTAGCAAGCTTTGGGCAATTTCTTCGGAAATGACCCATCTCGCCACAGATGAAACAAGAGCCTGGTAGAAAACGACCTTGAGCAGCATTGTTGCCAGTTTGGTTTGGCGTAGCTGCAGCTGGGCAGACTCTTGCTGTGTGGCCTATAAGTCCACAAGTTTGGCATTTGCGGCATTGTACATTGGCGTGATGATGGAGGCTACATTGGTTGCACAAGGGTGCAGTTCCATTGTATGGTTTTCTAGCAGGGGGTTGAGCTGGTTGGTTGGCTTGACCATTGTGAGCGACCACGGCGAAGTTCTGAGAAGCCTTTCGCTTCTTTGACTTCTTAGGGGATTCAGTCTGTTCATCCATGGTCTTTGATTCCTCGATTGGGTTCGATTCCCCGACCGGTTTCTTGTCACCTTTTCAGAAAAGTTTACCTTTCCTGATCTTTGATTCAGTCAAGGTTGCAGATAGCTCAATGGTCTGTCTAACTGTAGTAGGGTTGCTACCAGTCACAATGTCTTGTACTGAGTCAGGGAGGCCATCAATGTACTTTTCGATTGCCTTATCCAAAGGTGTAACCATATCCGGGCATAACAAACTTAACTCCTCATAACGGTCCGTGTAGGCTCGATGCTCACCGCTAACTTGCTTAAGATTGTCGAACTCCGTTTCCAAGGCCCTGATCTCGTGACGAGGACAGAATTCCTTCATCATCAGAGCTCGAAGCTCTTGCCATGTTTGAGCCAGTGCCACATCGGCACCCGTATCTCTCATCACACCATTCCACCATGTCAAAGCTCGTTTCTCAAAGACGCTAGATGCGAATTCTACCTTTCGCTCGTTTGGGCATTGGACATGTCTGAAGCTGTTCTCTAAACTCTCGAACCATTGCAGAAGTGCAGTCGCTCCTTGAGACCCAGAAAACTTTGATGGCTTAGCCGAGTTGAACGTCTTGAAGTTGCAGGGGGCGTTATGGTTGTTGTTGGCTTGGTTCCATTGAGCAAAGAGGTTTGGGAATTGAGCAGCATCTGCTGCGCAATGATCTCTGCTAGTTCTGCAGTCGCTATCTGGTTTTCGCGTCGAGGAGGCATTCTGATTGAGAGACAAGAAAGAAAACAATGAAATGGCATTGGGTAAGAATAGGATGTTACAATTACCGGCCGTAATCATGGTTGATGGTCATTTGTTTGAATCCATGAAGCAAACAAACAACACCAAGGCTGAGTCAAAGTAAATAGATCCTCATAGTGTATCGCGAAGACATGCTCGCCTATAAGTGGACACTCACCCCAAGAGTTCCCAGGTAAGAGTGACTGGTCCGATTATGTGGATTTGTACGAACACTCTAACCTTAGACAGAAAACCCAGGGTATAGGCATTCACTCTTCCAGTTTGCACGTGTTCACACTATTTAAGACCCAAAACTTTGACGAGAGTTTTGATAAATCAAAAAGGGGTTCAAAACCCTATAACAGAGGGTTCAAAACCTTACAATAGAGGGTTCAAAACCTAGTAATCAATCATCCTAGAACAGATGATTGGTTTTCAAAGCGGTTTTGAAATTTATGTTCTCGTTATAGTCGTCGCCTAAGGATAGGTGACGGTATTGTTTTATGACTAAACGCAAGCGAACTCGCGTTAGGCTCCTAGGAAGGTTATAGACTAGGTCAAAGCATTACTAATAACCTAATACCCTATAACCATTGGCTCTGATACCATCTTTTCTGTCACATCCCGACCACGTAGAACATACAAAACGTGGCGGAAACATCGGGGAGTGTTGTAACAGAATCAATTGTTTCAAATCCATGGCAATTGAAGTTTCGTTTTATTAATCAAACATGAGTGTTTACTTCATTTAAACAAGAACCCAAGAGTACATAACATAAATTAACTAGTTCTTGTCTCGTTTTAAGTCACTAAGGCACAGGTCCGCCTAAGTATGTCTTGATAAGTACTACGCATCGTCTCCTGAAAACACATGTGAAAATAGGTACGTCAGCATAAAAATGCCTGTGAGATACATTGGTTTTGTGAAAACGGAATTCATGAATTATGTTTGAGAAAATGTTTAGTCATGATCCTCGTATTTTGCTTTGTCTTGTAAATCATTTGAAAAACGGTAAGATCAAATGATATGTATAATTAAGAGAACACTGTATGATTAAATGGATAACCATGTAAAATGAGTTTGTATAAGATAAGTCGTTTGTAAAACAATGTCTCGTGAGAAGTGTGTTATTTATATAAAATGTCATATGTCTCAAATTGAAATGATTCAAATAACGCTACGATATGTGATACCATACAAACACTTATATATAGGAAGTACCAGCGGCGTATCCACCATGCTTGTATCATGTTAGTGCACAAACGTCTGTAGCTTCCGTCAGTATGAAGTCTTCATTTTGTATAGCCCAGTCGATCGAACAGGCTGTTCGATCGAGTGGCCCAACCGATCGGTTAGCCTAACCGATCGGACAACACTTTAGTCTATTCTGATATGCCTATAAATACTAGTTCAGTCAGCTCATTTAGGACTTTTGAACCTATTGGCAACCTAGAGAGCTGAACTTAGAGAAGAGTCTGTGATCATACGGAGTTGTATTTTGTCATATCAATCTATCGAATTGCAGACTGGTTTAAATGGAACTCATATGTCTATCTGTATCTGTACATGATTTACTGGATTCCGCACAGTAATCATATTGTTACATTCATCAACAAGAAGATCCCGAAAGATCAGGGACCAACAAGTGGTATCAGAGCTATGGATGCTGATTAAAGATACACGAAGATATATTCAATCGATTTCAGACAAATTCTTGAAGTTTTGAAGAAAGATTCAACTGAATTCAAGCCAAAATTGCATCGTGAAGAACAAATTTCATCGGAAATTTGTTTATGACACAGATTTCACCGGAAATCTAGCCGATTTTCACTCTCTTTCTGAAATCTCTTACTGATCTTCATCTTTCTCATCTTAAAACTTGAAAATCTCAAAATTAAGATAGATTTCATGGATAAAACTTGATAAATTTACTATCAATCGGTTCGGAATCTTAAAATTTACAATCCTACTAAGTTTCATAATCAGATTCAAACAAATTCGTGTTAAAATTGAACAAATTCAATGGAAAACTGCTTGAAACTGCTGATGTCAGCCGGAGAAACTGATTAGAATATTCATTCACTTGCTGACGTCATTGATTCGTGTGAAATAACCGTTCAAAGATATTTTTGAAGTTGTTACTGACATCATCATTGTAATCTGATCGAACGAGCTGATCGATCGGACAGCATTGTTGATAATAGAAAGTTTGAAATTCTTCGAATTCCCACTCGATCGAACACGCTGATCGATCGAACAGCAGTTTTGTTTAAAAATTCTCTTTTGTCTAACCGATCGAGCGAGCCAATCGATCGAACACGCTACTCGATCGAATACCCTGTTCGATCCAAGTGTTTGTGTTAAGTGTCTTTTAGAAGTCAAAATTTTTTTCTAAGTGTTGTCTGATTTTGCAGGAACATTCAAAATGGATGACATATTCATGAATCCTTTTAGTGATATGTATAGATTCACAGTAAGCTCAGGAGGTTCAGGAAATGATGATTCTACATCAAACAATACAAACACAAATCAAACAAAAGAGAAAAAGAAAGAAGCATGGGAATCAGAAAGCGCGTTCGGAACTTTTAACCGTCTCCAAAGTTAATGGCTATTGAAGATTATACTAGGTGGGCAATAAAGTTTCAGGAATGGCTGATGGCGTTTGCTTTTCCCAGCTGGAAAAGCATGAAAAATGGTTATGCTGCGGGTAAAAACAATGGTGAAGCATTAAGAAACACCGAAGAGATTGATCTATTTGTTGCTGAACAGAAATGCGTAGCATTATTGTTTCAATCTGTCCGGGAAGATATCATTTCACTAATAAGCTACACCAACGCCAAAGATTTGTGGGATAAACTGGCAAAGAAATGTTTGGGTAGCAAAGAAATCTTAAAGAATAAAACTAAACTACTTAAAAAGGAGTTTGACATGTTTAGTTGTTTCAAAAATGAGTCAGTTTGCAAAATGATCGAACGTTTTGGTCATCTTAAATTGGAGCTTGAACGCCATAATATCAACTATCCTGATGAAGAAATTGTTGATAAACTGTTCGATTCATTACCTGATGAAATGGATTGGAGGTATTACGCATTGATGCTGAAAAACACTATTCCTCCTGATGAGCTAAAACCAGATGTGGTGATTGAACGATTGGAAAGCCATGAGCTAGAATTGAAGAAAACTTACAAGGTTAATCACTCATATCAGCAAAATCCAGATCTGTACTACCCCAAAAGTTTGATGCCCAAAGCTTCGTCACCAAAAACTGCATTTTCTGCTGAGAACATCTCTCCAGCACCTAAAGAAAGTCAAAACAGTTCAAACAAAGAAGGCCACAGTGGTTATCATAGTGGTTCTACTTCTACTGCTTCTGCAAATCGTTCTGACTCAAAGTTCTCATGCAATATTGCTATTGATTTGAAGAATGCACAAAACTTTGATGAAGAATCAGTCAAGCAACAGATGGTCTTTCTAGCATCTGTGCTAGAATCCTATGAAGGACTGATAGCTGGCAAAATCGGGAATACTAATCTGACAAAAGAAGACTACGATCAGATAGACCCCGAAGAGATGGAGCTAATAGATATCCGTTGGGCAATGGCGAGTGCAGTTCGTCGTGCACAATGCTTTATGGAGATCACAGGAAGAAAAACGATTGGTGGTCCTTCAACAAAACTAGGATTTGATAAATCCAAGGTGAAGTGTTTCAAATGTAAACAGAAGGGTCATTTCAAACCCCGAATGCAGAAATGCATATGCTGAAGAATCTGAGAATCCGTTCAGTGACGATTATTACAAGAAAGCTATCTACCATCAGAATAAATCTGAACCGCCAAGATTAAAGCAATCTGAAGATAACAAAGGAAAATCCAGAGCCTTGGCAGTGATTTATGATGATGAAGGATATGATTGGAGCAAAGAAGTGTTACCTGAAGATGATGCTATTGGTTATGCTTTTATGGCGAGTCATAATGAACCGATTCAATGGAAGGATAATCGTACAGAAGAACAAAAGTACGAATATCGAAAGATGGTTGCTGAAGCCAAGATCATCCGACTCTCAAGTGTCTACCTGGAAGCTAAACGAGCAAACAGATGGGATCCAGATAGAGAATGTTATCTTGATGAATATGGAAACATTGCTGTCGACGACAAGAAGATAGACATTGAAGCTATCATCCAGGAATACAAAGAAGAGGATGAATACTGGTAGCACAAATGGTGGGGTAAACCAACCTCGAAAATGATCGAGGAGGAAAGAGAGAAAGAGAGAAAAGAAAAGGAAGAACTTGTGAAAATTGACACTGGTTTGATCAACACTGCACAGGAGATGACAGCTGAAAACTTGAGAGACATGGCTGATAAAGTGCTAGCTGCCAAAGCACTTGAGGTAGATTCTACTTCTATTTCTGAGTCAAAGAATCAGGTCAGTCAAACCAAGTCATCAACTGTGTCAGGTAACAAAAACAATAACAACGATGATTGCAAAAGTTGCACCAAACAATGCAACTTTTGTACAACGGTCACATATCTCATTGGTGAGAAAATCAAGAATCTAACAATTAATGTTAGAAAACTTGAAAGTCAAATTCTTGATTGTGACAAAGAATTAAAAGATTCAGCTGAACAAATAAATCAATTAACAACTGAAAACAAGAAAATCAAAGCTGAACATGACAAAATTTTTCTTGAAAGTCGACATGTTATTGAAAAGTTTGAAAAATTGAAAAGTGTTGTAAAAGATAGTGATGATCGAAATGGAAAAACAACTACAGAAAATGAGCATTTAAGAGCCGTTTTGAGATTAAAAGAGGAAGCAATCAATAAACAACTGGATGAAATTGCCAAATTAAAACTTAAGGTTCAAGAAAGTGAAATTGAAAATAAAAGAATCCAGTTACAATTAAACAGCTATAGCTCAGCTAGCTTTGTTTTGCAGCACATTGTTCCCAAACCTATAGGGAAAAACAAAGCTGGTGAGGATGTGTTTTCTGATGGAACGGGTGTAGGGTTTCACAAAGTTCCACCGCCAATCTTAGACAACTACACGAAAAAGCAGTCTAGTTTGGTGGAAATTGAAGAAGAAAATGATGTTACACTCCCTGAGAACATTGATGTCACGTTCACGTCTTCCAATGACGAGGGTGTCCAAAATGATGTGGTGAAAAGTGTGGTAGATAATGTGCTTAAACCGGATTGTGACACTTCTGAGGAGGATGGATGTTTTCTAGACAAATACATTCCGAAACAAAAATCCAAAAGCAACTTACATGATGAATCTGATCTTGTCATGTACAAGATGTCAGGATCGGATAAGTTGTTTTCGGATTCTGAGTTTCCATTAGAGAATGTTAATTTAAACAAATTGACAAATGTTTTTAAACTAATTGAAGTCGAGTTGTCATCAGTAAACTATCAGAGTCAAAAGACAGAGAGAGTTAACAAAAAAAAAAAACTACCTATCCATCACGTTCTTACAATAAAAACAACTGGTCAGGTGGTTATCAGGGGGGCAAATCATATCAGAAAAGATATGATCAAAACAAAAAGTACGTCGAAAAGAAAACATTTGTGAACAGTTCAAGTTCACTTGCTGAAGAAGAACAGAAAATTTTTTCAAAGTCTAACAAAGAATTTTTTGAGAAGAAAGCTTCACAAATCCAGTCTGAAGGTACAAGTCGAGTAGTTGATACTCGTACTTGCTTTAAATGTGATCAGGTTGGTCATATTGCACGAAAATGTACTTATGTGAAACCTAAGACTGAAATTGTGAAGGTTCAACAAAAGAAAGATGATAAAAAGGGAAAAACACCGATGTATGTTGAGAAGAAAGTTGTTGAGAAGAAAATTATTCAATCTAACAACTTGAAAGAAAATTCTAAACCTGTAAAAAAGTTGGTACCTAAACATGATAAATTTTATAAGCGGGTTGGAGAAACTCAACAAGTGTGGAAACCAAAAGTTGTGTCAAAAGTTGAGAAGAAGGTTTTAATTTCTGAGGTGAAAAATGCTGATGAATCAATTACAGTTGATTATGATGCAAACTTTCCACCTCTTAAGTCTAAGAATTTCAAAATTCAAGTTGCAAAAGTCACGGTTGCACCTAAGGCTGCTGAGGCCTGGGTGGACACCATGTTTGACTAAACAATTTGAATTGCCGGAGCTTCCTGGACTGCGAAGCATGAATCGGCATCTTTCTTGAAAGTTGTTTAAACGATGGTTTGTTGAATATGCAGGATCTTCCACAACTAGTATCCAGGTGGATTATGGATAGTGGAGCGTCAAGGCATATGACAGGGAAGACCGCATTACTGTATGATGTGAATAACATAAATGGTGGTTATGTGGGTTTTGCTGGAAATCAAGGAGGTAGGATCATAGGTGAAGGAACGTTATCGAACGGTGTTATAACGTTTGAAAGAGTTAACTACATCGCTGAGTTGGAGAATAATCTACTTAGTATTTCACAGATTTGTGACAGAAAGTACACGACTCATTTCACTGACAAAGAATGCTTGATCTTAAAACCTGGATTTGTGATACCCGAGGAATGGATCATCATGAGGGCACCAAGGGTCAATGATCTGTATGTGTTAGATATGAGTGTTGCTACAACTACCACAGGTCAGGCTCATTGTTTTGTGTCCAAAGCAACGGAGAAAGAATCTCGTTTATGGCATAGAAAAATGGGGCATATCCATTTAAGAAAAATGAATCATTTGGTGCATAACGATCTAGTGCTGGGAGTAAATCTTAAAGGTTTTCATCTGGAAGGGGAATGCATAAGCTGTGTCAGAGGCAAACAAAAGAAAAAGTCTCATCCCACAAAACAAGTCAATTCAGTCTCAAGACCATTAGAATGACTTCATATGGATTTATTTGGTCCAGTGAATGTCAAAACCATAACAGGAGATTCCTACTGCCTAGTTGTGACTGATGATTACTCCAGATTTTCGTGGGTGATGTTTTTGAAAACAAAAGACGAAACCTTTGATAGCCTAGTGGTGTTGCTTAAGAAGATAGAGAACCTGTACCAAAGACCGATATGTAGAATTCGAAGTGACAATGGTGCGGAGTTCAAAAACAGTAAGATGGAGGAATATTGTGATGAAAGAGGTATACTGCATGAGTATAGGGCTCCGTACACTCCTTAACAAAATGGAGTTGCAGAACGCAAAAACCGGACGCTAATCGAGACAGCCAGAACGATGCTTGCAGATTCCAAGTTACCGATAAATTTCTGGGGAGAAGCTGTTTCTGCTGCATGCTATACTCTCAACAGAGTTCTTACTGTGAAAAGATTCAACAAGACATGTTTTGAGCTGATCAATAAACACAAGCCGAATTTGAAGTATCTAGAGCCGTTTGGGTCACCCTGCACGGTCATAGAGCCTAATGGGAAGTTTGGTACAAAGAGCTTTGAAGGAATCTTTGTTGGATATTCAGGTCCTACACGGAGAGTCTTTGTTCCAAGTGAAAAGCGTATTATTGAAGCAGCAAATGTTGAATGTCAAGGATATACTATGCCGCCTCAAAATCCAGGTGATTCATGGCGTTATAACTATGACAGACTTTGGGGATCGTTTGACATGAGAGAAGAATCTGAGGAGGAGGAAGATTTCTTTGATGAGCTGGATGTTTTTCGTGAGTATGAATCAACGCTCAGATTTCCAGCAGAGTATTCTAGAAGACCTTGTGAGACTTCAAATGACAATGAAGCAGGTCCTAGCAATACTGGTGATCATGATGATGAAGTTGCTCCTGGTAATCAGTCAGTGGTGAATGATAATCAAGAAGCTGAAAATATGCCAGTGTTTGATCATAGTGATTCAGACCTTGAGGGGGAGCAAATCCAGGTATTAAGTCAAACAAACCAAGTCAGTGAGCAGGATGCAGAACAGAATGTTACAAATCTGTAAGGAAACGTAGATGTTCCAGACGAAGTGATACCGCGAACTCTTTCGTATCATCCAGAGGAACAGATCATAGGAGATTTGCAATCAGGAGTTCGCACCAGACGTCAACTTGATCAGGGCCTTTCAAGTTTTTATTCTTCAGTAAAGTCTTTACAAGATGAATTCTCACTTTGTTGTTATATTTCGCAGATAGAACCTCGCACATACAAAGAGGCACTTACTGAGGATTCCTGGGTCAACGCGATGCAGGAAGAGCTGAATCAATTTGAAAAGTTGAATGTTTGGAAGTTGGTGAATCTACCTGAAGGTCATCGGAAAATAAATACCAAATGGGTGTTTAAGTGTAAGAGGGACGACAGAGGAGTAGTAGTCAGAAACAAAGCTCGGCTCGTCGTTCAAGGTTTCAGTCAACAGGAGGGGATTGATTTTACCGAGGTATACGCTCCTGTAGCAAGACTTGAAGCTATCAGGATCTTTCTAGCATTTGCATCCTGGAAGAATTTTAAAGTTTATCAGCTTGATGTGAAGTCGGCCTTTCTATATGGCAAAGTGAAAGAGGAAGTTTATGTGGGACAGCCACCGGGGTTTGTCGATCCACATCATTCAAACAAAGTGTACCTTTTGGATAAAGCATTATATGGCTTGCACCAGGCCCCGAGAGCCTGGTATGAGACCTTATCTCAGCATTTGCTAGCCAATAACTTCGTCCGGGGAACAATTGATGCTACACTCTTCACAAAGATAGTCGACGGTCACTTGCTGATAGTTCAGATTTATGTGGATGACATAATTTTCGGGTCAACCAACGAAAACTTGTGCAAAGATTTTGAGCAAGTGATGAAGCAGAAATTTGAAATGTCATCAATGGGGGAAATGAAATTCTTTTTGGGGCTACAAGTTGATCAGCTTCCCGAAGGAATTTTCATACACCAGACGAAGTACGTCTACGATATTCTAGAGAAGTTTGGAATGTCAGACTCTTCGCCTGCTGCAACCCCACTAGCAACAAATCATGGGATTCACCCAGATCTCACCGGAGACAGGGCAGACGAAAGATTATATCGATCCATGATTGGTTCCTTGATGTATCTAACTGCTTCACGACCCGACATTATGTACCCAACATGCCTTGCAGCAAGATTTCAATCTAACCCTAGAGCATCGCACTTGGTCATTGTGAAAAAGATACTACGCTACCTGAAAGGAACTCCGTCGTTGGGGTTATGGTATCCTAGAAAAGGCGATTTTACACTCGAGGGGTATTCCGACTCGGATTTCGGATGTTGCAAACAAAATGCCAAATCAACAACTGCAGGATGCCAGTTCTTTGGACCCCGCTTGGTCACCTGGCAGTGCAAGAAACAAACATCTGTTGCACTATCCACATGTGAAGCAGAATACGTATCTGCGAGCAGCTGCTGTTCTCAAATCCTGTGGATACAGCAACAAATGCGCGATTACGGTTTGCAGTTTCTTAACACTCCTATTTTTGTTGATAACGAGGCTGCAATTAACATAACTAAAAATCCGGTACATCACGCTAAAACAAAACATATAGAAATTCGTCATCACTTTATTCGCGATTGTTTCGAGAAAAAGTTAATACGAATTGAGAAAATCCACACTGATGAGCAAAAAGCTGATCTTCATACCAAAGCTTTTGACAGAAATCGTTTTAAATATCTTTTAAAACTTAATGGTATGATGCTCTTTTCAGTGTCGGATGGAATTGTTAGCGTTGATGCAGAAACCACTGTAGATGATGATGATAAACAATCTGCAATGGTTTGTCGACTTTTTACATGTTTTGGTTTTTAGGGGGAGATAGGTAAATTTGTAAATATATTCTTATAGAAAAGCCAAAAACAGTAAAAAATCAAAAAGCAAAAACATGATAAAATCTCAAACATCAAAAACAATAGAAAATGAAAAAGAGCTAGTGTATAAAGGGAAAATGATAGTACATTAGTTTGACAGTTATCGTATGCTAAAGATTTGTAAAGTATAAAGATTTAAATAGCTTACTGATGATATGAGGATAAATTTTAAACACATTTAGTAGATTTATTCGGGATATAAACATAAAAAATATAAACTTGCAAGATCTATGGGGAACACTACTTGGATATATAGGTAACCCCTGAAATCTCGTTTGAAAGATTTCATATTCTAAAATACTAGGTGTTTCTACTAAAATGATGTCTGGGGTATTATTTCGGGACTTCTGCTGAACGGTAGTTCTGACCTAGTCCTTGGATAATGCTTTGCAGTAAATGCTTGAAACATAGTATTCTAGCCCTCAGTGATTAGACAATAAAATTGATAATCATCTGTTGTAGCTGAAAAGATCCTCTAAAGGGGACATACTGCTAAGTCGAAGCTGATATCTCTCTGCTGAACGGAAGTTCTGACCTGAGATCCCTCAGTTTTCGCATTCCCTAAATTAAGAACAGACATCATCTTAGTATATTCATCTATAGATTAGAATTTTGGAATACTGGATACGGAAGTATATTCAAGAGGTGGGACACATGATTTTGCTAAGTTCTTAAAACATCTAAGTCATATCCTGAATATTTTGAAAATTGTGTTGAAAAATTTAAAATCTATCTAAGTAAAATGTTTAAGTCTGAATGTGAAATAAAGCTTAACGATACTGATAACTTGTCTGATAAACTAATATGATTCCCTGACACGCTCACCAAAAAGATGTTTGTAAATAGATTATCTTTCATTCCTATTAATGTTTCATTTTACCTATAGTATAATTTCTGCATTGAAAAATACAAAAATATATTACATTTCCACTTTATGTTTAGACAAACCAAAGTAGAAAGGTTATCATCAGATTCACAGTCTGATGCAAATGCAGAAAGTTGATCCTGTGCTGAAAAGACGGGTTGGGAGCTAATCATTACACAAACTGGGAGTTTGAAATATAAAAAAAAAACACAAGTTCATTAATTTGTAACTTGTAAATTTCAGAAAAATCATTGAAAATCAGTCAGTGTGCTTTGCTTCAGGTCAACCAAGGTCATTAAATTGAACTTGGTAGACAAATTAAGCTTCTAGGGTCATTAATTTGGACCTAGGTGCTTAAATGGATTTCTCATTCACTGATAAAATATGAAAAGGTTCAAAATCATGAAAAGGTTCAAAAGCCATTCGAGTGAAAGAGGTCTTGTGCCTTGGATCGAACAGCCTAGCCGATCGGCTAGCCTAGCCGATCGAATAGGCCACTCGATCAGGACACCCCTATAAATAGGAGGTCAGTGCTTCTAGAAACCTTTTTCCGTTCTCGTTCGAACAGCCTGATAACTCCTACTCGATACTTTTGCTTGACGATTCTTGATTCCTTTACACTCCAAATTTGTTTTGTTGGCTCGCTCATCACTACAAATGGTAAAGGTATGTCATTCCAACCTTAAATCAGAGATTTCATTCAAGTTTTTGAACGGTTTAGTGTTCTTCATTGTGTCGGACCTTAAAATCAAGATTAGGATAAATCCAGATAGTGTTAGACAAATCCAGGAATAGGGTTTTGATCGAAATCTCTAGATCTACAAGTTCACCGTCTTAGTTTTTGCAAAATCTTGATTAACTTTGATAGATCTAAGATTGTTGATGACGTCAGTCGGACCTTTGAATGAAGATTTGAAGGTGTTTTAGGTTGTTTTAGGAGAAAATGAAAATAGGGTTTTGATGTCGATAACATGTAGTATGTGAATCTGTATTCAATTTTGTCATATCTGATAGGTTGTTCTTCATGATTTTTGAGTGTTCTTCATGATGAAGATGATGCTAGCCGATCGGCTAGCCCAGCCGATCGAACAGCATCATATTCCATTTATGAATTGTTTTTGAATCTCTTGTTTTTCTGCTTTGGAATATGTGCCTGATATGCTTAGTCATTTTTAAGTGTTAGTGTGAATCTGATTTATGTTGTTTTGATCAGTCACTTGCTAGCCGGTCGGCTAACCCAGCCGATCGAACAGAAAATGCTAGCCGATCGAACAGCATTACATCATTTCATAAATTTTTGTCTTACCTAGTTATTCATTCGAGTGGTGGATTGCTAACCGTTCGAACAGCATTTTGCTAATCGATCGAACAAGCTTTTTGCTAGCCGATCGAACAACGTTTTGCCAGCCGATCGAACAACACTTTGCTAACCGTTTGAATAACACCTTGCTAGCCGATCGAACAGGATTTTGTTAGCCGATCGAATAGAAGCTTGCTAACCGATCGAATAGCATTATTCTAGCCGTTCGAGTAGCATTGTTTGATGGTAGACATGTTGCATACACTGACCTTAGATATCTTGCATAGTTTCTTTGCTAACCGATCGAATAGCATTTGCTAGTCGATCGAGCAGACCACTCGATCGAACAGCAAGGTTTCTTTCAGCACATCATTCCTAACCGATCGAACAGCAAATGCTACTCGATCGAACAGGCCATTCGATTCACAGTTCTATCACTCTAAACATTTCAAGAGTTAGAAAATTTTTCAAATCATGAGTCTCTATATCTAATGTTTAAATATTTTCACAGGGACGAGGAAAAGATACTGACAAGGGACACAATGTTCCTTGTGCAATAGATGCTGAGTCTACAAAAGGAACAGCAGCAGAGAAAATGGCTGAATTCTTAAGAGATAGTAGAATTGCTAAGGCATTATCTGACAAAACAATTGTTTATGAATCTGATGTTAGAGGATTTTGGAATACTGCAAGGTATGAAGAAGAAGATAAAACAATACATGCAGTGGTTAGGAAGAAAGATGAAAACGACAAAGATATTGATGTTGAGGTAGTTTTAGGAGTTGATGATGTAAGAAGGGTTCTTGAATTACAAGATTCTGACAATGATCCAACAATCATGTCAGAACGTCTTGCTAAAGGATTATGGTGCAGTTTGGGGTTTACATCACACATAAATGGAAAGATGTTGAAAAGAAGTTTCTCAAAACCATACAGATACTTAATGCATTGTCTAGTACACTCCTTATCTCACAGAAAGGGAGCTTATGATGAAGTATCTGACTACATCATGAATATTGTTGTGAGTCTTGTGCTGAATAGGAAATACAACATTTCCCAAGTGATCTTTGAGTTTCTGAAAGAAAATTGTCAAGCTGGAAAAGATAAATACATTATGTATCCAAGATTCATAATGATGATCTTAGATGACAAAGTCAAGGATTTACCAAAGGATAGCAATAATATCATGGTAATGAGCGAAGTAAATAAAACTGCTATTCTAAGAATCACTAAGGAGAAAGATGCAAAAACAAAGGAGTTGATCTGTGCACTGAAAGATAAAGCGTATGTAGCTCCAGAGAATGACAAATGGAGACATGACAACAGTGACTCAGATAATGAAGATAATGAAATGAACAACATGATTGAAAAGAAAACTAGATGGTGGTGTGTCAAGGATGGAAAAAGGAAGAGAACACCAAAGTCGACCCGTGTGGTTGTAGTCAAAGAAACAGAAAAGGGTATAGTGATAGGGGGAGTTCTATGACACTTAGATCATTTTGTTAGAATTATTTCTAAACTTGTTTTTCAATGATTGTTTTTGCAGGATCTTCTGAAGAACCTCAGAGAAGGTTAGTTGATGAGCCTGTCATTGAACCAAGAGATGTGATTGATCAGGATGCTGGTATAAATGAAACATTGGAGAGTTATTTTAAAAGGCATGAAGAGGCTGCTTCAACACAAGCTCAAAAGTCAAGTGTTCAGGAAGAAGAAACTCAACAGAGTTCCAGTGATGAAGATTCAGAAGAAACTCTATCTGAATCTGAACTGGTTGCAGAAACAATGGGAAAAGGGAAAGTTCAATTGAAGAAAAGGCCGTTAAAGAAAAGAAAGGATTCAGATGATGAAGATTCTCCATATAATCCTGAAGAATCCCAGAAAAATAGAAAGAAGAGAAAAGCTGCTCCTGCTGGTAATATTCCTAGAAATGTTAGAGCAAAGAAGCAGACGGCAGGATTTCAAAAGGAGAGAGAAGGCAAACAGAAACAGGACATTGTTGAAAAGAGTCCTGTAGTTGAAACTCCAAAAGAAATTCCATCAACTGAAATTCCAAAAGAAACTCGAACTTCAAATGATGACTATGTGGAGATAACTGGAGTCAAATCTGCAAGACAAACATCCGATCTTCATGACATTCCCGAATCATCACAACCAAAGACGGATGATTTCAGTTTAGATTTTGATAGCTTTGGTGGTGCTACTGGGGATTTCTTTGCTGATATGCCAGAGGGTGAAGGAGATTTATTTCATGATCAAAAAGTAAAAGAGTTGGGTGAAAAGGTTAAAGCTTTGGAGAAAGAAAAAGCAGAAAATGAAGCTGAGCGAATCATTTTAAAGAAAAAGATTGATGAGTTGGTGAAACTGCACGATGACATGGCTGATGCGTTGTTCACAAAAGATGAGAAAATTAAAGAGATGAAAGAGGATATCAAAGACAATGCAGAAGTTGTGAGCACATTAACTGATGAAATAGGAGTGTTGAATGCCAAAGTCAAAGATTTGCAGAACATCAATCAAACATTGAATCAACTCTTGAATGAAATGAATGAAGCTTCTTCGAATGAAATGAAAGCAATGAAGCTTGAAATGGAAGCAATGAAAGCCGACAAGGTGATGAAAGATCAACAACTTGCAATGCTAACTGCTGTGATTGAAGCTCGTCTAAAGGTAAACATTCACGAGGCATTTGATCAAGTTGATATTATAAAGGCTAATGAAAGAAGGCAAGAAAGAGAAAGACAACTTGCTAAAGAAGCTAACCTAAGAAATAAAGGTATAGCTGAAGAAGTTGAAATTGTTGGTTCTTCTCAAAATCAACTTGAAGTGGGTGGATCGTCTTCTCAGCCAGAGTTTGAAATGGTTGATGTTCAAGATGTTGCAGAGAATGATGAGGTAATGGTGGAAGCCGAGAATGAAGTAGTTCATGAACCAGAGTTTGTAATGGTTGGTGAACCTGTTGAGCCGGTTATTTTGGAGAATGTCCTGAGAGATGTTCAAGTTATGCAAAGAAGGAAAAGAGCAAGAGAAGTGTTGCTATTAGAGTATTCTACCGACAAGTTTGTGTTGGTTGGAAAAGCTTATCGAGTGCCCTATAGCAAGGAAGAATCTGCCAAGTTACTAAGATTTTTTGATTTGAAGAATCAAGCTAAAATTGCTCGAGGAGAGATTGCAGAAGATACTGATAGTGATATATTGGATGATGAAGAGGAAGAAGATGAAGATGATGGTAAAGATGATGAAGCAGATGATAAATCCGATAAAGATGATAAACCTGATGATGATGATAATCAAGGCACATCTGGTTTATTAATCAACGATCCATCTGTACAAGAAAAGGTGAATGAACTCATGAATGATGAAGTGAATGAACAGAATGATGATGTAGAGTGTGAAGCGTCATCTTCTGGAAACAAATCAGATGATCAGGTACATCTCTCTAAATCTACTTTCATTTCTTTGTCTGGATATCATCAAGGAGAAGTAGAAATTATTCGAACAAGAGCTGAGATGCTTGAAGAGTTGGGATTGGAAGATGGAAAGTTCAAATTTGACATTGAAGATGAAATCCCAGAGTCTCCAGTTAAAGACTTTGAACCACAATTTCCTCTTGAAGCAGATTGTTATGACAATGTGGTTATCGAGACTGATTCGGATTCAGAGGAAGAAAGAATGGATTTTCACTATGAAGGGGAAGACATGCCGTTCCCAACATTCACAGAGTTGTTTGAAGATATGAATGCAGATATATTAAAAAGAAAAATTGAAGAAAGAGTTGCCTCTGCTGATATGCCTGAACCTGTTCCAAGAGAAATTTCTGTTGAAGAAAAGAAGAAATGGTTCAGAACAATGCCAAAAGAAAGAAAACCTCTCAGAGCTTTACAGTATTTCACTCATGATAAAGACTTGTCTTGGGGAGATATTCTTTCTTGGGGATATCTGGAGGACTTACATGTCTATGCAATTCGAAGGGAACAAGGTGTACAATACTTCAGGTGTATTTCTGATATTGCTACCTTACCTTGGTGGGACGTAGACGAACTGGTGGTAACAAAGAATATTAAACAGTTCTACTATGGTCCAGAAGTAAAGCAAAGAGATCAGAAACTGTGGAATTACATCAAATACCAGGCAACGATTAATTATCCAGATTGGAAACCACAGTTTCCTAAAAGAGTTGTGAAATATATAGAGAAAGGTGAGAAGGATGTTACTCTTGATGTCAAGCCGCCAAAGTGTTTGAAGAGCATGCCTCTAAGAGCTATAGAGCAGGATTTCTATGATTTGTTCCAAGCATGGCTCTATAATCCTTCTACAGCTGAAGTTGTGATCTCGTTGTATGACAAAGACACTGGTGAAGCTAGAAGAATTTGTATTCTAGATCCTATGTGGCTGGTAAATTGTTCGAAGAAAGACATAGATTGCTTGTTTGTCAACAAGATAATCTATGACAAGAAAGACAAAGCCATTGCTCAGCAGTACCAGAGTGTAGTTGATGTCTGTTTTGCTAAAGAAATCAACTCTGGAAAGAACTGGAAAACCTCATGGAGAGCTAGAGGTTGATGAATTTCTAAAAGCGTACAAAAGAAGTTTAAGATCAAAGGAAATTCAAAGAAAAGCTGCTGAAAGGGGAAGAAGAAACCTTGGGTTTGTGCCTCCAACTGATCAAACACCAATAGAGTCTGAAGAGAACAAGATCCCTAAGTGGGACAGGAAACGAGATGGTGATCCTGTATATAGAAATTGGTGGATGACAGAAGGCAGACACAAAAGTAGACAAATGTTAGCTGAACGGGAAGAAAAGAGGAGACAAAAGGCTCGAGATAGAAGACGCAACAGGAAGTAATCAAGACTTTGCTGGAAGGAACTACAGCTACATCCGAGGGGGAGTCTGTTAGTGCACAAACGTCTGTAGCTTCCGTCAGTATGAAGTCTTCATTTTGTATAGTTGTATAGATTATATGTTTAAGGCATCAAGATACAGGTTAATATTGTAAAAGTGCTACTTTGTAAGCCGATCGGCTGGCCTAGCCGATCGGACAGCCCAGTCGATCGAACAGGCTGTTCGATCGAGTGGCCCAACCGATCGGTTAGCCTAACCGACCGGACAGCACTTTAGTCTATTCTGATATGCCTATAAATACTAGTTCAGTCAGCTTATTTAGGACTTTTGAACCTATTGGCAACCTAGAGAGCTGAACTTAGAGAAGAGTCTGTGATCATACGGAGTTGTATTTTGTCATATCAATCTATCGAATTGCAGACTGGTTTAAATGGAACTCATATGTCTATCTGTATCTGTACATGATTTACTGGATTCCGCACAGTAATCATATTGTTACATTCATCAACAAGAAGATCCCGAAAGATCAGGGACCAACATATCATATTACACACGCCTCGTTACTTAATCACTTACTCAAACCAAACCATCAAGATGAAATGTTTAACAACGGTAGAAATGTTCATGTATAGTCAAATGTCTATTGTCGACTGTAAATCATGTCAACGGATACAACTGGTTCACACGGTTCAAAGGTTACGAACGGTTCATATAATCAAAGGGTTAAGACGGTTCACATAGTCAAACGGTTACAACGGTTCAAAATGTAGCATAATGTGTTCATATGCTGGATGAGCATATGCAACAGAAATGCAATGTAAAACAATGTACTAAGTACGCACACAATGGGCATACATAGCATGTAATGTAAAGCAATGTACTAAGTACGCACACAATGGGCATACATAGCATGTAATGTAAAGCAATGTACTAAGTACGCACACAATGGGCATACATAGCATGTAATGTAAAGCAATGTACTAAGTACGCACACAATCGGCATACATAGCATGTAATGTAAAGCAATGTACTAAGTACGCACACAATGGGCATACATAGCATGTAATGTAAAGCAATGTACTAAGTACGCACACAATGGGCGTACATAGCATGTAATGTAAAGCAATGTACTAAGTACGCACACAATGGGCGTACATAGCATAAACACAATGTAATCATGTACTATATATGTACTATTGAACATAGCAAGTACATGATGTGAAAACCGAAAAGCATGAAAGTAACAAGTAGGCACATGTGTTTCACCCCAAAACAGTTTGGAAAACAGTAAAAGAGGGGCTCAATGTACTCACCTGAGATTGCTTTGAATTCCTTGTATAATAACCAGATAATGCTAGAGATCACGGGATATCAAACGGCACCTAATAGGTGGCTATGTTAATATACCGGACCAAATCGGAAGGATCGGATAGCATGCGGGTTCGTAAACCAAACGAGTATGGAGACTCGTGTAATATGGTTTAACAAAGCCTACATACTAAAATGAAACCTAACCTAAGTGCTTGCGACCCATCACGACCCGTTTAGATAGCTTATGCTACCCTAACGCGTCGTTCGCGTAGAACGCGTATGGAACGCCTAACATTGCGACCACAAGGTATAACCTCGGAAGGTTATAGCTATGGTCACCTAACATGTTTGGTCGGATCCTAAAGATCGACCAAATGGGTCGGGTTCGAAAGTATAGGCGATGGTTTAGATCGCTTACCTTACGACCCTATATAAGCACTATACTAAAAGTGATGAGCTAAGCATGTTAGAACATGCTTAACTAAGCTTAGAAAACAGGTTTGGCATCAAAACAAACGGCTTTGATGCTCACGAGTAGTTTGGTTACAAAATACGCAAGAATGCGCATTTTGGCCGAAACTACAACTCGTCACTGAGCCTAGATAACGTGGTAATCAGTAGGTATGGTCACTACGGACCATAACCATCGTGATCACGCTCACGTTATGAAGTTCCATGAACTTCGCATCGACCATAAGCTGGTCAATGCAGAAAGTCAACAAAACGTTGACTTTCAGACGAGAAAAGCGATAAAAGAGCGAAAGAAGACTTACGGAGGGTCCCCGAGTGCTAATCTGGATCAAGTAGCTCAGGTATGAAACAATGGTTCCAACTTAGAGCCTTAAGATCAGATTGTGTGGGTTTTTGGAACAAAGGGGGGGTATTTATAGGAAAAGTGGAACCGTTAGGATCGTTTATCGAATATCGTGCCCCGATCTCGAGCGTACACTTGTCAAATTCTTGTGGTAAGTCAGATATTGGCTCTTGGCTCTTAATAGGGTGAAAGGGCATCACCCCTTGATCGAACGAAAGGCCAAACTGCATTAAATGCAGAATATTTTCTGTCAGACACCCTCACGCGGCCCGCGTGAAAGTGCATGCAGATCTTACGCGGGCAGCCTGGTCCCGTCTGATCTGCACCACTTGCAGAATTTACATATTTGGTCCCTGTTGCGTGTTTAAGCTATTTTCAGCCCTTCTAAGACCTGTAAAGCCAACTTTAAGGCCCTAAAATGATGCCTAAACATTGTGGACATGAAACATGCCCAAAAATATGTCGGATGTCGGTTCGTTTGGCCGTACGATCGCGATGTTCGCTTAATTACGACGGAATGCGCATAAGCGTGAAAGACGATCCAAATGACGCGATGAATGGATTTTTCATATGCCAAACACTAAGGCATAATATAAGGATGCTCACATAAATTTTTGGATGTCCGGATGTATTCAAAACATAAGCTATGCGCGAAAGTGCAAACTTGTGCACTTTTTTACACTTTTAGCCCCTGAATGACCCAAAAGTTTGTTTTAGCATACCAAACCCCTCAAAGCCTATTTCTCAGCTATGTAAAGGATATTTATGGTATGTTTAACTTATGGACATGTTCCGAAATGTTCGTTACAGTTCAAATTGGCATACTTTCGCAGTTTGTCAAGTTTAGTCCCTGTAAGCGAATTAACTTGTTTTTGGCATACCAAAGCCATCAAAACTTATTTCTAAGTTATGTAAAGGTTATTTAAGGTATGTTGAGTATATGTTGATGTTTCGGAGTATTTGTCGCATTAAACTGAGTACGTTTAAGCACCAGTTAGCGTATAACTCTCTAGAAAGCGATGTAGAGTTTGAAATTGAACAAGAATTGATATGTGCAATAGATACACATATTTATACAAGTTCCCAAGTATGAAATACGATATTTCATCGGCTTGGTATTCGTTTGATGGTCGCGGTGACACAGGTGTCACATGATCACAGTGCGGAATCCAAATGATCACGTAGAAGATACACAAAGACAGAGCAAATCCATTTAACTCAGTCTGATATTCTCTTGATTGATATGAAAAAGTACAGAACCGTAAGAATACAGACAATCCCTAGCTCTGCTCTCAAAGTTGCAAAAAGGATGTAAATAAACTAACTGAGCAGCTATTTATAAGCATTAGGAATAACTAAGAGCTGTCCGATCGGTTGGGCTAACCGATCGGTTGGGCCACTCGATCGAACAGGCTGTTCGATCGGTTGGGCCACTCGATCGAATAGGCTGTTCGATCGGTTGGGCTATCCGATCGGCTGAGCCATCCGATCGGCTTGTAACATAGCTCTTAAACATGACAAACCCGTAACCTGATCTCCTATACATATAAACTATACAACTAGACAAAAAGTGACTTCATGCTGACGGAAGCTACAGACGTTGTGTACTAACAGACTCCCCCTCGGATGTAGCTGTAGTTCCTTCCAGCAAAGTCTTTATCATTTCCTGTTGCGTCTCCTTTCACGTGCCTTTTGCCTTATCTTTTCCTCACGTTTTGCCAACATTCTTTTTCTTTTATGTCTTCCTTCTGTCATCCACCAGTTTCTATACACAGGATCACCATCACGCTTCCTGTCCCACTTTGGGATTTTTTTCTCTTCGGATTCAATCGGTGTTTGATCAGTAGGAGGCACATACCCAAGATTTCTTCTTCCTCTCTCTGCAGCTTTCTTTGGAATTTCTTTTGATCTTAGACTTCTTTTATATCCCTTCAGAAATTCATCAATCTCAAGATCTCTCCAAGATGTCTTCCAATTCTTTCCTGAGTTGATTTCTTTAGCAAAGCACACATCCACCACTCTTTGATGCTGCTGAGCTGTCACCTTGTCTTTCTTATCATAGATTATTTTGTTGACGAACAAACAATCTATGTCTTTCTTTGAACAATTGACCAACCACATTGGATCTAAGATACTTATTCTTCTTGCTTCCCCTGTGGATTTGTCATACAAGGAAATGACCGCTTCTGCTATTGAAGGATTATAAATCCACGCTTGAAACAAATCAAAGAAGTCTTGTTCAATAGCTCTAAGTGGCATGTTCTTCAAACATTTTGGTGGCTTCACATCCAAAGTAATATCCTTTTCTCCTTTCTTTGTGTACTTCACAATCTGTTTAGGAAATTGTGGTTTCCAATATGGATAATTGTTTTTCGCTTGATACTTGATGTAGTTCCACAATTTCTGATCTCTTTCTTTGACTTCAGGACCATAGTAGAATTGTTTGATGTTCTTGGTCACAACCAGCTCATCTATGTCCCACCAGGGTAAAGTAGCAATATCTGATAAGTATCTGAAGTACTGCACACTCTGTTCTCTTCTGATTGCATAAACTTTTAGATCTTCTAGATAACCCCACGATAGAATATCTCCCCAAGATAGATCTTTGTCATGAGTGAAGAATTGCAAGGCCCTGAGCGTTTTCCTTTCTTTAGGCATAATTTTGAACCATCTTTTCTTTTCTTCAGCTGAAACCTCTCTTGGCACTGGCTCTGGCATATCTGCTGTTGCAATTCTTTCTTCAATCTTTCTTCTGAGTTCATCTTCATTTATTTCCTGAAACATCTCAGTGAAAGTTGGAAATGCAGCATCTTCCCCTTCATAATGAAAATCCATTCTTTCTTCTTTAGAGTCAGAATCAGTTTCAATAATCACATTATCATAGTGATCAGCTTCATGGGGAAATAGGGGCTCAAAATCTTTCGCTGGAGACTGTGGAATTTCATCTTCAATATCAAACTTGAATTTCCCGTCTTCCAACCCCAATTCTTCTAACATTTCTGCTCTAGATCTTCTAATCTCTACCTCTCCTTGATGATAACCAGATAAAGAAATAATGGTAGGATTAGAAAGATGTACCTGATCCTCAGATTGCTTTCCAGAAGATGACGCTTCAAACGCTACATCATCATTCTGTTCATTAGCTTCGTTGTTCATCAATTCATTTACCTTCTCTTGAATAGACAATTATTGATTAATAAACCAGATGTGCCTTGATCATCATCATCATCATCAGGTTTATCATCTTTGACATCTTTATCATCAGCTTTATCATCTTGATCATCATCTTCCTCTTCTTCTTCTCCATCACCAAATAAATCACTGTCTGTGTCATCATCAACCATCTCTCCCCGAGCAATCTTTCCCTTTCTTTTTAGCTCATAGAATTTTGTTAACTTTGCCACTTCCTTACCGTTGTAAGGCACTGAATAAGCCTCTCCAACCATCACAAATTTGTCAGTGGTATACTCCAGAAGAAGTATCTCTCTTGCTCTTCTTCGTCTTTGAATGATCTGAACATCTCTAAGAACATTTTCAAGTATGAAAAGCTCAACAGGTTCACCTATCATCAAAAATTCTGGCTCGTGAACTGGAGCTTCTACCATTTCCTCATCATTCTCAGCAATTTCTTGTATATCAATCATTTCAACATCTGGTTGTAAGGACGATCCACCCATATCTGGTTGACTTACAGAAGCACCAACAATTTCAACCTCTTCGACTATTCCTTTATTTTTGAGGTTAGCTTCTTCAGCCATCTGACGCTCTCGTTCTTGTCTTCTTTCATTTGCTCTTAACACATCAACTTGGTCAAACGCTTCATGAATGTTCAACTTCAGATGTGCTTCAACTACAGCAGTCAACATTTGAAGTTGTTGATCTTTCATCACCTTATCTGCCTTCATCGCCTCCATTTCCAACTTCATTGCTTTCATTTCATTTGAAGAAGCTTCGTTTATTTCATTAAGAAGTTGATTCAGCGTCTGATTTATATTTTGCAGATCTTTCACCTTTGTGTTCAATGAAGAGATCTCACTTGATAAGACATCAACAACTTGAGTATTATCATTAATAGTTTCCTGCATCTTCTTCATCCTGTTTTCTTTTACAACCAATGCATCAATAAAGTTGTTGTTTGATTCTACCAACTCATCAATCTTTTCTTCTAGCTTCTTGCGTTCTGCTTCAGCTTCTACTTTTTTTTTCCAGACTTTTAACTCTTTGAGCCAATTCTTTCACTAACTGATCGTTAAATATATCATTATCACCTTCTGGCATGTCATCAAAGAAATTACCAGTTGCACCACCAAGATCATCAAAGTCTAGATTGAAAGCTTCTACTTTTGGTTGTGATGATTCAGGAATATCTTGCTGAATAGGATTTGGACTTACAAATTTTACTCCTATGATCTCCACATCATCATCATCATTCAGCTTCTTTGATTCAACACTTGAAATTTCCTTTTGGATTTCAACTGCAGGACTCTTTTCAACATTGTCCTGTTTCTTCTTTCCTTCTAACTCCTTTTGAGGTTCAGCACTAGTCTTCCTTGATCTGACATTCCTTGGGAAAACACCCGCAGGAGCTGCTTTACGTTTCTTTCTGTTCTTCTTTAATTCATCAGGATTGCATGGAGAATCTTCTTCATCCGAATCCTTTTTCTTCTTTAAAACCTTTTTCTTTAGCTGTGCTTTGCCTCTTCCCAAAGTTTCAGCAACCAGTTCAGATTCAGATAGAGTAGCTTCTGAATCTTCATTACTGGAACTTTTTAGAGTTTCATCCTCCTGAACAACTGACTTTTGAGCTTGTTTAGCTGCAACTTCTTCATTCTTTTTGAAATAACTCTCTAAAGTTTGCTTTAACGTTTCATTTCCTTGCTTAATAACCTCTGCAGGTTCAAGAACTGTTTCATCAATCAACCTTCTTTGAGGCTCTCCAGAAGACCCTGCAAAACAATTATAAAGAAACAAGATTAGTAATATTCTTAAGAATAAGATCTAGGTTTTATAAGGCTCCCCCTTTCACTATACCCTTTTCTGTTTCCTTTGGAACAATCTTAGGGGTCGACTTTGGTGTCCTTTTCCTTTTCCCATCTTTAACACACCACCATCTTGTCTTTTTCTCAACAAACTCACTCATCTTATCATCTTCATTTTCTGAGTTGCTATTGTCATGTCTCCATTTGTCATCATTTGGAGCTACATAATCTTTGTCTTTCATTGCACAGATCAGCTGTTTTGTCTTTGAATCCTTGTCTTTTGTGATTCTAAGCATAGTAGTTTTGTTTACTTCACTCATCTCCATCACATCATTGATATCCTTCGGCAGATCCTTGATTTTGTCATTCAAGATAATCATTATGAATCTTGGATACATGATATATTTGTCAATTCCAGCTTCACAATTTTCTTTCATGAATTCAAAAATCACTTGAGATATGTTGTATTTCCTGTTCAGCACCATACTTGCCACTATATTCATGATGTAGTCGGAAACTTCATCATATGCTCCTTTCCTGTGAGACAAAGAGTGCACTAAGCAATGCATGAGATATCTATACGCTTTTGAAAAACTCCTTTTATACATCTTTCCATTTATGTGTCCTGTGAATCCCATCCTGCACCATAAACCATTAACAAGACGTTCTGACATGATTGTTGGATCATTGTCTGAATCTTGTAACTCTAAACACTACTTCCACATCTATGTCCTTCTTCTTTTCATCCTTCTTTTTCACCACAGCATGTATCATTTTATCTGTAGAATCAAATCTTGCCATGCTCCAAAAAGCTCTAACATGCGATACATAAACCACTGTTTTATCTGATATAGCTTTTGCAATTCTGCTTCTTCTGAGAAATGTGGCCATATTCTCTACCACAGTACCTGTTGTAGATTCAGCATCAATAGAACAAGGTACATTGTGACCCTTGTCAGTATCTTTTCCACGTCCCTACAAAATTATTTAGTATAAATCAATGAACATAGAGACTTAAGAATAACATAGATTGAAAATTTTTCTAACACTTGAAGTTTTCAGTGTGATAGTACTGAGAATCGAATGGTCTGTTCGATCGAGGAGCATTTGCTCTTCGATCGGTTAGGAATGATGTAATAGAAGCAACTTGCTGTTCGATCGAATAGTCTGTTCGATCGACTAGCAACTTATGATGTCCGATCAGCTAGCAAAAGCTCTTCGATCGGTTAACAAGAAATTATGCAAGAAATCAGGTGAAAGGTGAATGCAGTCCTATCATCAAAGAATGCTATTCGATCGGATAGCACAAGGCTATGCGATCGGTTAGCACAATGCTATTCGATCGGTTAGCAAGATGCTGTTCGATCGGTTAGCAAGCTGCTGTTCGAACGGCTAGCAGGATGCTGTTCGAACGGATAGCAAGATGCTGTTCGAACGGCTAGCAGGATGCTGTTCGATCGGTTAGCAAGCTGCTATTCGAACGGCTAGCAGGATGTTGTTCGATCGGCTAGCAAAATGCTGTTCGAACGACTAGCAAAATGTTGTTCAAACGACTAGTAAAATGCTGTTCGAACGATTAGCAAAACAAACAAAAATGATATGATGAAATGCTATTCGATCGAGGAGCATTTGCTGTTCGATAGGCTGGACTAGCCGAACGGCTGGCAAAGCTTTTTAGATCATTAAACATTCATCAAAAAATTCACTAACACCCAAAAATTTCTTAGCATGTTATAGGCACAAACTTCAAGACAGATCACCAAAGTTCACAAGTTTAAACATTCAAGAACATAATGCTGTTCGATCGGCTGGGCTAGCCGAACGTCTAGCATCATCTTCAAGATATGAACATTCCGTTATGAACAAATTGAACATAAATCTACAATCTACTTACAGTCGCGATCAAAACCCTATGTTCAATTTTATCAAAAACAACCTAAAACATCATCAAAATCTCATTCAAAGTTCCGACACTACGTAACCTAACACTTCAGATCTATCAAATTTTAACAAGATTTTATACAAATTGAAACGGTAAACTTAAAGATCTCATTATTGCGATCAAAACCATGTTTTCAGATTTCTCTAACACCTCCTAAATCTTCCTAAATCTTGAGTTTAAGGTCCGATAAGCGAAGAACACAAAGAAACTGTTATGAATCACGAACAAATTCAAAGATTTGAAGTTAGAAAACATACCTTTGCCATTTGAGATGATGTGCAAACCAACAAATCAAATCTAAAATGCAGAGGGAATCAAAGATCTTTGAGTGAGATGAATCGAATAGGACAGGTCAGTTCGAACGAAGAAGAAAAAAAATTCTAGAAGCTTGTTCTCCTATTTATAGTGTTACCTTGATCGAATAGCCTGTTCGATCGGCTGGGCTAGCCGATCGGCTGGCCTGTTCGATCCAAGGCACTTGACCTTTTCCAACCGACTAACTTTTGAACCTTTTCACATTGTTTGATCCTTTTTTTATCAGTGATCGAGAAGTCCACTTAAGCATCTAGGTCCAAATTAATGACCCTAGAAGCTTAATTTGTCTACCAAGTTCAATTTAATGACCTTGGAAGACCTGAAGCAAAAACACTGATGATTTGTTTTATTGTTTTTCTGAAAAATTTACAAGATACAAATTAATGAACTTGCATTTTGACTTTCTAAAACTCTCTGTTTTGTGTTAAGATTAGCTCCCAACCCCTCTTTTCAGCTCAGACTGTGAATCAATTTCCTGCATTTGCATCAGACTGTGAGTCTGAAGATAAACTTTCCACTTTGGTTTGTCTAAAAATAAAGCAGAAATGTAAAATATTTTTGTATTTTCTATGCAGATTATGTTCTAAAATTAAGCTGAAATACTGAAAGATAATCTATTTACAAACAAGTTTTGGTGAGCGTGTCAGGGAATCATATGAGTTTATCAGACAAGTTATCAGTACCGTTAAGCTTTAATTCATATTCAGATTTAAACATCTTACCTAGATAGATTTTAAATTTTCATCACAATTTTCAAAATATTCAGGATATGACTTAGATGTTTTAAGAACTTAACATAATCATGTGTCCCACCTCTTGAATATACTCCCGTATCCAGTATTTCAAATTTCTAATTTACAGATGAATATACTAAGATGATGTCTGTACATAATTTAGGGAATGCGAGGACTGGGGGATCTCAGGTCGATACTTCCGTATGCGCAGAGAGATATCAGTTTCGACTTTGCAGAAATGTCCCCTTTAGAGGATCTTTTAGCTACAACAGATGATTATCAATTTTATTGTCTAATCACTGAGGGCTAGAATGCTATGTTTCAAGCATTTACTGCAAAATATTATTCAGAGACTAGGTCAGAACTACCGTTCAGCAGATGTCCCGGAATAATACCCCAGACATCATTTAGTAGAAACACCTAGTATATCAGAATATGAAATCTTTCAAACGAGATTTCAGGGGTTACCTATATATCCAAGTAGTGTTCCCCACAGATTTTGCAAGTTTGATATTTTTTAGGTTTATATCCCAAATAAATCTACTAAATGTGTGAAAATTTATCCTCATATCATTAGTAAGCTATTTACATCTTTATACGTTACAAATCTTTAGCATACCATAACTGTCAAACTAATGTACTATCATTTTCCCTTTTTACACAAGCTCTTTTTCATTTTCTATTGTTTTTGGCTTTTGAAACTTTTGGATTTTTTTTAATGTTTTTGGATTTTCTTAAAAGTATATACACATATACCTATCTCCCCCTAAATACCAAAACATGTAAAAAATCGACAAACCATTGCAGATTGTTTATCATCATCATCTACAGTGGTTTCTGCATCAACGCCAACAATTCCATCCGACACTGAAAAGACAAACCATTACAGATTGTTTATCATCATCATCTACAGTGGTTTCTGCATCAACGCCAACAATTCCATCCGACACTGAAAAGAGCATCATACCGTTTAGTTTTAAAAGATATTTAAAACGTGTTCTGTCAAATGCTTTGGTATGAAGATCAGCTTTTCTCTCATCAGTGTGGATTTTCTCGATTCGTATCAACTTTTTCTCGAAACAATCGTGAATAAAGTGATGACGAATTTCTATATGTTTTGTTTTAGCGTGATGAACTGGATTTTTAGTTATGTTTATTGCGGCCTCGTTATCAACAAAAATAGGAGTGTTAAGAAACTGCAAACCGTAGTCGCGCATCTGTTGCTGTATCCACAGGATCTGAGAACAGCAACTGCTGGCAGATACATATTCTGCTTCACATGTTGATAGCGCCACAGATGTTTGTTTCTTACATTGCCAGGTGACCAAGCGGGGTCCAAAGAACTGACATCCTGCAGTTGTTGATTTGGCATTCAATTTGCAGCATCCAAAATCCGAGTCGGAATACCCTTCGAGTATAAAATCACCTTTTCTAGGATACCACAACCCCAAAGATGGAGTTCCTTTCAGGTAGCGTAATATCCTTTTTACAATGACTAAGTGCGATGCTCTTGGGTTAGATTGAAATCTTGCTGCGAGGCACGTTGGATACATAATGTCGGGCCGAGAAGCGGTTAGATACATCAAGGAACCAATCATGGATCGATATAATCTTTCGTCTGCCCTGTCTCCGCCGAGATCTGGGTGAATCCCATGATTTGTTGCTAATGGGGTTACAGCAGGTGAAGAGTCTGTCATTCCAAATTTCTTTAGAATATCATGAACATACTTCGTCTGATGTATGAAAATTCCTTCAGGAAGCTGATCAACTTGGAGTCCCAAAAAGAATTTCATTTCCCCCATTGATGACATTTCGAACTTCTGCTTCATCACTTGTTCAAACTCTTTGCACAAGTCCTCATTTGTTGACCCGAAAATTATGTCATCCACATAAATTTGTACTATCAGCAGGTGACCATCGACTATTTTTTGTGAAGAGTGTAGCATCAGTTGTTCCACGGATAAAGTGATTAGCTAGCAAATGCTGAGACAAAGTCTCATACCAGGCTCTCGGGGCCTGGTGCAAGCCATATAATGCTTTATCCAAGATATAAACTTTGTTTGAGTGATGTGGATCGACAAAACCTGGTGGCTGTCCCACATAAACTTCCTCTTTCACTTTACCATAAAGAAAAGCCGACTTCACATCAAGCTGATATACTTTAAAATTCTTCCATGATGCAAATGCTAGAAAGATCCTGATTGCTTCAAGTCTTGCCACAGGAGCATAAACCTCAGTAAAATCAATCCCCTCCTGTTGACTGAAGCCTTGAACGACGAGACGAGCTTTATTTCTAACTACTACTCCTCTGTCGTCTCTCTTACACTTGAACACCCATTTCGTGTTGATTTTCCTATGACCATCTGGAAGATCTACCAACTTCCAGACTCCCAACTTTTCAAACTGGTTCAACTCTTCTTGCATCGCGTTGACCCAAGAATCCTCAGTAAGCGCCTCTTTGTACGTTCGAGGTTCTATCTGTGAAATGAAACAATATTAGTGAGAATTCATTTTGTAAAGGTGTTACTGATGAATAAAAACTTGAAAGCCCCTGGTCAATTTGATGTCTGGTGCGAACTCCGGATTGAAGCTCTCCGATAATCAACTCTTCTGGATGATATGAGAGAGTCCTGGGCATTACATCACTAGGAACATCCACATTTCCTTCCAAATTAGTGACATTTTGATTTGCACCTTCTTCACTGATTGGATCTGATTGATCTAAATTCTGGATTTGCTCCCCCTCGGATTCAGAATCTCCATGATCAAAGGATGGACCGACATCAGATGTTGCATCATTGTTGCTCTCTGTCTGATTGTCGTGAGAGAATATAGCATCATCTTGATCTCCAATATTACTAGGCCCTGCTTCATCGTCATTTGAAGTTTGTTTAGATTGCCTAAAATATTTGTCTGGAAATCTTTCTCCTGAAGAATCATAATTTCTCAAAATATCCAATTCGTCAAAGAAATCTTCTTCATCTTCGGGTTCTTCCATTACATCAAACGAATCCCACAGAGTGTCGTAGTGATAACGCCATGAGTCTCCTGGATTTTGAGGTGGCATTGTATGGCCTTGACATTCAACATTAGCAGCTTCAATAATTCGCTTTTCAGATGGCATGGCACGAAGACACGTCTTAAAGGACTTGCATATCCAAGAAATATCCCTTCGATGAATTTCGGTCCAAACTTTCCAAAAGGTTCTATCACCGTACAGGGAGACCCAAACGGTTCTAGATATTTCAAATTAGGCTTGCGATTATTGATCAATTCAAAGCATGTTTTGTTGAATTTCTTCACGGTAAGAACTCTGTTGAGAGTGTAACATGCTGCAGAAATAGCTTCAGCCCAAAAATTGATTGGAAGTTTCGAATCAGCGAGCATTGTTCTGGCTGTCTCGATCAGTGTCCTATTTTTGCGTTTTGCTACTCCATTTTGTTGAGGAGTGTAAGGAGCACTAAATTCATGCAGAATACCCCTTTCTCCACAGAATTCCTTCATCTTGTAATTTTTAAACTCAGTACCATTGTCACTTCTGATTCTTCGGATACGCCTTTGGTACAAATTCTCTATCTTTTTTAATAGAGCCATCAAGCTATCAAATGTTTCATCTTTTGTTTTAAAGAAAGATACCCAAGAAAATCTGGAGTAATCATCAGTGACGACCAAGCAATAGTAATCTACAGTAATGCTTTTGACATTCACAGGACCAAATAAGTCCATGTGAAGTCTCTCCAACGGTCGTGACACTGAGTTGACTTGCTTTTTGGGATGCGACTTTTTCTTCTGTTTGCCTTTAATACAACTTATGCATTCCCCTTCCAGATGAAATCCCTTGATATGAACTCCCGTCACTAGATCATTGTGCACCAAATGATTTATTTTTCTAAGATGAATATGTCCCATCTTTCGGTGCCATAGTCTTGACTCTTTCTCTGTTGCTCTTGAGACAAAACAATGAGCCTGACCTGTTGTTGTTGTTGCTATACTCATATCCAAGATGTATAGGTCGTTGACTCTTGGTGCTCTCATGATGACCCATTCTTCGGGGACAACAAATCCTGGCTTTAGAATCAAACATTCCTTATCAGTGAAGTGGGTGGTGTACTTTCTGTCACAGATTTGAGAAATACTTAGCAAATTATTCTCTAGTTCAGCAATGTAATTGACTCTTTCAAACGTTACAATTCCGTTTGTCAACGTTCCTTCTCCAATTATACGACCACCTTGGTTTCCGGCGAAACCAACATATCCTCCATTTATGTTTCTTACATCATACAACAATGCAGTTTTTCCAGTCATGTGTCTGGAAGCTCCACTATCCATGATCCATCTTGAAACAAGTTGTGGAAGGTCCTGCACAAAAATCAAACATGATTAAATCATTTTATTAAAGATGCCGATTCATGCTTCGCGAATAAGGAAGCTCCGGCGGTCCAAACTGTCTAGTCAAACATGGTGTCCACCCAGGCTTCATCAGCCTTTGGTGTAACCTTGACTCTGTTGATTTGAATTTTGAAATTTTCGGCCTTGAGAGGCGGAAAATTTGCATCATAATCAACAACAATTGTCTATTCAGCCTTTTTCTCCTTCTTTTCTTGAGAAATTGACTCTTGTTTCTTTTCCTTTGGTTTCCAAATTTGTTGAGAAGATGACAAAGGAGCATTCATCTTAACTATTGAGGTAGAAGATGATTGCTTTACAGTCTTTGAAAGCTTTGGTTTTAATTCTTTTGAACTCAAATCAGCAATTTTTGGCTTCCATGTTTGTTGAGTGGTTGCTACTCGTTTATAAAACTTGTCATTTTTAGTCAACATTTTCTTCACAAGTTCGTTTTTTTACTTTAGAAGTCTCTTTTTCAACCTTTTTCTCAACATTTAATGAAGTTTTTCCTTTAACATCCTCTTTCTTCTTTTGGTTCTCAACATCATCAGTCTTTGGTTTTAAGTTGGGACATTTTCTTGCGATATGCCCAGCTTGATTGCATCTAAAGCATGTTCGAGTGTCTAATACTCGTCTTGTTCCTTCAGACTGATTTTGTGAGACCTTTTCTTCAAAAAATTCTTTGTTTGATTTTGAGAAAATTTTTGGTTCTTCATTTGAAAATGAACTTGAACTGTTTACAAACACTTTCTTTTCAACCCTTTTGTTTTGAACGGCTTTCCTCTGATAAGACCTACCCATCTGATTTCTTCCCGACCAATTATTCTGTTTGTTAAAAGGTTTCTTTTTGTTATAAGCTCTATCCTGTTCAATGTTCAATTCTCTTTTTGTTTGATTCAAACTGTTTATCTTTGACAATTCAACTCTAATCAATTTGTAAACACTTTTCACTTTGCTCATGTTAACATTCTCGATTGGAAATTCAGAATCCGAAAACAACCTATCTGAACCCAACATCTTGTACATGACCAGACTTGGTTCATCATTTAAATTGTTCTTGGATTTTTGCTTTGAGATGTATTTGTCTAAGAAACATCCATCATCATCATTTGAATCAGACTCTAGAACGCTTTCTGCCATACTTTTGACGATATCATTCTGAACAGTATCATCTGTTGTAACATCAATTGATTCTGGAAGATTTATTTCATTCAAATCCTCTTCATTAACCAGTCTGGATTTTTTTTCTTGAAAAATTGTTTAATACAGGTGGTGGAACTTGATGATATCCCACCCTAGTTCCGTCCGAAAAGACATCTTCGCCAACTTTGTTTTTCCCAATGGGTTTGGGAACAATGTGTTGCAAAACAAAGCTTGCGGAGTTGTAACTGGTTAATTTTAGTTGGATCCGCTCATTCTCAATTTTCGCTTCTTGAAATTGAAGCTTTAAACTTGCAATTTCATCCAATTGTTGATTTATTAATTCATCTTTTACCCTCAAGACACCTGTCAATTGAACATTTTCTTTCATTGTTTTTCCATTTCGATCATCCGAATCTTTAACCGTTCGCTTAAGCTTCTAAAAATTTTCAGTGATGTGACGGTTTTCCAAAATTAATTTTTGGTTTTCCAGCTTAGTTCTCTCTAAATCACTTTTATCACTTTGAATCTTTTCATTTAATTCTTTTGCATGATCATTTGAAGCTTTTAGCAGTTTATCACGGTTTAAGACTTGGTTTTCGACTTCTTTGACCCTCTTTGTTAGGTCTTCAACCTTTTTGAGGTTGAGATAAGTAACAGTACAGCATTCTTTGCAATTTTTCTTGCAGTTCTTGCAGTCACTTTTGCTTACATCTGTCTTACCTGACACATCTTTTACACTATACTGACTGACCTGCTCGTTTGTTTTAGTTCCAGAGCTAGAATCTACCTCCAATTCTTTTGCTGCTAGAACTTTATTGGCCATTTTCATCAGGTTTTCTGCTGTGAATTCCTGAGAAGTGTCAATCAATCCTTCATCAATTTTCTTCTCTTCCAGCTTTTTCTTTTCTTCCTTTTCTTCATCTTTCTTTTCCGGTTCCCCCCACCATTCCTTTTGTCTGGCTTCTTCTTCATTCGCGTATTGTTGAATAATTGCATCAATACTTAGCAAACTTGGATCAATTGCAATATTACCCTGAGGATCAAGGTAACATTCTCGGTCTGGATCCCAACGCTTTGACAACTTAGCTTCTTTGAAGATGGTGTAGATTCTGCTCATTTTGGTTTGAGCCTTCATTCTTCTGTTTACGAATTTTTCTTCCTCTGTTCTTGTATCTCTGAATGGAACAAACTTTCCAGCAACGAATGCATACCCAACAGCGTCTTCTTCTGGTAAAACTTCGCTCAAGTCGTACCCCTCGTCATCGTGAATGACTGCTAGAGCTCTCGACTTTTCTTTACTTTTCTCTTCAATCTGCTTCAATCTTGGAGGTTCAGACTTGTTCTGATGGTAGATGGCTTTCTTGTAATAGTCTTCACGGAATGGATTGTCAGATTCGTCAGCATACTCATTTCAACATTCTCGTTTGAAGTGACCTTTTTGCTTGCATTTGAAACACGTCACTTTTGTTTTATCAAAACCTAGTTTCATAGATGGACCACCAATTGTTTTTCTACCAGTGATTTCCATAAAACGTTGAGCTCGACGAACTGCACTAGCCATGGCCCATCGAATATCAATTAGCTCCATCTCTTCAGGATCTATCTGGCCATAGTCCTCTTTTGTTAAATTTGTATTCCCAATCTTTCCTGCAACTAATCCTTCATAGGATTCTAACACAGATGCTAAGAAAGACATCTGCTGTTTCGCAGATTCTTCACTGAAGTTTTGACAGTTCTTCAAATCAACTACAATATTGCATTGAAAAGCATTTGATTTTGATTGTGGTGACTGCTGTTGATTTGTCGAACTTGAAGATGATCCTTGATTGGGACTAGAAGATATTCCTCCATGATATCCACTCTGTGGAGTTTGAGCTTCTTGATTTGTTTGTTGAGAATTTTCAACAATGAATGCTGTCTTTGGAGATCCTGTCTTTTGCATTAAGCTCTTCGGATAGTAAAGGTCCACATTCTGATGATACAATGAATGGTTGACTTTATGAGTTTTCTTTATCTCGAGCTCATGACTCTCCAGCTTTTCTATCAACAAATCGACTGTTAGAAGATTTTGCGGAACAGTATTCTTGATCATCAGTGCAAAATATTGCCTATCCATTTCATCTGGCAATGAATCGAACAATTTGTCTACAAGCTCCTCCTGAGAGTATATCACTCCATGCCTTGCTAGTTCCATTTTCAGATGTCCAAAACGTTCGATCATTTTCGGAACAGATTCATTTTTGAAGCACCCAAACAGATCGAATTCTTTCTTCAGAAGTTTCATCTTGTTTTTATTGATTTCTGCCGTTCCAACACACTTCTTTTGAAGTTTCTCCCAAAGGTCTTTAGCATTTGAATATTCAATCAGTGAGATTATATCTTCTCTCACTGATTGATTAATCAACGCTTTACATTTTTGTTCAGCTATGAAATACTCTATTTCTTCGTTTTCAGATATGTTTTCGAAATCAGGTCTACCATTGTTAAAACCATTTTTCAAACATTTCCAACTAGGGTAAGCAAATGCTTTCAACCACTCTTCAAATCTCTTCGCCCATCGGTTATAGTCTTCAATGGCAAGCAACTTCGGTGGTTTGTTGTAAGTTCCGTATGCACTTTCCACGCTAAGAGCATCGGTCAAAGTCTTTCTTGGGTTTTGAGCATTGTCATTTGAGCTACTTGTGTTATCTCCTCCATTACCGGCAAAAGCATATATCTCGCTAAATGGGTTCATGAATTCTTCCATTTGATTTTCCTGAAAAGTTTATTCAACACTTAAAAGTTTTTGGAATTTCAAAAATGATAGCACACAAACACTTGGATCGAATGGCTAATTCGATCGAATAGCAACTGTAGGAACGAATGGCTTGTTCGATCGGTTACCAAAACAGAAGTGAATTTCTGTTCGATCGAATGGCGTGTTCGATCGAATAGCAATTTGAAGATTTGTAAACTATCAAACTTTCAACAATGCTGTCCGATTGATCTACTCGTTCGATCGGTTTACATGATGATGTCAGCAACAATTGTAAAATATCTTTGAACGGTTATTCAACACGATTTGATGACGTCAGCAAGTGAATGAAACTGCTAAGCAGATCGACCGGCTGACATCAGCAAGTTCGAACAGTTTTTCATTGAATTTAATCAATTTGAACAAGAATTTGGTTGAATTTGATTATGAAAATGATCAGGATTGTAATTTTTATGATTTGGATTCGTTTGATAGTATTTTTATCAGTTTTTATCCGTGAAATCAGTTCGAATTTTAAGTTTTTCGAGTTTTTAAGATGAAATAGCGAAGAACAAAGATAGATCTGAGACGAAAAGAAGAATCAATTAGATTTCCGGTGAAATCTAAGTAGAATCAACAAATTTCCTGTGAAATTTGTCCTTGTAACTGTAACTTTGACAAGAATTCCGGTGAATTCTTCTTCAAATCATCAAAGATTGGCCTGAATTTTGTTGAATTTGTCTTCGAGTATCTTGATTCAGCTTCCAAAGCTCTGATACCACTTGTTGGTCCCTTTGCGAATGGGATCTTCCTGTAATTGTAGATGAATCTTTGATATGATCATAGTGCGGAATCCAAATGATCACGTAGAAGATACACAAAGACACAACAAATCCATTTAACTCAGTCTGATATTCTCTTGATTGATATGAAAAAGTACAGAACCGTAAGAATACAGACAATCCCTAGCTCTGTTCTCAAAGTTGCAAAAAGGTTGTAAATAAACTAACTGAGCAGCTATTTATAGGCATCAGGAATAACTAAGAGCTGTCCGATCGGTTGGGCTAACCGATCGGTTGCTGTTCGATCGGTTGGGCCACTCGATCGAACAGGCTGTTCGATCGGTTGGGCTATCCGATCGGCTGAGCTATCCGATCGGCTGAGCTATCCGATCGGCTTGTAACATAGCACTTAAACATGACAAACCCGTAACCTGATCTCCTATACATATAAACTATACAACTAGACAAAAAGTGACTTCATGCTGACGGAAGCTACAGACGTTGTGTACTAACAAAAGTGTCGTTAATACTATTTTTAGTGACACAACTTATTCCTGACACTTTAGAAAGTGTCTAGTAATATTTTTCTCATGTTTTGGCACTTTATTAGCTAACCAAGTGCTGAATTTTTAGTTAAAGTGCTGAGTTTTTTACTTAGAGTACGTTTTAGGCACATCCTGTCATTGTAACTTATTCCTAGAGACGCAGTTCTACAACCCTTGTATCCCTACACTCACCACTAGTGTAGTAACTATCTCTGGCTCATTCAGGACTTAGAGGCAGTGCATGCCTGGTGCTGGCTATATCAGCATGCTTTAATAGGTTATCCGTTCATAGTGCTACTGTGCTTTTGGGCATCATGTTTGTCACTAAGGTTCAGTATGTAAATAATGTGGTGACAGTAAATAAAGTATGATGCAGGTATGTGCATGTATCAGTAATCAAGTAGCAATTCATCAGTAATTTCAAGCAAGCACAGTAATTAAGCAGTAATTAATTATTAATTAAGTCGTACGGATACCTGGTTTAGTGAGGGTTGTCACATTCTCCCCCCGTTAGAAAAATTTCGTCCCGAAATTTTAAGTTTTGCTTCTAGTCGCAGGGTTCTTGGGAAATAAGTGGGGGTATTTCTCTTTCATCCGGTCCTCACGTTCCTAGGTGTATTCAGGACCATGTCTGGTATTCCAACGAACCTTGACGAGCTTGACACTGCTCTGGCGGGTCTTGTTCACTTTCCAATCCGTAACCTCAACAGGTTCTTCAACGAAGTGGAGTGTGTCGTCAACATGAATCTCGTCGGTAGGAATGACAACGGTATCTTGAGTTGGACTTTTCTTCAGATTTGATACATGAAATGTATCGTGAACGCCATTTAGTTCAGCAGGTAAGTCCAGCTTGAACGCTACGGGCCTAATTCTTTCCAAGATTCTGAACGGGCCAATATACCGCGGATTCAACTTCCCACGCTTCCCAAAGCGTGCCACACCCTTCCAGGGTGATACCTTCAACAAAACCATATAACCAACCTCAAACTCTAGAGGTTTCCTTCTTCGATCCGCATAACACTTTTGACGATCACGAGCCGCCTTGATGCGATCTCGGATCTGTACGATCTTATCTGTGGTTTCCTGGACCATATCAGGACCAACCAATTGCCTATCACCTGCGTCAGACCAACAAAGCGGTGATCTGCATTTGTGGCCATATAGAGCTTCAAATGGCGTAGCACCAATACTGGTGTGGTAGCTGTTGTTGTATGAAAATTCGACCAGTGGCAAATGTTTATCCCAGCTACCGCCCAAATCCATAACACATGCTCTCAGCATGTCTTCCAGTGTCTGTATCGTCCGCTCGCTTTGACCGTCGGTCTGCGGGTGAAACGCGGTGCTCATATTCAATTGTGAGCCAAAAGCTTCTTGGAAGGATTGCCAAATCCTTGATACGAACCTTCCTTCTCTATCAGAGATGATTGAGAGAGGTACTCCATGGCGTGTAACGATTTCTCTCATGTAAATTTCAGCCAACTTGCTCGTGTTATCTTTCTCTCTAATAGGTAAGAAGTGCGCGGACTTCGTTAATCGGTCCACTATTACCCAAATAGTGTCATGACCTGTTGGCGTTCTTGGTAACTTTGTAATAAAACCCATTGAGACTTGTTCCCACTTCCACTTGGGAATTTCAGGTTGTTGCAGAAGTCCTGAAGGCTTCTGGTATTCTGCTTTCACTTTAGCGCACGTTAAACATTTGCTCACATAAACAGCAACATCGCCTTTCATCCTAGGCCACCAGTAATAATCTTTAAGATCTTGGTACATCTTATCCGCTCCTGGGTGGATAGAGTACCGTGATTTGTGAGCTTCATCGAAAATAACCTTCCTTAAACCACCAAACAGAGGAACCCAAATCCTTTTCTCAAAACATAACGTTCCTTCCTCGTTTGGCACCAATTGCTTCTCCTCCCACGTAGATATTCTTCTTCCAGGTTTCTTTCCTTGAGAGCTTCTTTCTGCGCGGCACGAATGCGGAAGGAAAGATCGGTTTGGATAATCATCTCTAAAGCCCTAACCCTTATGGGCTTGATCCTTTCTTTTCTACCTAGGGCATCGGCGACCACATTCGCCTTCCCTGGATGATACTTTATCTCGCAGTCGTAGTCGTTCAACAACTCAACCCATCGTCTTTGTCTCATATTCAACTCCTTCTGGTTGAATATGTGTTGTAGGCTCTTGTGATCTGTGAAGATCGTACACTTCGTACCATAAAGGTAGTGTCTCCAGATCTTTAATGCAAAAATCACTGCGCCAAGTTCCAAGTCATGTGTGGTATAGTTCTTTTCATGCACTCTTAGTTGACGCGATGCGTAAGCAATAACCTTTTGGCGTTGCATCAACACGCAACCCAATCCTTGTCGTGAGGCGTCACAGTATACTGTCACACCCCCAAAATCCACACGCGGAGTATCACCGCTTGGGAACGTGACTGACCAGGATCAAGCCACCAATCATATTGAACATGAAATTAATATTAAGTAAAATAAATGTAAACCATCCATTCAATACGATAGGTGTTCAAAACATAACCATAGTTTCAAAGTGTAGCGGAAGCATAGTAAATAAACCAACAATAGTTAATAGTTTTAAATGTCATAATAGTTCAACGTAGAAACCACGATTCTTGCCCACAACGACCCGCTTCTCCAGTGCAAGCTCCAAATACCTAACGATCTGCAAGGCATGTAACAGAATGATCAACAAACTAGTTGAGCGAGTTCACAGTAAGTAAATGCGTAACAGTAAGTAACGGGTGGCTCTACAGGGCCAATAGTAAGTTATACAGGTGGGGGCTTCCCATGTTATGAGACCACTAGACTATTCGTATTATCCCTGTTCTTCGTCCGAGAACAGTAGCGCGTATGGGGTGTGCGTAGGTTTTACGCACGTATCCTTCATAACCGAGGATAAAAGTAAGTAATGCGTACACGTAGGTTTTACGTGCGTGCCTGACATCCGAGGCAGTAATTGGCATGTGACCACGTAGGTGTTATCCCAACCTACGGAACCGTCCTGACATCCGAGGACCATGATAGGTGATAGTCTAGGAAAAGCATATATACGTTCTTAGTCAATGATAACCTTTAACCCATTCCCACGACCCGGGAATCCCATGCCTTAGTAGGAGTGTGAACTCACCTTGGTTTGCTCGGTATGCTAGGTTATGCACTCACAAGTAATTAATCACGTCCTATTGTATGCACGTATAACAAATCAGTTCATGTTCGCAATGATACGCATGCAATCTAATGTCACATAGTGCTTGATAGCCAATATCATGCATCAATCATGTATCACATAACAGTCAGTTTGCATATCGGCACAACACGTATCATTTCACATTTAATCATCAGCTAGTGTACCCGAATACAAATGTTAACATTCATCACCAAGCATGGCATGCCAAATAAATCAAGCATACATTCCATCATTCAAAGTATGTTTATAACCCCCCATTATCTTTCGACCCAACTGTTATCTTTCGACATATTAGTTATCACAGTTATCTTTCGGACCAATTGTTATGCTTCGAACCAAATGTCATCTTTCGACCAAATGTCATCTTTCGACCACGCTGTTATCTTTCGGTCAACACTACTATGGTTCGGTCAATGCTATCCTTCGGTCAACACTACTATGGTTCGAAGGACAAGTATCTTTCGGTCACAACAACTATGTTTCGACTAACAAGTATCTTTCGGTCACAACTATGTTTCGAATAACTAATATCTTTCGATAAATATCAGTTACGTTTACTCAAAGTTTCCAAGTTTATCCGTGATTATCAATTAACACAAATTCAAGTATTCGGTTACCTCAGAATCGATCAAACAGGGAGTTTCATATTAAACCTCATGAACCCTAATTTAACCACATGAACAATAATAACACTTAATCATATTATGTTCCGGTTCCATGAACAATAAAAATTCCGAATTGCATAATATCACAGCCGATCCACAAAACATTATCATTAAACATCATCACAACAGATCCGATTAACATACCCATCCGATTAACATCCATATCCGATTAACATACAAACAACATATTGCAAGACAATTGATAAATCATGAAATCATATACACTCAAAGCATCATCTATTAACATAAACAACATCACACACTAACCGGAAAATCTGGATTACGGAACGAGATCTTCGAACAGAGAATGGGTCTGCTATGCCGTCACACACACACAATGGAACTAGGGTTTTTGAAATAACTGTCGACTTACATGCATTCACGTATATAAAACGTATCACAGGAATGGGCCAAGCCCATTAGAAAGACTGGGCCGAAAGATGTCGAAGGATCCTATCTTTGTTCGAAGGATAGAGTCCTTGGTCGAAGGATATGTTTCGTGATCCTTCGAGCCGAAAGTTGATCCTTCGAATCGAAGGTTATCTTTCGTGATCCTTCGATCTGTAAGTCATGTTTCGTGATCCTTCGAAGGTTGGACCTATCCTTCGAAGGATCTTTGTGTTTCACACTAACAAGTTCACACATTTGACAAGTTTCACAAATACAACTAAACAATCAAACCATAAATAACTTCATGGTAATCAATACATGATCGTGCAATAAATACGAAATAGAAATTTTGGAAATTTGAGTTGTCACATTATCCCCAACTTAAAAGAAATTTCGTCCCGAAATTTGGTACGCACTCACTGAGGAAGCTGGGTAAGTTACATCGTTCACTGGTTTTCCTGGGGTGTCACATCATCCCCCCGTTGATTTGGAATTTCGTCCCGAAATTCAGTAGTAGTAGCTTCAGCCTCAGAAGTGGATGCATTGGTTTCGAATAGCTGGGGGTACTTTTCTTTCATCTGGTCTTCGCGTTCCCAGGTATACTCTGGGCCACGCTGGGAGTTCCAACGAACTCGAACAAGAGGGATTCTCTTGTGTTTGAGGACCTTAACATCCCGGTCCGTGATTTCAACTGGTTCCTCGACGAACTGCAACCGCTCGTCGATAGTGAGTTCCTTAAAAGGAACTATAAGGGTCTCATCTGATAGGCATTTCTTCAGATTCGACACGTGAAATACATTGTGAACTCCACCGAGTTCAGCTGGTAGGTTTAATCTGTAGGCTACTTTGCCAATCTTTTCTAAGATTTCGAATGGTCCGACGTACCGCGGATTCAGTTTGCCTCGTTTACCAAATCGAACCACACCCTTCCAGGGTGAAACTTTCAATAAAACCCGGTCCCCGACCTCAAATTCCAATGGCTTTCTACGCTTGTCCGCGTAGGCTTTCTGACGGTCGCGTGCTGCCGCCATGCGTTGTCGTATCTGCGCAATCTTTTCTGTGGCGTCCACTACAATCTCTGGACCCGTAATTTGACTATCCCCCACCTCTGCCCAACAGAGAGGTGACCGGCATTTACGTCCGTACAATGCCTCAAATGGAGCGGCTTGAATGCTGGTGTGGTAACTGTTATTGTACGAAAACTCCACCAAAGGGAGGTGCTTTTCCCAGCCGTTGCCGAAATCGATAACGCACGCTCGAAGCATGTCTTCTAGAGTTTGGATAGTTCGCTCAGACTGCCCATCCGTCTGAGGATGATATGCTGTGCTCATGTCTAATCGTGAGCCGAAGGATTTGTGCATCGCTTGCCAAAGCTCTGACGTGAATCGTGCATCGCGATCCGAAATAATAGAGGTGGGCACTCCGTGCCTCGAAACAACTTCTTTAAGATAGACGTCTGCGAGAGTGGAGAACTTGTCCGTTTCCTTGATCGGCAGGAAGTGTGCAGACTTGGTGAGTCGATCAACTATGACCCATATTGTATCGTTCCCACGCTGAGATCTAGGTAGACCTGTAACAAAATCCATGGAAATTTCTTCCCATTTCCATTGCGGTATCTTAGGCTGCTGAAGTAGACCAGCTGGTTTCTGATATTCGACCTTGACTCTCGCACAGGTCAAGCACTTGCCAACATAGGTGGCGATGTGGGCTTTCATACTTGGCCACCAGTATGTTGTTTTGATATCGTGGTACATCTTATCCGACCCTGGATGTACCGAGTAGCGAGACTTGTGCGCTTCGTCCATCACAAGTTCGCGTAAACCGCCATAAAGTGGGACCCAAATACGCCCCGTTACATAGTAGGCGCCGTCTTCCTTTTGTTCCATTTGTTGCCTTGAACCACGTAAGGCTTCAGCCTTGACGTTTTCGGGTTTTAGTGCTTCGATCTGAACAGCTCGTATCTGTGCAGGAAGACTGGACTGGATGGTAAGCTGTAGTGCTCGCACGCGCTTAGGTAGAGTGTCTTTCCGACTGAGGGCATCAGCCACAACATTGGCCTTGCCTGGATGATACTTGATGGCGCATTCATAGTCGTTTAGAAGTTCAACCCATCTCCGTTGACGCATATTCAAATCCTTTTGCTTAAGAATATGCTCGAGACTCCTGTGATCGGTGTAAATCGTGCACTTGGTACCGTACAGGTAGTGTCGCCATATCTTAAGCGCGAAAACAACAGCTCCCAGCTCTAAATCGTGCGTCGTGTAGTTCCGTTCATGAACCTTGAGTTGCCGCGAAGCGTAGGCAATAACTTTATCCCGCTGCATCAATACACAACCAAGCCCCTGTATCGATGCGTCACAATAAACCACGAAGTCATCCGTGCCCTCTGGCAATGAGAGAATAGGTGCGCTGCAAAGCCTATCCTTTAAGTACTGAAAAGCGGTTTCTTGCGTATTACCCCATCTGTAAACGACACCTTTCTGTGTTAGCATAGTAAGTGGTTGCGCGATCTTTGAGAAGTCTTTAATAAATCGCCTGTAGTAACCCGCCAAACCCAAGAATTGGCGTATTTCTGTCGGTGTACGTGGTGCTGGCCAGTTTCTGATCGAATCAACCTTGGATGGATCGACATGAATCCCATCCTTGTTCACCACATGGCCTAAGAAGTGGACTTCACGAAGCCAGAAGTCGCATTTTGAAAACTTTGCGTACAATTGCTCTTTTCGAAGAAGTTCCAAGATAAGACGTAAGTGCTGCTCGTGCTCCTCCTGACTCTTGGAGTAAATCAAAATGTCGTCGATGAAAACGATAACAAACTTATCAAGATAAGGTTTGCACACCCTGTTCATAAGATCCATGAAGACTGCAGGCGCGTTCGTAAGCCCGAATGGCATGACAAGAAACTCGTAATGACCGTAGCGAGTTCTGAAAGCGGTTTTGGAGACGTCCTCATCCCGGACTCTCAGCTGATGATACCCTGACCTTAAATCAATCTTGGAATAGTAACACGACCCTTGCAACTGGTCGAATAGGTCATCTATGCGCGGAAGAGGATAACGGTTCTTCACCGTCACCTTATTGAGTTCGCGGTAGTCGATGCACATCCTGAACGTACCGTCTTTCTTCTTCACAAATAACACTGGAGCTCCCCAAGGCGAAGAGCTTGGACGAATAAAGCCCTTTTCCAAGAGCTCTTGTAGCTGCTTCGAAAGTTCTTCCAGTTCGGTTGGAGCTAAACGATACGGTGCGCGGGCTATTGGTGCTGCTCCAGGAGCTAACTCAATCTGAAACTCGACTTGACGATGAGGAGGTAAACCAGGTAAATCTTCAGGAAACACTTGAGGAAAATCACGCACAACTGGTATATCCTCCAGCTTCTTTTCCTTTGCTGATGCGTCAGTGACAAGTGCCAGAATGGCAGTATGTCCCTTTCGTAAACATTTCTGCGCCTTTAAGAAAGAGATGATGCCAACCACAGCACCACTCTTGTCACCTTGTACTTCGAGAGGTTCTTGACTGGAGCGAGGAATACGAATAACTTTTTCTTTGCATAAGATCTCCGCGTGATGTTGGGATAACCAATCCATACCGATGACGGCGTCGAAACTACCCAAAACTATGGGTATGAGATCAATCGAGAAAGTCTGACCCGCTAGAACAATACTACAACCCTTGACTACCTGTGCGGCTTCTACACTTTTACCATTGGCTAGTTCTACGACGTGTTTGGTGTCTAGGGGTGTTGGTGTACGTTTTAATAATTTACTCATTTTCAATGACATATAGCTTGTATCAGCACCCGAATCAAATAAGACAGTAACATAAATATCGTCGAGAAGAAACTTACCCATAACCACATTGGGATCATTCACTGCGTCACCCCGACCTAGCACAAAAGCACGACCCCGAGCTTCGTTGCCATTGTTGTTGTTGTTTCCCCCGTTATTGTTGTTATTGTTCCCGTTGCCCTGATTGTTGTTGTTGTTCTGGTTCCTGTTTAGCTGAGGGCAGTGTCTCTTGATGTGACCTTCAGCACCACAATTATAGCACCCCTTGTTGCCCTGTTGCTGATTCTGCTGTGCCGGTGGCTGCTGCTGATCCTGATTCGCAGGACGAGGGCTTCTACAGTCTTTGGCCTCGTGACCCATCTTGAGGCATCTTTGACAACGGCCCTTGTTGCACTGGCCGTTGTGGTGCCTGTTGCAGTTGTTACACTTTGGAAGGTTTCCTCGGTATCCACCCTGCCTGTGGCTACCTGACGACTGCTGGTTAGGGCTTTGATAGTTGCCAGTCTTTCGCTGCTGATTCTGGGACTGAACCGAAATTGATGCTTTGCTTGAATCCCCCTCCCATTTCCTCTTGTTGTCACTGAGGGTAACGGGAGTAGCTGAAGGAGTGACTGTAGCAGTAGCGCTGACGCGCTTAGGCAGTTTATTCTGATCCACTGCCTGATCGGTGATGCGATGAGCGAGACGCTGGATTTCCTGGATGTTGTTGAGGTTAGCCGAGGTAACGTGGCTCTGTATTTCTGGTGCCAAACCTTTGAGATACAACTCAATACGCTTGTATGGAGGGTCCACCATAGTTGGACATAACACAGCCAACTCATTTGATCTCTTGGTGTAAGCTTCGATTTCCGAACCAACCATTTTCAAGTTATACAACTCGTCCTCCAACTTGTGAATGTCTTCTCTAGTGCAGTATTCCCTCTTGATCAGTTCTTTGAAATCATTCCAGGGTGTGGCGTTAGCAGCTGCCAACCCTAAGATCTGCACTTGTGCGTTCCACCAAGTGAGCGCAATCCCTTCAAGTGTGCCAGTGGCGAACTTCACCCTGCGAGCCTCAGGGCATTCACACATTTCGAAAACCGACTCGAGCTTTTCAAACCAGTGGAGGAGTCCAACTGCTCCCTCCGTGCCACTGAACGAGCTAGGACGACAATCCATGAAATTCTTGAAGGTGCACCCAGGTTGTTGCTGAGCGGGTTGACCTATTGTGTACGAATAGGGCAAAGTTAAGTACGAGAATTAATGTAGGATCTAAAGATCCTAGTGTCTATACTGCAGGGTATACTACCTGCTTGGGCGGCTGCAACTGCCGCAGCAACGAGAGCCTCTAGCTGGGCTTGAGTCATGTTAATTCGTGCGGCCATTGATCTTCACATCAAAGGCAACATAAGTGAGAAAGGTTCGCGAATAGTGCGATGACAGAAGAGTGTAAGCACATAAGTATTCTCATGCAATGACAAGTTGTGAGCAAGGTAATGTAAGCATACTACGAGCAAAGTTCTATGCAAATTCTAGCATGTAGGCAATAAACATAAACCTTAGTACCTAGGAAGTTGAGTCTTGCACGTGGAGCGAAGCGTCGTTGTGGATCGTTGAGAGCACTGTTCTGGTTATAGTCTGGTTTTAATAAAAACGTTTTTTTTTCCATATTAAAACCAAGTTCTCTATAACCAATGGCTCTGATACCAATCTGTCACACCCCCAAAATCCACACGCGGAGTATCACCGCTTGGGAACGTGACTGACCAGGATCAAGCCACCAATCATATTGAACATGAAATTAATATTAAGTAAAATAAATGTAAACCATCCATTCAATACGATAGGTGTTCAAAACATAACCATAGTTTCAAAGTGTAGCGGAAGCATAGTAAATAAACCAACAATAGTTAATAGTTTTAAATGTCATAATAGTTCAACGTAGAAACCACGATTCTTGCCCACAACGACCCGCTTCTCCAGTGCAAGCTCCAAATACCTAACGATCTGCAAGGCATGTAACAGAATGATCAACAAACTAGTTGAGCGAGTTCACAGTAAGTAAATGCGTAACAGTAAGTAACGGGTGGCTCTACAGGGCCAATAGTAAGTTATACAGGTGGGGGCTTCCCATGTTATGAGACCACTAGACTATTCGTATTATCCCTGTTCTTCGTCCGAGAACAGTAGCGCGTATGGGGTGTGCGTAGGTTTTACGCACGTATCCTTCATAACCGAGGATAAAAGTAAGTAATGCGTACTTGTAGGTTTTACGTGCGTGCCTGACATCCGAGGCAGTAATTGGCATGTGACCACGTAGGTGTTATCCCAACCTACGGAACCGTCCTGACATCCGAGGACCATGATAGGTGATAGTCTAGGAAAAGCATATATACGTTCTTAGTCAATGATAACCTTTAACCCATTCCCACGACCCGGGAATCCCATGCCTTAGTAGGAGTGTGAACTCACCTTGGTTTGCTCGGTATGCTAGGTTATGCACTCACAAGTAATTAATCACGTCCTATTGTATGCACGTATAACAAATCAGTTCATGTTCGCAATGATACGCATGCAATCTAATGTCACATAGTGCTTGATAGCCAATATCATGCATCAATCATGTATCACATAACAGTCAGTTTGCATATCGGCACAACACGTATCATTTCACATTTAATCATCAGCTAGTGTACCCGAATACAAATGTTAACATTCATCACCAAGCATGGCATGCCAAATAAATCAAGCATACATTCCATCATTCAAAGTATGTTTATAACCCCCCATTATCTTTCGACCCAACTGTTATCTTTCGACATATTAGTTATCACAGTTATCTTTCGGACCAATTGTTATGCTTCGAACCAAATGTCATCTTTCGACCAAATGTCATCTTTCGACCACGCTGTTATCTTTCGGTCAACACTACTATGGTTCGGTCAATGCTATCCTTCGGTCAACACTACTATGGTTCGAAGGACAAGTATCTTTCGGTCACAACAACTATGTTTCGACTAACAAGTATCTTTCAGTCACAACTATGTTTCGAATAACTAATATCTTTCGATAAATATCAGTTACGTTTACTCAAAGTTTCCAAGTTTATCCGTGATTATCAATTAACACAAATTCAAGTATTCGGTTACCTCAGAATCGATCAAACAGGGAGTTTCATATTAAACCTCATGAACCCTAATTTAACCACATGAACAATAATAACACTTAATCATATTATGTTCCGGTTCCATGAACAATAAAAATTCCGAATTGCATAATATCACAGCCGATCCACAAAACATTATCATTAAACATCATCACAACAGATCCGATTAACATACCCATCCGATTAACATCCATATCCGATTAACATACAAACAACATATTGCAAGACAATTGATAAATCATGAAATCATATACACTCAAAGCATCATCTATTAACATAAACAACATCACACACTAACCGGAAAATCTGGATTACGGAACGAGATCTTCGAACAGAGAATGGGTCTGCTATGCCGTCACACACACACAATGGAACTAGGGTTTTTGAAATAACTGTCGACTTACATGCATTCACGTATATAAAACGTATCACAGGAATGGGCCAAGCCCATTAGAAAGACTGGGCCGAAAGATGTCGAAGGATCCTATCTTTGTTCGAAGGATAGAGTCCTTGGTCGAAGGATATGTTTCGTGATCCTTCGAGCCGAAAGTTGATCCTTCGAATCGAAGGTTATCTTTCGTGATCCTTCGATCTGTAAGTCATGTTTCGTGATCCTTCGAAGGTTGGACCTATCCTTCGAAGGATCTTTGTGTTTCACACTAACAAGTTCACACATTTGACAAGTTTCACAAATACAACTAAACAATCAAACCATAAATAACTTCATGGTAATCAATACATGATCGTGCAATAAATACGAAATAGAAATTTTGGAAATTTGAGTTGTCACATATACCACAAAATCATCTGTACCTTCCGGTAGTGCTAAGATTGGCGCATTGCAGAGCTTATCCTTCAATATTTGGAACGCTTCTTCCTGTTTGATTCCCCAATCAAACTTCTTGTCTTTCTACGTGAGGAGTGTCAATGGTTGAGCGATTTTTTGAAAAATTCTCAATGAATCTCCGATAGTAGCCAGCCAAACCCAAGAATTGCCGAATCTCAGTTGGCGTTTTTGGCGTTTCCCAATTCTTGATCGCTTTGATCTTTGTGGGATCAACATGAATTCCATCTCCATTCACCACGTGTCCGAGGAATTGGACCTCACGTAGCCAAAACTCGCACTTAGAGAATTTGGCATACAGCTGTTCTTTCTTTAGCAACTCCAGAATAGCTCTTAAATGATGTTCGTGCTCAGCCTTTGTTTTTTAATAAATCAAAATGTCGTCGATGAATACAATCACGAACTTATCCAAGTAGGGCTTGCAAACTCGATTCATCAAATCTATGAAGACTGCAGGTGCGTTTGTCAACCCAAACGACATAACTAGGAACTCATAGTGTCCATAACGAGTTCTAAAGGTTGTCTTAGGAATACTTTCCTCTTGTATTCTTAACTGATGGTATCCAGATCGAAGATCGATCTTAGAGTAAAAGCTTGAACCTTGTAGTTGGTCGAATAGATCGTCGATTCTCGGCAGAGGGTATCTGTTCTTGATCGTCAGCTTATTCAACTCCCGGAAGTCAATGCACATTCGAAAACTACCGTCGTTCTTCTTGACAAACAAAACTAGAGCTCCCCAAGGTGAGAAGCTTGGTCGGATAAATCCCTTGTCTAACAACTCTTGAAGTTGTGTCGACAGTTCTTGCATCTCAGACGGGGCAAGTCTATAAGGTGCCTTAGCCACAGGTGCAGCGCCTGGGACTAAATCGATGCGAAACTCCACTTGCCTCTGAGGCGGTAATCCAGGCAAGTCCTCTGGGAAGACTTCTGGATATTCCCTCACGACAGGGATGTCTTCGATTTTTGGTTCTTCAACTTTCTTATCCACAATGTGTGCCAGAAAGGCAGCACATCCCTTCTGCAAACACTTTCGCGCTTTCAGGAAGCTGATAATTCTTAACGGCGTATCACGCTTCTCTCCGTGAACCACAATGGTCTCACCATCATCAGTTGGGATACGAACGACCTTTTCGTGACAAACAATTTCGGCCTTGTTGCATGATAACCAATCCATTCCTACCACCACGTCGAAGCTCCCCAGCTGGACTGGTAGTAGATTCAGAGCAAACTCACGCACTCCCAATTCGATCACACAACCTCTGAAAACTTCATTGGTTTCTACTAACTTTCCATTGGCCAATTCGATTGAGTACAGAATATCTAACGTACTAGCGGCTAAACTAAGCATATTCTTAAACTCTAACGATACGAAGCTATAATCGGCACCAGTATCAAATAAAACGGATACATAGCGTTGGTTTATAGGGAACGTACCAGTAACGACATTGGGGTCCTGGCGCGCTTCCCTCGCTTCGATATTGAACACTCTTCCCCGGGCTTGGTTCAACTCTGGGTAGTTCCTCATGTAGTGCCCAACGTCACCACAGTTAAAGCATCCAGGTCTTTGCCCGTTTCCACCTCCATTCCCAGCTTGATTATTCCTCTGGTTACGATTCACAGCGCCTGCTTGATTCGAATTGTTACCTCGATTTCCATTCCCTCCATTATTTCCTAGTGGGTGATTTCCATTTCCACCCCGGTTGTTGTTTCTGTTTCCAAATCCTCCTAGGCCTCCCTGGCCAACAGTGGCCCAACAAGAAATCGTAGGCAGGGTAAACGGCCAAAGGTATGGGAGCAGGGATCTCTACAAGCGGTAGGTCCCCGGCCAAAGGGCCATCAGTGAGCTCAACAGCCTCGTCAGGTAGCGCAAAGGGCTGGAAGTCGTCCTCGTCTGTGCTAGTAACGTCTGACGTGTGCACCTCGTGCTCTGAAGGCTCTAGGTCGTCTGATACTATAGGTCTAGGGCCTGTGGTGTCTGAATCACCAGTGCCGAGCGAGCCCATGTGTCTGTAACATAAACACAAATATGAACAAATAATCTGTCATACAATCAGGTAAACACATTAGTCACCAATTAAGCAATCAAATAATTCTCCTAGTCCCACTAGCCTCCCAGTCTCCTAGACTGATATTCCTAGTCCCACTAGCCAAATTCTCCCAGCCTCTCAGACTGCTCTTCCTAGTACCACTAGCCAAATTCTCCCAGCCTCTCAGACTGACTCCCTAGTCCCACTAGACATCTACCTCGGTCTCCTAGACGGAGCCTCGACCTCCAAGACCGAGCCTCAGCCTCCCAGACTGAGCCTATAAACAATAAGGAAAATGTGCTCAACATTTGTTTGTAAAAACGTTTTGGATCTGGACTTAAGTGGTATGCAGTAAAATGTTTTCGTGAGAGCCCTAGTGATCATAGTCTAGACTCGAGAAGAAATCCTAGTTCGCTATGATCAGAGCTCTGATACCAAGCTGTAACACCCTGGCTTTGCGGAAGCGTGGTTTATTTTGGTGTGACTTCTTAATACCATAGCTTAATCATAACAAAGCTATATGAAGTAAAAACCATGCAAGATCATCCAATTAATTAAGTTTTAAAAACCAAATACAAAACAACATTGTCTGAAGACGTTGACACATGTAACGTGAATTAAAATCTAATAACATAAAACATTGTTCACAAACATCACATGACATAAACACAGTTTAGGGACTGTGACTTGTCCAGGAAAGAGTCACATCCCCTAAACCCGGATGACCTTGTAACACCTTGCAGCGGAAAACATAACACACCGTGCCGGATCTTTTAATTCCCTGAAATACATGTAAGTTGAAAAATCAATAATAATGTTGAGCGAGTTCATGTGTAAGTGAGTAAATAAACCTTTGTATGTATAAAATCCTGGTATGTAGCAAATAAGGAAAAAGAGATCACCAATGGTTTGCAAGGCCATTGATATGTGTGAAGTGCAAGTAGGAAGACTTAAACCTAGCAGATTTATGCGTTGGGTACAAAGTCACCCTGAGGTCCGTTATGCTGGGCTTGGGGCTGGGCTCGCTACACCCAGATAGATCTACCGCTCCTGCCCCTCGGTCCTACCCTGAGGATTAATGGCCTCAAGTTTCCGCCTACCCACTCACATGATCTAAGTAGTAAACCTCCTTACACTAACCATACCATGTATAAAGTATTCGTAATCAAAGTAACATGTATTTCACCCCCGCAGTTTAGAAAACTAAAAAAAATTAAGAGAAAAGGGGGACATGAACTCACAGTGGTGCGTCTCTACCAAGTATACCTCCGGATCAAGCAGCTGTGGGACGACCTACACGTACTAACTCTATTAGACGGACGACCGTGCCTTAGCTTTATGGTTTATGTTGGGATTGAACCCTAACAGAGGAACAGATAATGTAAAGCGAAAACCGGATCTCATCAATGGACTATCAATAAGCAGCAGTTTACACTTTGCTCTCCCCTTGACAGTGGTTATCTAACAGCTGATGGACCTTAAGTGCTGCTCAACTACAACAACTGTTGGACCAAACACTGATGATACTCTAAAAGACTGCTGAAGACAAACACTGTTGCTCTATCTACTGTTGTGTTGTAAGTACTGCTGAAGACTCAAGCACTGCTCATTCAAAGACTGATCACCTTTTGAAGAAAGCACTGATGATCAAGTAATCAGTGCTTAGGCTATAACAGTGGAACGTGAAGCAGTAGTTATCTCTAGTATGTATTACGATTGATTATCAGATGTTGTATATCAGTAGTTTGTATAGAACAGTGTTTAGAGTTTGTTAGGTCGTTAGATGTCACTATCATGGTGACGTCAGCTGAAGCTCATCAGTAGTTTGGTTTGCCTATAAATATGACAGTATGCTGTATTGTTATACTTGATTCGTTTTGAGTGAGTTCTCCTCCTCAATTCAATCCTTTCATCTTGTGCAACCAACTCTGGAGTATCAGGCTGAGGGGGAGTTTAGTCTTTAAGCTTGCTGTAATCATTTGCTTTGTGTTGTAATCATTCGACTCAATGAGAAGCAATTGTTTATCAAACTACATTCTCCTTTGATTTGTGTTTACAAAGTTTGCTATTCATTTTCGCTGCACTTATATCATTTTATATGTTTTGATCATTTATTTTATGCAAACAAACACAATCATGACAGCCTCCGATCCTAACAATTGGTATCAGAGCTCGGACAGTCAAATTCGATCTAACAATCAATTTGACATAACAGTTCAGCTCAAAAATTCATTGATACTAAGGGATGGTTGTATTCAGTCGAAAAACAGAGTAACGAGTGAATCATGATCCAAATGGTCATTCAGAAACTCTGTAAATCAACCAAGATGTCATATGACACACAAATTTCAAGAAACAAGTGTCATCATGCACAAGTCACTCATAGTTTTCAGATCTGAAGAGTATCTGATAAATTATGGGATCGTTCAATATTTTCAAAATTGATTTCAATTGTTGTTTTGATATTTATGATGTTTTCACTAAATGCTAAAGTATGAACCTCAGATCAGCAAAGCCAATGTTCATCTAAACACTAATATTATGCTGACATGGAAAGAGGGAAATAGAACTTTAGTCGAAAATCTCTCATGTGCTCAAAGGCAGGTTGAAAACCTTCAAAAGGATCAAATCAACCGTGTCCAAAACACATTGAGAAAATAAGGTGTCAAAACAGTCCTAATCATAAGTAATGTGAGATCTGTAATAAAACATGCACAAATGTGGTCAGATCTCTCAAAACATTACTCCAAAATGATTATGGACAATGTATGTTCAAAATATAATCCCCTAGTGAGTATTTCTGAACATATGAATATAAGGGGTAAAAAGGGAAAAGGAAAGTGAACAAATCTTAAAGTGTGCTTATCTCAAAACTTTTGAAATCAAAAGAAAAGAGTATAAGCATAAAACACTCTTGAGGTTAAAAGTTAGGTCATCAGCGGTCATTATGCAACTATGTGCATTCATCAATACAGGATTGTTCTGGTAACAATGGCATCTCCAGTGTTTGTGCTTAAAAAGGAATTTACAATCAATTGTATGACCCCAAACAGTGGTCAAAATGACTTGAGAATGATATGATCATGAACCTACTTGAAAAACTGTCAGATCCTTTTGATTAGAGTAAATTGCCATTTTAGTCCCTGAGTTTTGTCCAAATTTTCCATTTTGATCCAAATAGTTTTTTTTTTTGCATCTGAGTCCCTGACTTTTACATTTTGTTGCCATTTTGATCACTTTGCCTAACTCCATCCAAAAACCCAGTTACTCTTTTCAATTTAAACCTTTTCAGTTGCCATTTTGATCCAATTCTTAAAAAAACATAAAAATTCTAAAAAATCCAAATAATTCTAAAAAACCCAAAAAATCCGTTTCGGCGCGAACCGTTTCGAACGTGAACCGTTTTGGCGCGAACCGTTTCGAACACGATCCGTTTCGAGCTGAACCGTTTCGACGCGAACCGTTTCGACCCGTACCGTTTCGAAGCCGAACCGTTTCAAGTCGAACCGTTTCGACCCGTACCGTTTCAAACCGAACCATGCCGTATCGAACCGAACCGTTTCGAGCTGAACCGTTTCGAACCGAACCGTTTCGAGCTGAACCGTTTCGACCCGTACCATTTTGACCCGAACCGTTTCGAGCTGAACCGTTTCGACGCGAACTGTTTCGACCCGTACCGTTTCGAAGCCGAAAACACTTCGGTTCGATACGGTACGGGTCGAAATGGTTCGGTTCGAAACGGTACACGTCGAAACGGTACGGTTCGAAACGGTTCGGCTCGAAACGGTTCGGGTTTGAAACGGTACGGTTCGAAACGCTTCGGGTCGAAACGGTTCGCGTCGAAACGGTTCGGTTTGATACGGTACGGGTCTAAACGGTACGGTTCGAAACGGTTCGCGTCGAAACGGTTCGGTTCGATACGGTACGGGTCGAAACGGTTCGGTTCGAAACGGTTCGCGTCGAAACAGTTCGGTTCGAAACGGTTCGCGTCGAAACGGTATGGTTCGAAACGGTACGGGTCGAAACACTTCGCGTCGAAACGCTTCGCGTCGAAACGCTTCGACTCGAAACGGTTCGGGTTCGAAACGGTACGGGTCGAAACGGTTCGTGTCGAAACGGTTCGGCTCGAAACGGTTCGCGTCGAAACGGTACGGGTCGAAACGGTACGGTTCGAAACGGTTCGCGTCGAAACGGTTCGGTTCGATACGGTACGGGTCGAAACGGTACGGTTCAAAACGGTTCGCGTCGAAACGGTACGGTTCGATACGGTACGGGTTAGAAACGGTTCGCGTCGAAACGGTTCGGTTCGATACGTTACGGGTCGAAACGGTTCGGTTCGAAACGGTACGGGTCGAAACGGTTCGTGCCGAAACATTTAATGATTTTTGGATTTTTTAGAATTTTTTTGATTTTTTAGAATTTTTATGATTTTTTAGAATTTTTTTTATTTTTATATTTTTTTTAAATTTTTAGAATTTTTATGATTTTTTAGAATTTTTTGAAGTTTTTTTGATTTTTTGGAATTGGATCAAAATGGCAACTGAAAACATTTTTTAAGAAAATCCCCAAAATACCCCTGTTACAAACTGGGTTTTTGGATGGAGTTAAACAAAATGATCAAAATGGCAACAAAATGTAAAAGTCAGGGACCCAGATGCAAAAAAAAAACTATTTGGATCAAAATGGCAAATTTGGACAAAACTCAGGGACTAAAATGGCAATTTACTCTTTTGATTATCTTCAAAACATCCTTTAATTTTTTTTACTTAAGGTGTTTTCCCCTGAATAAAACCAGACATGTTTCATTTTTATTGAATACATTTTGTTCTTTTACTCTTTTTTGATACTAAAAGTTCATCTCTGGTCAGGATGTAGTTTCCTCATTTTTTTGTGAAATTATTATTCTTAAATCTAATCAAAAGGAAATGACACACATATCAAGGTCATGTTAAGCTCAATTTTGGTTTTCAACAGATCAAAAATTGATTGTAAATTTTTTTTAATTAGAACTACTAAGATACTCATGTTCTAGTTCAAGTAATTAGACACAAAATGAGTAGCTGTAGTAGAAATGTTTTCATTATCTGGGGTGCTAAGTCACTGTTTGAAATAATAGACAGTTGGCAAAACCATTGAACAAAATTTCTAAAGATAACTGCTGACAATTTAATCTTGATATTATACATCTAAAATGTATCTTGTTAAGAATAGCATTTCTGGTACTCAACAGATGATAGACAAGATATTGTGCTTTCACAAGACAAAATCATTTCCTACATCTGAACAAACAGATGCTAAAACTATTTGTCAAAAGTCAAAATACTGCTGCACAAACAGTTGTTAAATATATGATCCTCATTCCATACCACTGTTGTACCTAAAATGCTGTTGTGCTTCAACATCTGTTCTCTAAGCCTGTCCACTGCTGAGAGTCAACCTCTGCTTCTTCAAAAACACTAATGTTTAAAATCATTGTTTCATTCACTGATACATCCACTGTTTCATTTTATTACCATTGTAACTACTGATGATTGTTCCATCAGTAGTTGTCAAAACAACTGTCCTCCATTATTTACCATTCCATCAGAGGTTGGCACGTGGTCAGTTTTTAGCCGTCAGATCATTATAACTGCTCCCATTTCAGCATTCACCTTTTTCCTAAATAAAACCCTGCCCTAACACCAAAACAGGGTTTTACTGTCGAATTGAATTCCAAAAGTTCTCTTCTCATAGCAGTTTCCCTCTCATAACTCCAAAAACCTTCTTCGATCTTCTTCATCTAAAATGACGAAACCAAAATCGAAAACAAAATCGAAACCATCATCTTCAAAAGAGGTCGCTAAAACGACCGAAGATATCTTCGAAATCCCATACAAATCACCTCATAACTACGTAGGTCTCCTCACAAAACCTACCGATAACCACAACTTCGACTCCATCATTGATACACTATCTGCATCAAAGTACAAAACTTTGTTGACAGCAGATGCTCCCATCTACTTTCAAACCCAGAATGAGTTTTGGGAAAACGCAAATCTTGAAAAACAAGAAAATAAAGCGGTAGCCATTAATTCTTCGATACAGGGTAAAGCATTTCGAATCACCCCACAATCAATCTCAGAGGTCTTCAAACTCGATGATCTGAAAGGTAAAACCTCTTTTGATAAAACCGAGTTAAAAGCTGATTTTCTGAACAGGGGATATGCAGAGCAACCTAAAAAGGATACCTTACAAAAAGGCTATTTTCCTTCTGCACCCAGATTTTTATTTCACACACTTTTGATGTGTGCTTCAAATAAAACAACATCTTTCAATGAAATACCATTAAAAATTCAATGTCTGGGATATGCTATTTTGAATAATAAAAATTACAATTATTCCCAGGAAATTTTTAATGACATGGTAAAAAATGTTGACAATAAAGCTTTTCTGCTCTTTCCAAGAATTTTAAGCTATTATTTTGAACAAAAATTTTTAAAGGAAGACGCAGAATTTCCCAAACAAGGTGCTCCTTTTAAAATAAACGCTTTAACAACTGAAACATTCTCTAGAATGTTAGCACCAATAAAAGCAAAAGCAGAGGTGCCTGAGCAGAATTTAGCAGATGAAACTACTCCTCAGGTATCGGCTGCTGAGCCCACTGCTCTAGGTGATCAAAGTAGCACACCCACTGCTTTGAAACCAACACCTGCCACCAAAAAGACGAAAAGAAAAACATCCAGAAAACCCACCATACCCACACTAAAGGCAACTCTGGAAGATGAGATCCTAGAGTCAATGCCAGTGACAACACAAAAGTCACAAGAAACCACTGCTGCTACTTCCTCACAGCAGTTGGAAGAAAGATCTCAACCCCAACCTAAAACTCCTCCTGCATCCTCACAAAAGGATCAGGTTATAAGCACAGGGACACCAAATTATGAAGCTCTGGATCCACTCGGATCTATCTTCCACAGTCCTGATCCCAAGGACATGTCTCTTTCAACACCCATACCCTCATCAATCATATTGCCACAATCAATAATGCCCCTGTTGCATGCAGTTGATATTGCACAGACACAAACCAGTTCCTCTCAATCACCCATTACTGAGAGTATACCTCCACAAGTGACTGGGTCTGATGCTAATACCTCTGCTATCCCAGCAACAGCTGAGGAGGTTACACCCCTTGAGTTACAAGTAACTCTCGGTGGTAGTTCAAGTGGAGCAGCAACTACAACTGATGGATCAACAGATCTTCAGTTGGACAGTTGTTACATTACTAAGACTCCCTTGAAGGCAATTTCTTCCATGGCAACATCGGTAACCACCAGTAAGTTATCTTTTACTACTGGTAACATCAAAGGTTTATCGGTTGCTGAAGAAAGAAGTCCCCAGTACCCAAAAAAAGGGGCATCAATGGATGATTTTTGGGACTCTATTTCCAAGTCACACATTGATACAACCACCACTGGTGGGGATTCACATGATCCTGTTAATTCAGGTGATGATTCAAAATACAATGAATTGACGGCCAGAGTTGAAAACTTGGAATCTTCTGTTGCCGAAATAAAAGATATGGTGCAACAGCTGTTAGAAGCTCAAAAAGCCCAATCAACTGTTCCTCCTGCTCAAGCACCTGCTCCACAAGCATTTGCTGCAAATGAGCTTTGGAATATCTTCCAGCCCATGCTTGAACAACAGCAACAAATGGCTGCTAAAAAGCATGCTAATCAAGTACAAATGCTGACCAACATGGTGGAATCTCGGTTCAAAGACACTCAAGCAGACATCAAGGCTATAAAAGCTAGCATACAAAAGACTGCTCAGAGTGAGAAAGTTCCATCTGCCATCTTCTTCATGGATACACCCTATGCAGATAACGCCAAAAAGGGGGAGAAAATCAAGCTGAAAAAGAAAAGTATAGAAGATGGGATATACAGTGAACCAGAAAAACCCAAAACCTCAAAAACATCAACAGCTGATACAACAGTAGTTACAAAAACTGCTGTCAGTAGCCAAACAGCTGCCATTACATCAACACACACACCTCCAACACACACAACTACTGATCCAACACACACCACCACAACTACTGTTCCACCACCACCACCTGTGTCCACAGCACAAAAACCACCATCAAAACCAAAAACCACCAAACCATCATCACCCCCTGCTAAAAGACAGAAGACAACAGATGTCACAACATCTGTTGTAGTGGCAACGGTGGTTGAAACACAAGTTGGTTCAACTACTGCTAGTCAACCACTGATCACCACCCAAACAACTGCCACAATAACCCCTGCTCAAAAGTAGAAGACATCTGCTGATACATCAGCAGTTGTGATGACAACAGCAGTTGAGACACCAGTTGTTTCAACAGTTATTAGTCAGCCATCCACCACTGCTCTATCACTGCCTATATCACAACCTAAGCTCTTTAGTAGAAAAAGAAAGCCAATACCTGCAAATGAGGGAAAGCATGATCCTAATGCTGCAAAATATCCACTGGAACTTGAAGCCATTAAAAGTGAGATGCGGCAATTCTACACAAAAGAGGATCCTTCAAAAAGAAGATTCTCCTCACTCATTGGCTACATGGAACCAGAAGACATGGATGACTACCTCAAAATCAAGGCAAAGCAAGCTAAAGTAAAAGCTAAGGTTGATAGTAAAAGTGAAGGTCTAAGCGACGAAGGCTTTGCTAATAGACTGGAGTTCTACCTTGCAAAGGTTAAGCAGATAGAAGAATTTGCACAAGAACTGATCAAAGAAAAGGATGATCAGAAGAAAAGGTTGAGGAAACAATTTCTAGCCTACATTATGAAAGAGAAATTCTATCCTGCTGAAGAACAACAGTTTGAAGAATGGCCCTTAGTAGCTTTAAAGCATGAGGCTGAAAGGATCCAAAGAGTCAAGAATGATCCTTCAAAGAAGAAGAATGCTCCAAACTGGAGTAAGTACAAAAAGCTCATTGTTGACCTCACTGCTGAGTACAAAGGAAAGAAAAGGGAGCTGGTGGAGGCAAAAATAGACACTGCTGAAGCCATATCAAAATGGTCCAAGCAGCAGATTGATGAAGCCTATGAAAGGCTAAAGAAAAGAAAGATAACTGTTTCAAGTGCTTCAAAGAAACGAAAAGAAATGATGAAGCTTGAACAGCAAATAGAGAACCTCAGAACAATGTAAAAATCAGCAGACAATCCAGCTTTTGGTAAACAGCTGACTGATGAACAGGTCAAAGAAAAAGAAGCAGAGTACTTCAAGGACGCCATCATGAAAATGGGTCTGAAAGAAGATAACTCTACAAAGCTTCAAAATCTTTTTGAAAAGGTGTTAAACAAACCTGCATCACCAAACACTACAACAGACATGTCAGAAACTGAGAGGCAAGAGCTTATTGAACAAGAAACTGCAGAAGATATAGCTGCAGCAAACAAAGTCATTGAAGAAGCCTTCAAAAGAATGTCTGATAGTCTGCATGTGTTCTCAAGGCCATCATCCCTCAACTCATCTGATTATAAATCTCTCCCAAGAAACCCACTTGGCTTAAAATACTAAAGTGGATGTCTGATCAAAAGACCCACGTATTGACCCTGGTCAGAGCCAATGGCGAAGTGAAGTACACATCAAGGAAAGAAGCACTAGGCCTTAGTGTTGAAAATTTGCAGGATCTCCTTGAACTTTCACTGTGTAGGGATGAGGATGACCAGAGTGCCAAAGAATTTGAAGCTGAATTTAAGGAACAAGCTAAGGCACTCTTGATGAGTAATAAAGGTCCTGAATAAGGAAGGGTTTTGGCATTATCTGTTCCAGGGGGAGATTGTTGGGATTGAACCCTAACAGAGGAACATATAATGTATAGCCAAAACTGGATGTCATCAATGGACTATCAATAAGCAGCAGTTTACACTTTGCTCTCCCCTTGACAGTGGTTATCTAGCAGCTGATGGACCTTAAGTGCTGCTCAACTACAACAACTGTTGGACGAAACACTGATGATACTCTAAAAGACAGCTGAAGACAAACACTGTTGGTCTATCTACTGCTATGTTCTAAGTACTGCTGAAGGCTCAAGCACTGCTCATTCAAAGACTGATCACCTTTTGAAGAAAGCACTGATGATCAAGTAATCAGTGCTTAGGCTATAACAGTGGAACGTGAAGCAGTAGTTATCTCTAGTATGTATTACGATTGATTATCAGATGTTGTATATCAGTAGTTTGTATAGAACAGTGTTTAGAGTTTGTTAGGTCGTTAGATGTCACTATCATGGTGACGTCAGCTGAAGCTCATCGGTAGTTTGGTTTGCCTATAAATATGACAGTATGCTGTACTGTTATTCTTGATTCGTTTTGAGTGAGTTCTCCTCCTCAATTCAATCCTTTCATCTTGTGCAACCCAGGCTGAGGGGGAGTTTAGTCTGTAAGCTTGCTGTAATCATTTGCTTTGTGTTGTAATCATTCGACTCAATGAGAAGCAATTGTTTATCAAACTACATTCTGCTTTGATTTGTGTTTACAAAGTTTGCTATTCATTTCCGCTGCACTTATATCATTTCATATGTTTTGATCATTCATTTTATGCAAACAAACACAATCATGACAACCTCCGATCCTAACAATTTAAGTTTTTGGGAATAGTTAGACAACTATTTCGTGTTTACATTCTGTATATACTTGGTAACTATTTTCCTTCCCAAGGATGGGGGATTTGATACATGTGCGTTCGTAAACTTTGGAACATATTATCAAGTCTCACTTAACATATATTTTACTTCTTATTCCAAAATATAGATATTTATCCCAAAAAATATTATATTTTAATACATATGATTTTCCAAAATAATACCTTGTCAAAGATACGCGTTTGTAATTATTTCCTTAAATGCGCAAGTTACGTTTTAAAGATCGAATGGTAATAATAATTACCGGTGTAACTTAAATAATTATCGCGAAGGCGTTTGTATCATTTTGGAATTGTTAACACGGTAATATTATTTTTACCCTAAAAATAATATTTGTATAGTTCACAAAATAATCATAAAAATCACAAGTGTTGTTATGAAAATATATATACTAAATATATATTTATTAAGTTTTATTTGTGAAATCCCACCTCCGATATTTTGTAAATAAAGTCGTGGCGAAACTTATATAGGAAAACAAGTCAAAATGTATCTCTAACACTTGTAGAGAAAATATTTCCAAGTGTTAGGTTTTTAGAAAAATTTCGCCAGAGTTTCCCCTGTAACTGGAGGTGGCCATGCTTTCAAGCGTATCATTTTCTTTTATGACTCAATTCAACAATACTTTCATTCAATCAAAACAATGTTCAAAGCATCAAACTAGTCAATAAGTACGTAAATGGCAAAAATTACATGAACTTGTGATTTATCCAAAAATATGAAGTAAATCCCATTACTTTTAGTGGATCTTTATATAAATCAGTCCGGTTTCGTAAAAGCCTTGCTTTTAAAGAGATTTCATCTTTACATCTTCTTGTAAAATTTGACAAAACTAGTTCTTTTTTGAAACTTTAGTGTTACACATGTGTTTACACACTTGTGTGGTTTAAAAATCATTTTTGTTGGTGTAAGATCCGGTTTGAGAAAATAAGATTTCTTTGACACTCGGTCCTTTGAAAATACCGCTTGTAGATCCGTAGATCTACTAGTTTTAAACACTATTTCGTAAGTAAAATCGGTTTTACACAAGTTCAAGTTTCTCGTGTGGTAGAGTTTCATCACTTAACCCTTGTTACACTTAAACAAGCTCTATGTCATGATCCATGATCATAACCAATCCGGGTTAAATGATGATCCGAGCTACCACAACATAGATCGGGCCTAAATGACTACACAAATTCAAATACTACAAGATTTACACAACAATCTAGCTTTTAACCATCACTTTTAGTATTTTTAGTAGACTTTTTCATATCATTTTGCATGTTCACGAGTTTTATCCGTCATATCTCATATTAACCACTTTAAAAGAGTTCGAGAGTGTGTTTCAAGCAACTAACTACTAGCTCGAGGCTAGGGAAGATTCTAGACGCAAAATGAGTGGATAAAAGCAATGGGGTGAGGTCCTTCGCTTTCCGAATGCACCAAGCTTCCTCTTATGTGATCCTTAGCACTTGTATGAACTTGGAATGAGATGATCAAACTCGACAAAAGGATGGATGATCTAGGGGTGTTCGGCCGAGAGCTCTTGAGAGAGGGAGAGAGTGTATTTGTTGAGTGTTGAGTGGTGAAAATGATTAGTGTGCTAAGCCTTGTTCTTATAGACAATGTTATGATCAATATCCAATGGTTACTATGTCTGATATATATTAGACATAGTTGATTATTTTAATCACAAATGGTACAAGGGTGTCCCCCTAGGGGACGGTTTGGTTACGGGGGGGGGGGGGGCTTGGTTGAAATTCAACCATTTAGTTAGTGTATAGTTGTCTTAAGTTAAGTTAGTCTAACTGGCTCAGAAAAAGATAAACAATGTAAATGGCAATATTTTTGTGTTCCGGGTAAAGTCCGGTTGTTTGGTTGGATAGTAATCCGTTAAAGCGCTTAACAAAGCTTTAAAGTGTCGTTAATACTATTTTTAGTGACACAACTTATTCCTGACACTTTAGAAAGTGTCTAGTAATATTTTTCTCATGTTTTGGCACTTTATAAGCTAACCAAGTGCTGAATTTTTAGTTAAAGTGCTGAGTTTTGTACTTAGAGTACGTTTTAGGCACATCCTGTCATTGTAACTTATTCCTAGAGACGCAGTTCTACAACCCTTCTATCCCTACACTCACCACTAGTGTAGTAACTATCTCTAGCTCATTCAGGCCTTAGAGGCAGTGCATGCTTGGTGCTGGCTATATCAGCATGCTTTAATAGGTTATCCGTTCATAGTGCTACTATGCTTTTGGGCATCATGTTTGTCACTAAGGTTCAGTATGTAAATAATGTAGTGACAGTAAATAAAGTATGATGCAGGTATGTGCATGTATCAGTAATCAAGTAGCAATTCATCAGTAATTTCAAGCAAGCACAGTAATTAAGCAGTAATTAATTATTAATTAAGTCGTATGGATACCTTGTTTAGTGAGGGTTGTCACATCTAATGAACTAGATTAGGCCTTGATGGATCACAATGGACAATACTAGATCATACATGTCTTAATGGATCTCGATGAATTTTAGTAGATCATACATGTGTTAATGGACCATATTGGGTCTTAATGGATCACAATGACAAATAGTGGATCATATATGTGTTAATGGATCATATTGGGCCTTAATGTATCACGATGAACAATAGTAGATCGTGTATGTGTTAATGGGCCATATTGGACCAAAATGGATCACAATGTCCAATTGTGGATCATACATGTTTTAATGGACTATATTGGGCCTAAATGAATCACGATGAACAATAGTAGATCATAAATGTTTTGATGGACCATAATGTACCTTAATGAATCACAATGGACAATAGTAGATCATATACGTGTAAATGGACCATATTGGGCCTTAATGGATCACAATGGACAATGTTAGATCATACATATCTTAGTGGATCACAATGAACAATAATAGATCATACATGCTTTAATGGAGAAAATTGGGCCTTAATAGATAACGATGAACAATAGTAGATCATATATGTGTTAATGGACCATATTGAGCCTTAATGGATCACAATGAACAATAGTACATCAAAATATCTCTATTTTAGCTTTGTTTTCAAAGTTCAAGCTCGGCTCATTTCTATTTTCTCAAGCGCGAGCCCGACTCGGGCCCGACTCGTATATTATCTTTTAATTAATGTATTAAATAAAAATAATATAAATAATAGAATTTTTAGGCTCACGAGCTCGGGCTCGTTTACTAAATAAGCTTATTTTTAGGTTCGAGGTCAGCTTGTAAACAAGTTTAAATAAGCTTGGATCGATTCGGCTCGTTTTCAATAAGGCTCGACGAGCCTAACGAGCTTCACATGCGAGGCTCGATCTCGGGCTCGATAAACAAACGAGTTTTATTTTAGGCTTAAGCTTGGCTTGAGCTCGATAAGGCTCAGCTTATTTCAAGAGTTTTCTTAAGTCGATCTCGAGTAGCTTGCGAGCCGTTGGGTTCGTCTGCACTCCATTTGACTCCCTCGTGCCAATATGTATATCTAGTTATCGTTAATAATCAAAGTTTAATTAAATATAAATAATAATTTTAGTTGACTCCCTCCTACCAAAATTGAAATTTTCAACTTTCCCTCTTGTATAGATATCCAATCAGCCCAAACACAATATCCAAACATATTCTCCGTCCCTTTCTCACTCTATGTTTCAAACACACACAAACCCTAAATTTTGAACATTAATAGCCCCAGCAATCAACTCCCTTTATATCTACATTGATAAACAATCGGCAGAACGGTGGTGGTGGTCGGGGGCTGTTGGTGGTGGATCGGTTACATTGACTGCGATAAAGGGTGAACTGTGATTGCCCAATATGGTCCATTAACGGCGATAACGGGTGAGATGGAAGCCGATAACAAGGTTAGAGGTGGTCATGCGGTGGGCGTGGGTGAAGGTGTAGATTAGCGACTGTTGGTGGTGTACGGAAGAGAAATCTCGCTGGGTTTGACTCTCCGTTGAACCACCACCGTCTGTCAGTTCCGGTTACAACCGCCCTTTGACTCTCCGTCGAACCACCGTCCGCATTCTTCACCAACCACTTCTCCCGAAATAGCGAGGTAACATTTATAACTATAGGTTTTATCGCTTCAACCGTATGACGCTTTATATTGAAAACTCCGATTATTCTTATTACTACTCATTTATAGGCGTATATAATATATAAGTAGATGACATTTTAGAATTGAAATTGATAACAGAACTTAAAAAATTCTTGCTTGTGCAGGTTCTTGTTGTGGCTGTGCTTGCTATGTTTCCACTCATACCTAAAAGCCTTTGTAATAGGGCGTACCGACTGTCATTTATGGGGACCGCATGCTTGTCATTATACTCACTGTGGGGTAATGTTTTAGTGCTCATTATATAATTATCTTATTGATCTTATAATATTCATTTGTAAGAACCACGGGCATGGAATTTGCATGAGGTGCAAATTTGGCTTCAATCAGTAATCGCAACAAAAGATTTCATCTATTTCATTTACTACCTCACTTTTGTCACCTAAAATCTTCGCCTTAGATGTTAGTTAATAATTAGTAGTTAGTACTATTTCACACATTCAAAACGCTTCTTCTAATATTAAATTTTTGGCAGTTGCTTTACTACCCAACGTATGCAGAAGCTTAGAACACACTGCAAAATTCACTAGGCGGAATTTTGGTCGCTCCGCTTTATACAGGTAAATCTTTTCTACTTTTTTCGTTTCATCACTTCGATTAAATTAGATGGTTGGATTTGTATTTGTATTAATATTGCGTGTTTTTTGAATATTGATTTGGGCATTTGGATGAAACCGTGGTTGTTAAGATGAGGTTAGGTAAACCATAAAAGAACACTTTCATGTGATAAAATGTTGGGATGAAGTTAGGGGTGCTAAACGGGTCGTGTTTGCGGGTTGGTGGGTTCAACCCGACCCGAACCCGAAATTATTTCACGAACCCGAACCCGAACCCGAAAATCGAATCATACATATTAACCCGAACACGACCCGAAGTTTTGTGTTTTGACCCGAACACGACGCGTTCAACCCGAATTTTTTAATTTTTTTTTATGAAACTAACATATTAAAATTAAAAGTTACTTACAAATCACTAATGTATATACCTCAATTATATTTAAATTATAAAATCTCATGTTAATTTCTCTTTTTAAGTTATAATTATGACATAAAATCAGTGTTGTAAAAGTCGGATTACTCGGCCGAGTACTCGGCGAGTACTCGGTCCTCGGACCCCCTCCGAGGCGACTTCCTCCTAGGCAGTCTCAATTAGTCGGCCTCCGGATTACTCGGGAGTACTCGGTGCCTAGTCGGCCTAGTCGGCGCCTAGTCAGACGTAGTCGGACGTATTCGGCCTAGTCGGTCTAGGCGGTCAACGTGGTTTGTTGACTTTTAGTCGGTCAAACTCGATCAAAATCGGCATACTCGGACTACTCGGCCTTGTACTCAGACTAGTCGGACTTGTATTCAGAATATTTGAACTTTAAACATGTTTCATTTTAAATTATACTCAGTTGACATGAATAATGCTTTTTTTAACACATAAATAATATATAATAATTAATTTTCTTTATATTTACCATGTCCGCGTACTCCCCGAGTACTCTCCGAGTACTCCGATTACTCCCAGCTCCCCAGTCGGCCGACTAGGGACCGCCTAGCGACTTTTACAACACTGCATAAAATACACACTCAAATTAAATTATGACATAACATATATTGTAAAAAAATTAATATAATATAAATGTGTTAAACGGGTCAACCCCCCAACCCGACCAAGTTGACCCAAACCCAACCCATCAACCTAAACGGGTTCATGGGTTCAACCTGAAACTGACCCGAACCCGTTTAGACTAACCATAAACCCACAAATTTCATGTTAGGTTCGGGTCGTGTTTTCGGGTCGCGTCAGAAATTCACATCCCTAGATGAAGTAAATAAAAAGGCTGACTAAAAATTGCTAAAAAAAGAAGTCCCAGCTGTTACAGAATGATGATTTGTTGTAAAATCATTTGAATTTTCTACCTGTGGTAAAATCAAGAAACACAAGGATTAGGCTTTTAGTCGAAGTTCAATGACATATCACAGTATTACTCGAAGTTGCACGACATATATATTACAGTATTATATTGGATCAATGCTTATAAGTTTTTTAGAGAAATGAATGAGGAGAATTGTGTGAAACTTAGTCATGGTGATTATGAAATGTGTTGGGATTGAACCCTAACAGAGGAACAGATAATGTAAAGCCAAAAGCGGATCTCATCAGTGGACTATCAATAAGCAGCAGTTTACTCTTTGCTCTCCCCTTGACAGTGGTATTCTAACAGTTGATAAACCTTAAGTGCTGCTCAACTACAACAACTAATGAACCAAACACTGATGATATTCCTAAAGACTGCTGAAGACAAACACTGAGCTCTATCTACTGCTATCTATAAGTACTGCTGAAGATTCAAGCAGTGCTCATTCAAAGACTGATCACCTTTTGAAGAAAGCACTGATGTTCAAGTAATCAGTACTTAGGCTATAACAGTGGAACGTGAACAGTGTTAGACTTGTTTTGTATTGCATTATCAATCAGTTGTTTAGACATCAGTAGTTTGTATAGGTCAGTGTTTATAGTTTGTTAGGTCGTTAGATGTCACTATCATGGTGACGTCAGCTGAGGTACATCAGTAGTTTGGTTTGCTTATAAATATGACAATATTCTGTACTGTCATATTTGATTCGTTTTGAGCGAGTTGTCCTCCTCAATTCAATCCTTTCATCTTGTGCAACCAACTCTGGAGTATCAGGCTGAGGGGGAGTTTAGTTTGTAAGCTTGCACTGTAATCTTTTGCTTTTATGTAATCTTTTGACTTAATATGAAAAAGCAATTGTTTATCAAACTATATTCTCCTTTGATTGTGTTTACAAAGTTTGCTACTCATTTCCGCTGCACTTATTATTCATTTTATGCAAACAAACACAATCATGACAGCCTCTGATCCTAACAATTGGTATCAGAGCCTGAACAGTCAAATTCGATCTAACAATCAATTTGACATAACAGTTCAGCTCACAATTCATTGATACTAAGGATGGTTGTATTCAGTTGAAAAAACAGAGTAACGGGTGAATCATGATCAAAATGGTTATTCAGAAACTCTGTAAATCAACCAAGATGTCATATGACACACAAATTTTAAGCAACAAATGATTTCATTCACAAAACACTCATAGTTTTCAGATCTGCAAAATATCTGATAAATTATGGGATCGTTCAACATTTTCAAAATTGATTTCAATTGTTGCTTTAACATTTGTGATATTTTCACTAAAATACTAAAGCATGTACCTCAGATTAGCAAAAATCTATGTTCATCTAAACACAGATGCTCTGCTAACATGAAAGAGGGAAATAAAGCTTTAGTCAGAATTTCCTATGCGCTCAAAGGCAGGTTGAGAATCCTCAAAAGGACCAAATCAACTTTGTCAAAACAAATTAAGAAAATAAGGTGTCAAAACAGTCCTAATCATATGTAATGTGAGATCTATAATAAAACATGCACAAATGTGGTCAGATCTCTCAGAACATTAGTCCAAAGTGATTCTGGACAAAGTATGTTCAAAATATAATCTCCTAGTGAGTATTTCTGAACATATGAATAAAAGGGGTAAAAAGGGAAAAGGAAAATGAACAAATCTCAAAGTGTGTTTATCTCAAAACTTGTGAAATCGAAAGAAAAGAGTATAAGCATAAAACACTCTTGAGGTTAAAAGTTAGGTCATCAGTGGTCATTATGCAACTGTGTGCATTCATCAATACAGGAATTGTTCTGGTAACAATGGCATCTCCAGTGATTGTGCTTAAGAAGGAATTTACAATCAATTGTATGACCCCAAACAGTGGTCAAAATGACTTGAGAATGATATGATCATGAACGTACTTGAAAAACTGTCGAATCCTTTTGATTATCTTCAAAACATCCTTTAATTTTTTCCTTAAGGTGTTTTCCTCTAAATAAAACCAGATATGTTTTACTTTTTTTATAGAATACATTTTGTTCTTTTACTCATTTTTGATAGTAAAAGTTCATCTCTGGTCAGGATGTAGTTTCCTTATTTTTTGTGTGAAATTATTATACTTAAATCTAATCAAAAGGAAATGACACACATATCAAGGTCATGTTAAGCTTAAGTTTGGTTTTCAACAGATCAAAAATTGATTGTAAACTACTGAGATACTCATGTTTTAGTTCAAGTAATTAGACACAAAATGAGTAGCTGTAGTAGAAATGTTTTCATTATCTGGGATGCTAAGTCACTGTCTGAAATAATAGACAGATGGCAAAACCTTGAACAAAATTTCTGGTACTCAACAGATGATAGATAAGATATTGTGCTTTCACAAGACAAAATCGATTCCTACATCTGGACAAGCAGGTGCTAAAACTATTTGTCAAAAGTCAAAGCACTGCCGCACAAACAGTTGTTAAATATATGCTTCCATACCACTGTTGTACCTAAAATGCTCTTGTGCCTCAACATCTGTTCTCTAAAGCCTGTCCACTGCTGAGAGTTAACCTCTGCTTCTCCAAGTTTAAAATCATTGCTCCATCCACTGATACATCCATTGTTTCTTTTCATTACCTTTGTAACTACTGATGATTGTTCCATCAGTAGTTGTCAAAACAACTGTCCTCCATTATTTACCATTACATCAGGGGTTGGCACGTGGTCAGTTTTTAGCCGTCAGATCATTATAACCGCTCCCACATCAGCATTCACCTTTTTCTTAAATAAAACCCTGCCCTAACACCAAAACAGGGTTTTACTGTCGAATTGAATTCCAAAAGTTCTCTTCACAAAGCAGTTTCCCTCTCATAACTCCAAAAATCTTCTTCGATCTTCTTCATAAAAAATGACGAAACCAAAATCGAAGTCAAAATCAAAACCATCTTCTTCTTCCACCCCAACAGATGCCACTCAAATGGCTGTCGAACCAGGTGAAATACCATTCAAAGCCCCTCACAACTATTTGGGAATACTCACAAAACCCACAACCGACGACACTTTCAATTCCATCATAGACACTATATCTGCATCAAAGTATAAAACTTTGATAACAACAAATGCTCCCATCTACCAAGAAACCCAGAGAGAGTTCTAGAAAAATGCCACTCTTGAGAAACAAGGTGATGTCATCAAAGCCATAAACTCCTCAATAAAGGGTAAAACCATCCAAGTAACTCCACAATCTATTTCAGAGGTTTTTAAACTCGATGATCAGAAAGGTAAAACTTCTTTCTCAAAAGACGAGTTGAAAAATGATTTTCTGAACAGGGGATATGCAGAACAACCTAAAAAGGATACCTTACAAAAAGGCTATTTTCCTTCTGCACCCAGATTTTTATTTCACACACTTTTGATGTATGCTTCAAATAAAACAACATCTTTCAATGAAATACCATTAAAAATTCAATGTCTGGGATATGCTATTTTAAATAATAAAAATTACAATTATTCCCAGTAAATTTTTAATGATATGGTAAAAAATGTTGACAATAAAGCTTTTCTGCTCTTTCCAAGATTTTTAAGCTATTATTTTGAACAAAAATTTGTAAAGGAAGGCGCAGAATTGCCCAAACAAGGTGCTCCTTTTAAAATAAATGGTTTAACACCTGAAACATTCTCTAGAATGTTAGCACCAATAAAAACAAAAGCAGAGGTGCCTGAGCAGAATTTAGCAGGTGAAACTGCTCCTCAGGTATCTGCTGCTGAGCCCACTGCTCCAGGAGATCAAACAGCACACCCACTACTTTGAAACCAACACCTGCCACCAAAAAGACAAAAAGAAAAACATCCAGAAAACCCACCAAACCCAAATCAAAGGCATCTCTGGAAGATGAGATCCCAGAGACAATGGCAGTGACAGCACAAAAGTCACCAATAACCACTGCTGCTACTTCCTCACAGCAGTTGGAAGAAAGATCTCAACCCCAGCCTTAAACTCCTCCTGCATCCTCACAAAAGGATCAGGTTGTAAGCACAGGGACACCACAATATGAAGCTCTGGATCCACTCGGTTCCATCTTCCAAAGTCCTGATCCCAAGGACATGTCTCTTTCAACACCCATACCCTCACCAATCATATTGCCACAATCAATAATACCCCTGTTGCATGCAGTTGTTATTGCACAGACAAAAACCAGTTCCTCTAAATCACCCATTACTGTGAGTATACCACCACAAGTGACTGGGTCTGATGCTAATACCTCTGTTATGTGACAACTCGATATTTAGAACCCTTCGTAGTATCCTGATGAAACATGCTCGAACGTGTGACTAATTGACTTGTTGGTTTAATGAATGTTATTATGTGATTTTGTGCTATGCTTGTATGTATGTGTGTATTTATATGACCCGAGACACAAGGACCCGACTCGAGACCATGCGGTCTCGAGTGAACAGTGCAACAGATGGGTCGGTTGGGCCACGCACCTCATTTAGTTCACCCGAAAGCCCATTAGGGTGCACCAACTTAGAACAAGTATATAACCATGGTGGATAGCCAACTTTACCATTCTTTGGGCAACCCACACTCACTCTCACACACACTCCCCTACACTCTCTCTCTCTCTAGAAAAACCTTAAACCCTAAAGATCAAACATCACCTCTCTTCTCCTCTCTCTCTCTCGGATCAAATCCGCATCACCAAGGAGACTCGGTCAAGCTCATCATCAACACTCGGACACTCCATCTTATTCATCCTCTCGGTGGCTCTTCACAACCGGTTAGTGATTCACGCTATGTGCTCCTAGTTCGGATTAATGATGTGTAATGAGGTTGTATGATAATAGGTGTTTTGCTTGAGTGTTGTTTAATCTATGATGAAGGTGTTGTGTGATAGAAGATGGTTATTTGTTGCTAAATGATGTTTATTTATTGAAAAATGCACATGTTCTTGTATAACACACGTACTCTTAGATGGTTAGGAAGAGTGAGGTGAATTAGCGATGATCATGCTAACTTGACAATTAAATTGTGTAGAAATGAATAAGTGTATGTAAACATGTTCTTGAATAAATCGGATGATGATACACTAAGCTATAGGCGGCATGTTTGGGTAATTTGTTTAATGTAGGTGTTTTAAATATGATGAAAACCCTAAAGGACATGAACTACTTGAATATGTCACAACCCTCGATCCCTAGTTCCCGGGAACGGACGGCCGTGAACCAGTTGCGGTGGTATCACATTATTTATTTATTTGGCAGCGGAAATTTTCATCAAGACCGTAGTTAGGAAAAATATTATCAGAGTAAAACCACCATATTTTTAAATTTATAATCACATGGGAAAACCCAAGTTTCTTATTACAACATGTTTGTAAGGATAAACCTTATTTTATTGAATTTAAAACATCGTCTTTTAGGTAACTTTTATAGCCACATTTTTCCAAGCCTTCAGTGCTCTCCAGCTGGCTTTATTCTTTTTGGCTTTCACATTGTGTTATCTGAAACGCGTTTTAAAAACATTTTATCAGCAAGAAATACTGGTGAGTGAATCCCAGTTTAATCAAGAAAAGTGTTATCAATTTAAACAGTATTGAGGGCGATTACAATGTTTATATCTACCCAATTACTCATTCAGTAGTGTCAAGTCTGACTGAGGGTCATATTACACATTGGCTAACTCTTCGTCCAATGGTAACGTTACTCAAATTTTGTATACAAAACCCCAACATACCGGCAGTAATTGTAGAATTACAAAGACTCAATCATTGCTAAATTGCATTGTAAAAAGGTTAAGGTTTTGTAAAAACTGTTAACAAAAAGGAGATTACTCACATTGCTATTTTAGGTATTTCCTTTGTGGCTTCCTGGTTATAATCTAGTTGAATAAACAATGCACACGCGTTAGTATAATAACCCATTTTAACATTAGTAATACCCTCCCCGAGACGGCATTCCAACGACTACGTCGGGCAGAACCACGACAGCCGTTACGGAACCCTAAATCAATCGGGCAGAGTATCTAATACGTATGCAGGGGTTATGATAGTTACAGCGAGGCAGAGCTTCGCTAATTAGGGGGGTATTATACCCGTGTATAATAACTCTAATTCAGAATTTTGAGAGTGAGAATGAATTGTGAACGAATTGAAATGGACAGCTGATGCCTCCTTTATATAGTGCCTGAACCTGGGTCTCTCGCAGCCCGCGTAATATAAGCACAAAGCTTACGCGGCCCGCGTCAAAGCTGGGTCAACGCGTAGCTGTGCTGAGTCATTCACTAGGTTTGCCGGGTGTTGGGCCACGTGGCCGCACCGGGCTGCGCCACCTTTTGAACCTCTCGCGGCCCGCGTGAACTTAACGGGTAGCTTACGCGGCCCGCCTGAACTAATGAAATTAAAGGAATCCGGTTACACCTTAATACGACCCGCGTAAACTAAGGGGAGGGTTGTCGCGGCCCGCCTAAACTTATATTTTCTTGTTTTTGATTATTTTTAATAATATATTGTATTTCGGACTCGGTTTTCACATACGGGGTGTATTTTAGAAAGTGTAGGGTGTCAGGGGCGTTTTAGGAGGGTTGTTATATTTTGGGTACAACTCCTGGATTATTTAATAAAATATATAATGCGCTCACATTAAGTATAGTAACCCAATTCTACTTTTATCCCTACGTCACGAGACAGAACCCCAACAAATTTAGGCAGCGCCTTGACATACGTTACGGGGCCCTACGTCACTTGGACAGGGTATCAGTGATCAGGGGCTACAACACTTAAAATGGGGCAGTGCTTTGTAGGATTTAGGGGTGAAATATTTAAATAAAATGGGATACTGATATGAGCATAGAGGGAACGAGGGAAAGAAAATGGTCCGATGGAAATGCCCTCCTATGTTTTCTTTTATACTTGAATTTTGACTTATATGTTAAGGAATCATCTGATCTTATCCTACACGTTGCCATTCAATTTATGTCTTAGATTTTGTTTTATTTAATTAATATATATTATAATTAATTTACTGCTTTACTCATTTGGCGCCTATAACTTCTAAAATATGACGTTTTATAAATTAATAATTATGTCATTAGAACGAGAATAATTTTATCTACATTTTGAACCAAGTTTCATTAAAAACACAGTAGGTTTAAATATAATGTATTTTTTATAATTTAATTATTAAATGGTTCCTACGCTTGCCCAAGATACCTCATATTTCCATTGGTCAATTTACCCATGATGCATCCTTTTAGTAACATAAGTTTTTATATATTTTATATAAATAGAAAATTTGGGAATGTTACATCCTCTCCACCTTGTTTTAAATCTCATCCTCGAGATTCCACGAAATATGGATAAATATTTTTAGTTAGTTTAGTTTCAAGGTATATTCTGGTCTTTGTTTGGAATTTCACCTTACTTTGACCAGAACTATTTTCTATACTTTGAGATTCTTACTTTTAAATTGTGTAATCTTTTAATGGATTTAAATTCTTCATTTACCTCTATAATTTTAAAGAGGTACAACTAAAGATTTATCAGTTAGGTATGTATTCCTATTATTTCAAATAAGTTTAAGGGTTCCGAATGGTAAACCTTAGTAGGATCATGGGGAAGAGAGTTCTTGTAAGTATATCTAGTCGTGGTTACTCTTATCTTCTTAAGAACTCTTAATAAAGGTAAAACGACTCTCTATAAGTTTTTAGATGTTTTGTGTCTTAGCACAACTTTTGGTTACAGGCTTCCTAATGCATTTAATAATTTCAGAGGGAAATCTTCTACTTTCCATGACGTCCCAACTTATAGGGTTCCTGTGTTCATTTTGTCGCGCGAATTTTGAGACGGATGATCAAACGAAATAGTGTTTGATATCGGAATTTAGAGACGTATACGATAGATTCCTAATAAATAAATCTAAAATTATCATTGACATACTTGTTCATGATTTATTCCTAATTGTCAATCAATATAGTCTCTGGACTTCCTCATAGGCATACATGTTTATATAATATTTCTTATATTGTAGTATGCACATTATTCATAATGTAAACAGACTCACAAGTCAGACATCAGGTCATGGTACTATTTAGGGAATTCCATTCTTATAACACATACCCCATCTTACCCGGTCTTGCCGGAGAGGTAACCCCATCTCACCCGGACAAGCTGGAGAGTCTACCGCACCAATGCCCAGTTTTACCGGAGAGGTAATTATCATGGTATTTCCCATAAATAGACTTCTCTCAAATCAGGATTTTGAAAGTACATCGTTTATTATAGTTTGCATCAAGAAACAAGGAAATCAGTATTCTCATGATGGATCATATTCTAGAACCGAGTAGTATCAATAAACAAGAAATAACAGTGGCCAGTTGTTACCGCTTATTTATCATACAGGCACTGTTCTAGTCATCATCCTCACGGGATACCAATAACCATCACACTTTATCTATGCAAGTAATTGGCTTATCTCAAAGCTATATACTAAGGCATCCTTCTTAGGTTCAAGTCTAAATACTATCCTGGTTGTTACCAATGAATATCAATATCCCAACTCTTTCATTTAAGCATAGATATTATTATGGTTGTGGTTTTCCTTTGGTTGGAGAATAGAGTTTTAAATATATCATTGTCTCCATTGATACTATAGCTAGATTTAATGTAATAAGTATGCTTACAGCTAACTTTATTTATGCATATATAATCTTAAATTCTGTTACAAGGAATATTTCATTGAGACAGATGACATTTTAAAACATAGTAAGTTTAATGGTTTATTCTTATAATAACTTCATATTTTCGTATGAATTGCAATGACATTTCTTCTTATGTTTATCTCACAGAAGATATTATATTGGGTATACCATCAAGAAATTCTATTGGTTATATGTATATATGTGTATAAAATTTCAAATCTCTAGTTAATATTAAACTTACGGAATATATACACATATATAAAATAATAACTATACATCTGATGGTACCAATCATCCAGCTTATGACTTTATTTTATTCTTTTATAAAAGTAGTATATTGAAATAAATTTCAGTCAATTAAAAAGTTTAGGGAAATAAATTACTCAAAATATGAACTTTCTGGACTCATGGGATTTTTTTTTTAACTAGTGGGTTGAACCATAAAGTATCAAAACTTAACTATCCATTTATTGTATATTATATTATTTATTTAAAATGGGGCAGTGCTTTGTAGGATTTAGGGGTGAAATATTTAAATAAAATGGGATACTGATATGAGCATAGAGGGAACGAGGGAAAGAAAATGGTCCGATGGAAATGCCCTCCTACGTTTTCTTTTATACTTGAATTTTGACTTATAGGTTAAGGAATCATCTGATCTTATCCTACACGTTGCCATTCAATTTATGTTTTAGATTTTGTTTTATTTAATTAATATATATTATAATTAATTTACTACTTTACTCATTTGGCGCCTATAACTTCTAAAATATGACGTTTTATAAATTAATAATTATGTCATTAGAACGAGAATAATTTTATCTACATTTTGAACCAAGTTTCATTAAAAACACAGTAGGTTTAAATATGATGTATTTTTTATAATTTAATTATTAAATGGTTCCTACGCTTGCCCAAGATACCTCATATTTCCATTAGTCAATTTACCCAGGATGCTTCCTTTTAGTAACATAAGTTTTTATATATTTTATATAAATAGAAAATTTGGGAATGTTACAGAATACATGAACAACAACATGAACATGATATGAAGGTGTCTTGAATATTTGAAAACTAGTTGTTTGATCCAATTTAGTAAATTGTTAGACAAGAAAACATGTTTAGTGGATAGTACACACTGTTGCATGATATTAGAATTTCATTGGATAGTACAACTGTGTAGAATCAGCAGTTGCTGGGGGGTCGAGACCCCTGATTCCGACTCGAGACCATAAACATGATAACTCGAGAAGATAGATTACGACACAGGTTGCGAGTCGAGAACCTCTAGTCTCGACTCGAGACCACACTTGATCAGCACACAAACATCGTGACCCGAGACCATGCTTGTGAGTCCGGTTGCGACTCGAGACCAATACATGCATGACCCGAAACCACCTCGGTTGCGACTCAAGATCTTGTAAGCTACACTCAAGACCGCACAGTCTCGACTAGAGACCGCATAGTCTCGACTCGAGACCATGCACGCACACTCGCTGGACTGGACTTGCATAATTACGGGCCTATGTAAGTGGGCCGAATATATGGGCTTTTCTTTGTATTGTTAATTGTGTATGTCATGCACTGTTTGGACCTGCATTGCTACAGGCTTAGGATTGGGCCGGACTTTTGGGCTTTGCTTACTTGTATACGTACTACTGTTCAACTCGTAGGTATTATCGTAAACCGCTATGTTTATACGTGTATGCCATGAATAATACCTGTATGCAACTTGCTAGTATACGTGTAGAACATGCGTGCACCACTTGAATATAAACCTGACTTGAATGGTATCTATGTTAGGACGTAGTTGACCACTTACAACTTGATTGACTTTTCTGTGTATCTACCGAGCAAACCAAGGTGAGTTCACACCCTCTACAAAGCATGGGATTCCCTGGGTTGGGAATGGGGTTAAGGAACGTAGATTCCTCGTACTCCTTGGGTAGGACAGCAATGGCGCAGGAATGTAATTTACTCGTCCTCACGGACAGATAACTCGTACTAGACCAAAACTCTATCACGAAGTCCCTCCTTTTATATCGACTTAATCGCCGGGCCAATGGCGAGCGGGTCATTAGTTAGATAGCGCTATTTAGGTCTAACAAACCTCACACCGTGCCGCAGAGGACGGGCGTGAACTAATGGATCTGGGGCACGTCAATGATGATAGACATTGACAGTTTCAAGGCACATAAACATGACTACAGTCAGCAGTCGATATGGTAACGAGTCTAGTGTATACATGGGGTAGCCCCCACGACCGAAATGCCAGATAACTAACACGGGGTAGCGCCCACGGCTGGAATGCCAGAGTAACCGGGATAAACAAGTCACGCTTTTAACTATGGGGTAATCCCCACGGCAGGATGACAGATAAAGGAAAACTGTTTTCGAAACAACTTAAAACGAACACCCAACCGTGAACTCACTCAACTTGTTGTTGACTCGTTACTACATGCTTTGCAGGACCATAGGTACTTAGCTGGAGCTTGCATGGAAGAGAGTCGTTGTGAGACATGGATAGCTACGTGCCATGTTAAACTTGGAAAAAAATGAACTTGTGTTTTGATTTTAAAACTTATGCTTCCGCTTGCAACTTAAACTATGTTTTGTCTGAACACCAATTGTATTGGTTAGATTTTATAACTACTTATATGCTTGTTCAATATGATTGGTGGCTGGATCCTGGTCAGTCATTCCTCCAAGCGGTAGTACTCCGCAGGTGGATTTTGGGGTTGTGACAGATTGGTATCAGAGCCATTGGTTATAGTGAACTTGGTTTTAATAAAGGAGAAACGTTTTTGTTAAAACCAGACTATAACCTGTGCAGTGCTCAACGGTCCACAACGACGCTTCACTCCACATGCAAGGCTCGACATTCTAGGTGATATGATCTGTGTATATTGCCTACTTGTTAGTTACATAGTACGTTGCCCATGGTATGCTTGATTAGTGTAACTACTTTTGCTTGAACACGCGTATGTTTACTCGCTTCTGCCATCGCACTTTCGCGAACCTCTCTCACTCATGTTACTCTTGATATGAAGATCATGTCTGGACGCGTTAACATGACACAAGCCCAGTTGACGGCTCTGATCAACGAATGAGTTGCCGCAGCACTTGCAGCTGCATACGCAGGAGGTATATCCTGCAGTCCGAACTCATTCTAGGATCTTTAGGATCCTACTCTCGTGAACCAACCTTTGTGTTAAACTCTGTCTTTCTTTCACCTACCTTAGGTCAACACGCTCAGCCACCGGTGTGCACCTTTAAGACCTTTATGGACTGCCGACCCACTACTTTTAGCGGAACTGAGGGAGCAGTAGGTCTTCTCCACTGGTTTGAGAAACTAGAATCTGTATTCGAAATGTGTGAATGCCCTGAAGCGCGCAGGGTGAAATATGCTACCGGTACTCTCGAAGGTTTAGCCCTCACGTGGTGGAACGCTCAAGTTCAAATGCTGGGGTTGGTTGCTGCCAACGCCACCCCATGGGAAACTTTCAAGGAAATGATCAGGGAAGAATACTGCAGTCGTGATGACATTCATAAACTGGAAGACGAGTTCTACAACCTCAAGATGACGGGGTCAGAAATTGAGGCGTATACTTAGAGATCGCATGAGCTTGCCTTATTGTGTCCTACTATGGTGGACCCTCCATTTAAGCGAATTGAACTATATCTCAAGGGCTTGGTGCCAGAAATCCAAAGTCATGTGACTTCAGCAAACCTGGCCACTATCCAGCAGGTTGTTCAGTTGGCTCACCGTCTTATTGATCAGGCGGTGGAACAAAACAGGCTACCAAAGCGTATAAGCGCTACAGCTACTTCGGGTGCTCCTAGCGACATCAAGAGGAAATGGGATGGAGCTTCAAGCAAGGGTTCAACTTCTGTGCAATCTCAGCCTCAGTAGAGAAATACTGATGACCACAAGAGCCCCAGTCAGCAGTCGTCTGGTGGTCAAAGTCATGGTGGGTAGAAAGGGAATCACCCCAAATGCAATCGCTGCAACCTACACCACAGTGGGCCATGCACCAGGGGCAACTGTCATCGGTGCAACAAGCCTGGTCACGCTTCAAAGGATTGCAGGAGCTTATACCCCGCCAATCAGAATCATCAGCAAGCTCAATAGAATCAGCGACAGCAACAGGGTAACAACAAAGGGTGCTTTCAGTGTGGAGCTGAAGGCCACTTCAAGAAAGATTGTCCCCAACTGAACCAGAACCAGAACAACAACAACAATCAGAGGAACGGTAACAATGGGAACCACAACAACAACAATGGTGCCAGGGGGCGAGTGTTCGTGATTGGCCAAGGTGAAGCAAGGAATGACCCCAACGTGGTGACGGGTAAGTTCCTCCTCGACGACTTTTATGTTACAGTTTTATTTGATTCAGGTGCCGATACTAGCTATGTGTCACTAGAAGTTAGTCAAATGCTTAAGCGTATTCCAACACCTTTGAGCGACAAGCACACTGTAGAGCTAGCTAATGGTAAGAGTTTGGAGGCCTCACACGTAGTCAAAGGTTGCAAACTTATTCTCGCTAACCAGACCTTCACTATTGACCTCATTCCTATCGTCTTGGGTAGTTTCGACGTTGTCATTGGGATGGATTGGTTATCCCAACACCGAGCAGAAATCCTTTGCAATGAGAAGATTGTTCGTATTCCTGGTTCCGGTTGTGAACCTCTCATAATTCGTGGCGACAAGAGGAGTGCTGTTGAAAACGTCATCTCTTTCCTTAAGGCCCAAAAGTGCTTGCGAAAGGGCCACACTGCCGTTTTGGCTCTCGTTACTGACACCTCAGAGAAAGAAAAGAGGATAGAAGATTTTCCAGTTGTATGTGACTATCCTGAGGTATTCCCTGAGGAATTACCTGGTCTTCCGCCCCATCGCCAAGTCGACTTTCAGATTGAACTAGCTCCTGGAGCTGCACCTATAGCTCGTGCACCTTATCGTTTAGCTCCATCAGAGTTGGAAGAACTCTCTACGCAACTACAAGAACTCTTGGATAAGGGTTTTATTCGTCCTAGCTCATCACCCTGGGGAGCTCCCGTGCTATTTGTGAAGAAGAAAGACGGTACCTTCAGAATGTGTATCGACTATCGTGAACTCAACAAGGTGACTGTGAAGAACCGTTATCCTCTACCACGTATTGACGACTTGTTCGACCAGTTGCAGGGGTCGAGCTACTATTCAAAGATCGATTTGAGATCGGGATATCACCAGCTGAGAGTTCGGGAAGAGGATGTCTCTAAGACAGCCTTTAGAACTCGTTATGGGCACTATGAGTTTTTGGTCATGCCGTTTGGGCTGACAAACGCACCTGCAGTTTTCATGGACTTGATGAACTGAGTGTGCAAGCCTTATCTGGACAAGTTCGTTATAGTCTTCATCCACGACATCCTGATCTATTCTAAGAGTCAGGAGGAACACGAGCAGCATCTACGACTTATTATGGAACTCCTTCGAACCGAACAACTTTACGCAAAGTTCTCGAAATGCGACTTCTGGCTTCGTGAGGTCCATTTCCTATGCCACGTGGTAAACAAGGATGGGATCCACGTTGATCCATCCAAGGTAGACTCTATTAAGAACTGGCCTGCACCTCGCACACCGAAGGAAACTCGCCAATTCTTGGGATTGGCAGGTTACTACAGGAGATTCATTAAGGATTTTTCTAAGATCGCGCAGCCCCTCACTTCATTAACACAGAAAGGCGTTGTTTATCGCTGGGGAAATGCACAGGAGTTAGCCTTTCAACACCTAAAGGATAGACTTTGTAGTGCGCCTATTCTTCCACTGCCAGAGGGCACGGACGATTTTGTGGTTTACTGCGACGCATCAATTCAAGGCCTTGGTTGTGTATTGATGCAACGAGATAAGGTTATAGCCTACGCCTCACGACAACTCAAAGTTCACGAGAAGAACTACACTACACACGACTTAGAGCTGGGAGCTGTTGTTTTTGCACTTAAGTTATGGCGGCATTACCTGTATGGTACCAAGTGCGCCATATACACCGACCACAGGAGCCTCGAGCACATCTTCAAACAGAAAGAACTGAATATGCGACAACGACGATGGGTCGAGCTACTGAATGACTACGAGTGCTCCATCAGGTACCACCCGGGCAAGGCCAATGTTGTGGTTGACGCCCTCAGTCGAAAGGACACTGCGCCTAAGCGCGTGAGAGCTTTACAACTCACGATCCATTCTAGTCTCCCTTCTCAAATACGAGCTGCTCAGATAGAAGCACTGAAACCAGGAAACGTCAGGGCTGAAGCCCTACGCGGCTCAAGACAACGCTTAGAACAGAAGGAAGACGGTGCTCACTACGTAACAGGACGCATTTGGGTTCCACTCTATGGCAACCTACGAGAACTTGTGATGGATGAGGCACACAAGTCTCGCTACTCGGAACACCCTAGTTCGGATAAGATGTACCACGATATTAAAACTACGTATTGGTGGCCTAGCATGAAGGCCCACATAGCAACTTATGTCAGCAAGTGTTTGACTTGTGCGCGAGTCAAGACAGAATATCAGAAACCCTCAGGCCTACTCCAGCAACCAGAGATACCACAATGGAAATGGGAGCAGATTTCCATGGATTTCGTTACTGGCCTACCTAGATCTCAGCGCGGAAACGATACTATTTGGGTGATCGTGGATCGACTCACAAAATCCGCACACTTCTTGGCGATCAAGGAAACGGATAAATTCTCCACTCTAGCGGAAATATACCTCAAGGAAGTTGTTTCGAGGCACGAGGTGCCCACCTCTATTATCTCTGATCGAGATGCACGTTTTACTTCAGAGCTGTGGCAAGCAATGCACAAGTCCTTTGGCTCACGTTTAGATATGAGCACAGCGTATCACCCTCAGACGGACGGGCAGTCCGAGCGCACAATTCAGACCTTAGAAGACATGCTTCGTGCATGTGTAATCGACTTTGGCAACAGCTGGGAAAAGCATCTGCCACTTGTGGAATTCTCGTACAATAACAGCTACCACACCAGCATTAAAGCTGCTCCGTTTGAGGCATTGTACGGGCGTAAATGCCGGTCACCTCTTTGTTGGGCAGAGGTGGGAGATAGTCAGATAACTGGTCCAGAACATGTAGTGGACACTACTGAACGGATTGCTCAAATACGACAACGCATGGCGGCCGCTCGTGACCGTCAGAAAGCCTACGCCGATAAGGGCAGGAAACCACTTGAGCTCCAGGTTGGGGAGCGGGTACTACTCAAAGTTTCACCCTGGAAGGGTGTGGTTCATTTTGGTAAACGAGGCAAACTTAACCCACGATACGTTGGACCTTTTGAAATCATTGAGAAGATAGGCAGGGTGGCCTACAGACTAAACTTACCAGCAGAACTCGGTGCAGTTCACAACGTTTTTCACGTGTCGAATCTGAAGAAGTGTCTGTCAGATGAGACCCACATAGTTCCTCTGAAGGAACTCACTATCGACGAGCAGTTACGATTCGTCGAGGAACCAGTTGAAATCACGGACCAGGATGTTAAGGTCCTCAAGAGCACTAGAATACCTCTCGTTCGAGTTCGTTGGAACTCACGTCGCGGCCCAGAGTTCACCTGGGAGCGCGAAGATCAGATGAAACAAAAGTATCCCCAACTGTTCGCAAACAGCACGACCACTACTGAGGCTGAAGCTACGGAATTTCGGGACGAAATTCCAAATCAACGGGGGGAGGATGTGACACCCCAGGAAAATCGGGAAAACCACACAACTTAACTAGCTTCCTCAGTGAGTGCCAACCAAATTTAGGGACGAAATTTCTTTCAACTTGGGGATAATGTGAGAACTCGATATTTAGAACCCTTCGTAGTATCCTGATGAAACATGCTTGAACGTGTGACTAATTGACTTGTTGGTTTAATGAATGTTATTATGTGATTTTGTGCTATGCTTGTATGTATGTGTGTATTTATATGACCCGAGACACAAGGACCCGACTCGAGACCATGCGGTCTCGAGTGAACAGTGCAACAGATGGGCCGGTTGGGCCACGCACCTCATTTAGTTCATCCGAAAGCCCATTAGGGTGCACCAACTTAGAACAAGTATATAACCATGGTGGATAGCCAACTTTGCCATTCTTTGGGCAACCCACACTCACTCTCACACACACTCCCCTACACACACTCTCTCTCTCTAGAAAAACCTTAAACCCTAAAGATCAAACATCACCTCTCTTCTCCTCTCTCTCTCGGATCAAATCGGCATCACCAAGGAGACTCGGTCAAGCTCATCATCAACACTCGGACACTCCATCTTATTCATCCTCTCGGTGCCTCTTCACAACCGGTTAGTGATTCACGCTATGTGCTCCTAGTTCGGATTAATGATGTGTAATGAGGTTGTATGATAATAGGTGTTTTGCTTGAGTGTTGTTTAATCTATGATGAAGGTGTTGTGTGATAGAAGATGGTTATTTGTTGCTAAATGATGTTTATTTATTGAAAAATGCACATGTTCTTGTATAAAACACATACTCTTAGATGGTTAGGAAGAGTGAGGTGAATTAGTGATGATCATGCTAACTTGAGAATTAAGTTGTGTAGAAATGAATAAGTGTATGTAAACATGTTCTTGAATAAATCGGATGATGATACACTAAGCTATATGCGGCATGTTTGGATAATTTGTTTAATGTAGGTGTTTTAAATATGATGAAAACCCTAAAGGACATGAACTACTTGAATACATGAAGAACAACATGAACATGATATGAAGGTGTCTTGAATATTTGAAAACTAGTTGTTTGATCTAATTTAGTAAATTGTTAGACAAGAAAACATGTTTAGTGGATAGTACACACTGTTGCATGATATTAGAATTTCATTGGATAGTACAACTATGCAGAATCAGCAGTTGCTGGGGGGGGGGGGGTCGAGACCCCTGATTCCGACTCGAGACCATAAACATGATAACTCGAGAACATAGATTGCGACACAGGTTACGAGTCGAGAACCTCTAGTCTCGACTCGAGACCACACTTGATCAGCACACAAACATCGTGACCCAGACCATGCTTGCGAGTCCGGTTGCGACTCGAGGCCAATACATGCATGACCCGAAACCACCTCGGTTGCGACTCAAGATCTTGTAAGCTACACTCGAGACCGCACAGTCTCGACTAGAGACCGCATAGTCTCGACTCGAGACCATGCACGCACACTCGCTGGACTGGACTTGCATAATTACGGGCCTCTGTAAGTGGGCCGAATATATGGGCTTTTCTGTGTATTGTTAATTGTGTATGTCATGCACTGTTTGGACTTGCATTGCTACGGGCTTAGGATTGGGCCGGACTTTTGGGCTTTGCTTACTTGTATACGTACTACTGTTCAACTCCTAGGTATTATCGTAAACCGCTATGTTTATACGTGTATGCCATGAATAATACCTGTATGCAACTTGCTAGTATACGTGTAGAACATGCGTGCACCACTTGGATATAAACCTGACTTGAATGGTATCTATGTTAGGACGTAGTTGACCACTTACAACTTGATTGACTTTTCTGTGTATCTACCGAGCAAACCAAGGTGAGTTCACACCCTCTACAAAGCATGGGATTCCCTGGGTTGGGAATGGGGTTAAGGAACATAGATTCCTCGTCCTCCTTGGGTAGGACAGCAATGGCGGAGGCTTGTAATTTCCTCGTCCTCACGGACAGATAACTCGTACTAGACCAAAACTCTATCACGAAGTCCCTCCTTTTATATCGACTTAATCGCCGGGCCAATGGCGAGCGGGTCATTAGTTAGATAGCGCTATTTAGGTCTGACAAACCTCACACCGTGCCGCAGAGGACGGGCGTGAACTAATGGATCTGGGGCACGTCAATGATGATAGACATTGACAGTTTCAAGGCACATAAACATGACTACAGTCAGAAGTCGATATGGTAACGAGTCTAGTGTATACATGGGGTAGCCCCCACGGCCAAAATGCCAGATAACTAACACGGGGTAGCCCCCACGGCTGGAATGCCAGAGTAACTGGGATAAACAAGTCACGCTTTTAACTATGGGGTAATCCCCACGGCAGGATGCCAGATTAAGGAAAACTGTTTTCGAAACAACTTAAAACGAACACCCAACCGTGAACTCACTCAACTTGTTTTTGACTCGTTACTACATGCTTTGCAGGACCATAGGTACTTAGCTGGAGCTTGCATGGAAGAGAGTCGTTGTGGGACATGGATAGCTGTGTGCCATGTTAAACTTGGAAACAAATGAACTTGTGTTTTGATTTTAAAACTTATGCTTCCGCTTGCAACTTAAACTATGTTTTGTCTGAACACCAATTGTATTGGTTAGATTTTATAACTACTATATGCTTGTTCAATATGATTGGTGGCTGGATCCTGGTCAGTCACTCCTCCAAACGGTAGTACTCCGCAGGTGGATTTTGGGGTGTGACAAAACCTTTCTCGGAGAGCTACTGGAGCTGTTTAGATAATTCTTGCATCTCCGACGGTGCAAGACGGTATGGAGCTCTGGCAATGGGATTTGCACCAGGTACGAGATCAATACAGAACTCGACTTGGCGTGCTGGAGGTAGACCAGGTAACTCTTACGGGAAAACTTCAGAATACTCCCGAACGACAGGAATATCTGAAATAGTCTTACCCTTGCCTTTATCTGCTGTAACATGTGCTAAGAAAGCCACATAGTTCTTCCGAAGATACTTCCGTGCTTTAAAACAAGACATAAGTCTGAGACCACCGGCAGGCTTCTCACCACGAACCTGTAGGATCTCGCCTGTCGACAGCGGTATACGAACAATCTTCTCAGAACAAACTATCTCTGCGCGATGCTTAGATAACCAATCCATTCCCACAATTACGTCGAAGCTTCCAAGTTGCATTGGCGTGAGGTCAATAGGAAAAATATGGTCGTTAAGGTTCAACTGGCAGTTGCGTAGAACAGAATTAAGAATAATGGGTTCACCACTGGCAACCTCTACTGTCAAAGGTTTACCTAGTTTCGTTCTAAACACGCGAAGCATTGTCTCAAAAGACAATGACACAAAACTCTTGTCGGCACCCGAATAAAAAAGAACAGATGCTGGCTGATTATTAATAAAGAACGTACCGTTCACCACCTCGTTGTCTGCTTGTGCTTCTTGTGCATTCATGTTGAAGACTCGACCTCGAGCCTGAGCCTGATTCTGGTTTGCATTTTGGTTCTGGTTGGCTAGTCTTAGACACCGATTTCTGTAGTGGGTCAGATCCCCACAGTTATAACAAGCACCTGGTGGGTAGTTTGGTCGTGCAGCCTGACCCTGTTGCTGAGCAACTTGTTGACAGGGTTCTGAACTGCGCGATTTTGAGCAAACCGACAAATATCAGCAAGATGACCCGACTTCCCACAGTTAGTACAGAAACAACACTGATATTGCGGCTGATGGTGACTGTTGCATTGATTGCACAAAGGTGCACTTCCTGAATAGGGCTTCTTTGCTGGAGGCTGGTTGGGAGCTGCCTGGTTCGCTTGGGCAGTGACAGCATTGTTTTGGGAAGCCTTACGCTTCCTTGACCCCCTTGAGGAACCATAATCCTTTCCCTTCTTGTTTTGACCTTTCTTGCTATCTTCCTTGTCAGCCGACTGTTTCTTGCCCTTGTCGCCCTTCCTGTGTAGCTTATTCTTTCGAATCCGCGACTCAGTCAGTGTCGCTGATAACTCGATCGCCAGATGGAGTGTGGTAGGGTTGCTACCAGTAAGGATGTCTTGTACTGAGTCAGGTAGGCCGTCGATGTTCCTTTCGATGGCCTTGTCGAGTGGGGTAACCATAGTCGGGCAAAGCAAACTCAACTCCTCAAACCTATCAGTATAAGCCCTGTGCTCGCCACTATCTTGCTTCAAAACATCAAATTCTTTCTCCAACGCTCGTTGTTCATGACGAGGACAAAACTCCCTCATCATAAGAGCTCTTAGTTCAGCCCATGTCTGAGCTAGAGCAACTTCTGCACCTTGATCTCACATAACCCCGTTCCACCACGTAAGAGCCCTCTTCTAAAACACACTCGAAGAAAACTCGACCTTGCGATTGTCAGGACACTGCACATGACGGAAAGTGTTCTCGATGCTCTCGAACCACTGAAGAAGCCCAGTTTCTCCCTCAGAACCACTAAACATGAGTGGCTTAGCCGAGTTAAAATCCTTGTATTTGCATGTACCATTGTTGTTGTTGTTGGCCTGGTTCCATTGAGCAAAGAGATTTAGGAATTGAGCGGCCATCTGCTGCGCAATAATTTATGCCAGCTCGGCAGTAGCTATCTGGTTGTCGCGTCACGGAGGCATTCTAGAAGAGAAAAACATGAAATGAAACGAGTGAGATGATTGGATGAAGAGAATGAGATGAAGCAAAATCAACAAAAGCAAAGATGGCGGTTATGCATCGCAAAGCAAACAAGCGACATGAAATGTCTAGTCAAAGTAAATGGGTCAGAATTAGTGTATCGCGAAGACACGCTCGCCTATAAGTGAACACTCACCCCAAGAGTTCCCAGGTAAGAGTGATTGGTCCGATTATGTGGATTTGTACGAACACTCTAGCCTTAGACAGAAAACCCAGGGTACAGGCATTCACTCTTCCAGTTCGCACGTGTTCACACTATTAACCCAAAACTTTGACGGGATTTTTGAGAATCCACAGGGTTCAAAACCATATAACCGAGGGTTCAAAACCATATAACAGAGGGTTCAAAACCTAGTAATCAATCATCCTAGAACAGATGATTAATTTTCAAAGCGGATTCGGAACCGAAGTTCCCGTTGTGGTTATCACCTAAGGATAGGTGATGTGCATGTTTTAAACTCTAAACACAAGATAACTTGTGTTAGGGTTCTAGAAAGTTATAGTCTAGGTCAAAGCATTACTAATAACCTAATTCCCTATAACCAATGGCTATGATACCAACTCTTCTGTCACACCCCGACCGCGTGTAACATGCAACCGCGGCGGAAAACGTCGGGGAGTGTTGTGGACATAATTAATTATTATACAACCATGGAAATTAAAGTTACATTTTATTTATCAAACACGGGTGTTACATTGTCTTAAAAGAAAGTACATAATTCAAAACATAGTTATACTAATTCTATCTTCATTTTTAGTCTCTAAGGCACAGGTCCGCCCTAGTATCGTGATCAACATCTTATGGAACAGCTCCTGAAAACACATGTGAAAGTAGGTACGTCAGCATAAAAATGCCTGTGAGATACATAGGTTTTGTGAAAGTGGGATTCATGACTTGAGTTTTAAAGAAATGTTTAATAACAGTCAGTCATGAACCTTGTAATTTGTCTCGCTTTGTAAACCATTTGAAAAACGATAATATCAGAGGATATGTATAGATAAACGTAAGGTTAAATGAATAACCTAGTAAAATGAGTTGAATAAGATAAGTTGTTTTGTAAGACAATGTTTTATGAAAAGTATGTTATAAAATGTTATGTGTCTAAACTGAAATGATTTAGGTAACGCAAAGATATGTAATATTATACAAACATTTATATATAGGAAGTACCAGCGGCGTATCCACCATGTTTGCATCATATTACATACTCCACGTTACTCCAACCATTTACCCAAACCAATCCACCATGTAAATTGTTCATGTATAAACCAAATGTCAAGTGTTATTGTGTAAACCATGTCAAATGTTTATGTTCAATGTAAACCACCAAATGTATATGTCAATGTCAACGTGTTTATGTTCAATGTAAATCATGTAATGTGTATCCCAAAATGTGTCATGTATGATAAGCGAAATGTATCAACTTAAACCATATGTAAAATGCACAAAACAAGTCGTTGAAGTAAAACGTGGTTTAAATCAACGTTATGTTCTGTGGAAAAATGCATGCTCTATTGATATTAACATTTATGCGGTATTGTAAACTATGCATACATCCAAGCCTTGAGACTGCGGCGATAAACCCTTAAACAAATTTAAGGTTTATCTAAGTTATGTATATCGAATTCGGTCATTCCTTCCAATCCTATCAAACCCAGGATTTCAGAAACGGGAGTTGTCAATTCCTATGGTACCACTACCTACTAACGAACGGCGTGATCAATGTTAATGAATGCATTGTCCCATGTTAAACAAACCAAATGTCATAACAAAATGAAGGCATGTGATGTAAAGAATTGTACTAAGTATGCTAAGTAAACATACGAAGCAGAATTGTTCATGTAAATCAATGTGCCCATATGCTGAGTAAACATATGCAGCAGAAATGTTCATGTAAATCAATGTGCCCACATGCTGAGTAAACATATGCAGCAGAAATGTTCATGTAAATCAATGCGTCCATATGCTGAGTAAACATATGCAACAGAAATGTTCATGTAAATCAATGTGCCCATATGCTGAGTAAACATATGCAGCAGAAATGTTCATGTAAATCAATGTGCCCATATGCTGAGTAAACATATGCAGCAGAAATGTAATGTAAATCAATGTACTAAGTACGCACACAATGGGCATACATAGCATGAAATGTAATGAAATCGTGTACTATAATGTACTAACAACATAGCAGGTATATGATGTGAAAACATGGAAAGCATGAAAGTAACAGATAGGCACATGTGTTTCACCCCAAAACAGTTTGGAAAACAGTAAAAGAGGGGTTCAATGTACTCACCTGAGATTGCTTTGAATTCCTTGTATAATAACCAGATAATGCTAAAGATCACGGGATATCAAACGGCACCTAATAGGTAGCTATGTTAATATACCGGACCAAATAGGAAGGATCGGATAGTATGCGGGTTCGCAAACCAAACGAGTATGGAGACTCGTGTAATATGGTTTAAAAAAGCCTACATACTAAAATGAAACCTAACCTAAGTGCTTGCGACCCATCACGACCCGTTTAGGTAGCTTTTGCTACCTTAACACGTCGTTCGCGTAGAACGCGTTTGGAACGCCTAACATCGTGACCACAAGGCATAACCTCAGAAGGTTATAGCTATGGTCACCTAATGTGTTTGGTCAGATCCTAATGATCGACCAAATGGGTCGGGTTCGAAAGTATAAGCGACGGTTTAGATCGCTTACCTTACGACCCTATATATGCACTAAACTAAAAGTGACGAGCTAAGCATGTTAGAACATGCTTAACTAAGCTTAGAAAATAGGTTTGGCATCAAAACAAACGGCTTTGATGCTCATGAGTAGTTTGGTTACAAAACATGCAAGAATGCACATTTTGGCCGAAACTACGACTCGTCACTGAGCCTAGATAACGTGGTAATCAGTAGGTATAGTCACTACGGACTATAACCATCGTGATCACGCTCACGTTATGAAGTTCTAATGAACTTCGCATCGACCATAAACTGGTCAATGCAGAAAGTCAAACATAATTCGGCTTTCGGACTCGAAAAACGATAAAACAACGAAGGAACACTTACAAAGGATCCCCGAAAGCTAATCTTGATCAAAGAAACTCAGGTATGAAGCAATACCTCAACTTAGAGCTTTTTAGATCAGATTCTTGTGGGTTTTTGCAAGAATGGGGGGGGGGGTATTTATAGGAAAAGCATAACTGTTAGGATCGTTTATCGAATACCGTGCCACGATCTCGCCCGTACACTTGTCGAATTATTGTGGTTACTGAATAATGGCCCTTGGCTCTTGATTGGGTGAAAGGGCATTGCCCCTTGAACGAACGAAAGGCCAACTGCAAGTGGGTTCAATGAATCTGCTGTACTGGGGACCCCTTACGGACCGTATGGCTTATGGCTTACGGTCCGTAAGCCCCTAGTTTGGCAGTTTTACAGTTTTGGTCCCTACAGCCCCTAATCTTGGTATTTGATGCATTTTTGACCCGTTTAAGCCCTGTTAACCCCATTTCAAAGCTCTAAAATGAAGTTAAAGTATAGGGAACTTAAAATTTGCTCAAAAATATGTCGGATGTCAGTTCGTTTGGTCGTACGGTCGCGATGTTCGGTTAATTACGACGGAATGCGCACAAGTGTGAAAGACGACCCAAATTGCGCGACGAATGGATTTTTCTTATGCCATACACTAAGGCATAATATAACGATGCTTACATAAATTTTTGGATGTCCGGATGTATTCAGAATGCAAGTTATGCGCGAAAGTGCAAACTTGTGCACTTTTTGACATTTTTAGCCCCTGAATGATCCAAAAGTTTGTTTTAGCATACCAAACCCCTCAAAGCCTATTTATAAGCTATGTAAAGGATATTTATGGTATGTTTAACTTATGGACATGTTCCGGAATGTTCGTTACAGTTCGAATTGGCATACTTTCGCAGTTTGTCAAGTTTAGTCCCTGTAAGCGAATTAACTTGTTTTTGCCATACCAAAGCCTTCAAAACTTATTTCTAAGTTATGTAAAGGTTATTTAAGGTATGTTGAGTATATATTGATGTTCCGGAGTATTTGTCGCATTAAACTGAGCACGTTTAAGCACCAGTTAGCGTATAACTCTCCAGAAAGCGATGTAGAGTTTGAAATTGAACAAAAGTCAAAACATGGAAAATGTAAAACACAACCAAACAAACATTGGGACAAAATAACATTGTTTTATTGATAACTAAACTATTCACAATGATTACAAGCACAAATGTTACATGCACACCCTGTTTATAAGATCCATGAAAACTGCAGGCGCGTTCGTTAGCCCGAATGGCATGACTAGAAACTCGTAATGGCCGTAGCGAGTTCTGAATGTTGTTTTGGAGACGTCCTCATCCCGGACTCTCAGCTGATGATATCCTGACCTCAGATCAATCTTGGAGTAGTAGCTCGACCCTTGCAACTGGTCGTATAAGTCGTCAATACGAGGAAGAGGATAACGGTTCTTCACTGTGACCTTGTTCAGTTCGCGGTAGTCTATGCACATCCTAAAGGTACCGTCCTTCTTTTTCACGAATAACACTGGAGCTCCCCAAGGCGAAGGGCTTGGGCGAATGATGCCCTTTTCCAAAAGTTCTTGTAGCTGCTTTGACAGTTCTTCCAGTTCAGTTGGAGCCAAACGATATGGTGCTGCTCCTGGAGCGAGCTCGATTTGAAATTCGACCAGACGATGAGGCGGTAGTCCAGGTAAATCTTCAGGAAATACTTGAGGAAATTCGCGTACAACTGGGATATCCTCTAAATTCTTTTCTTTTGCTGATGCATCAGTGACAAGCGCCAAAATGGCGGTGTGCCCCTTTCGTAACCATTTCTGAGCCTTCAAGAAAGAGATGATGCCAACCACCACACCACCGTTGTCGCCTTGAACCTCGAGAGGTTCCTTTCCAGTACGAGGAATGCGAACTATCTTTTCCTTGCATAAGATCTCTGTGTGATGTTGGGATAACCAATCCATACCAATGACGATGTCGAAACTACCCAAAACTATGGGTATGAGATCGATCGAGAAGGTCTGACCAGCTAAGACGATGTTATAACCCTTGACTACATGTGCGGCTTCTACATGTTTACCATTTGCTAAATCTACGACATGTTTGGTGTTTAGGGGTGTTGGTGTACGTTTTAACATTTGACTAACTTTTAAAGACACATAACTGGTATCTGCACCTGAATCAAACAAAACAGTAACGTAAAAGTCATCGAGAAGAAACTTACCCATGACTACGTTAAGATCGTTCCTTGCGTCACCTCGACCCAGCACAAAAGCACGACCCCTAGCTTCATTGCCGTTATTGTTCCCACCATTGTTGTTACCACTGCCTTGGTTGTTGTTGTTGTTGCGATTCTGAATCTGGTTTAATTGGGGGCAATCACGTTTGAAATGACCTTCGGCCCCACACTGGAAACATCCCCTGTTGCCCCGCTGTTGCTGCTGCTGCGGGTTTTGTGGAGCTGGTAATTGCAGTTGCTGGTTCTGATTCGCAGGCCGTGGGCTCCTACAGTCTTTGGCCTCGTGACCCATCTTGAGGCACAGCTGACAACGACCCTTGTTGCACTGGCCGCTGTGATGCCTGTTACAGTCGTGACACTTGGGGTGAAACCCTTGATACCTTTTCTGCCTTTGACCACCAGAAGATTGCTGACTAGGACTCTAGTAGTGGTCAGTCTTCTGCTGCTGAGCCTGAGACTGAACAGTTGCTGAACCCTTGCTAGAATCCCCCTCCCACTTTCTTTTGTTGTCACTGGGGGTAGTAGGAGTAGCGGCTGATGTGGTAGCAGTAGTAGCGCTAATACGTTTGGGCAGCTTGTTCTGTTCCACCGCCTTATCTGTGAGGCGATGAGCAAGACGCTGAATGTCTTGGATATTGTTGAGATTAGCCGATGTCACATGGCTCTGAATTTCTGATGCTAGACCCTTGAGGTACAACTCAATGCGCTTGATCGGAGGGTCCACCATGGTTGGACACAAGATGGCCAGTTCGTTCGACCGTTTCGTGTAAGCTTCGATTTCCGACCCCGTCATTTTCAAATGATAAAGCTCCACTTCCAACTTGTGGATGTCATCACGTGTGCAGTATTCCCTTTTTATCAATTACTTGAAATCGTTCCAAGGGGTGGCGTTAGTAGCCGCCAGCCCTAGAATCTGTACTTGCGCATTCCACCAGGTTAGCGCAATCCCTTCCAACGTGCCAGTGGTGTACTTTACCCTGCGAGCCTCAGGGCATTCACACATCTCGAATACCGACTCGAGCTTTTCAAACCAATGGAGGAGTCCCACTCTCCTTCTGTGCCACTGAATGTGCTTGGACGATAGTCCATGAAGTTCTTGAATGTGCAGACAGGTTGTGGGGCGCGTTGACATATTGTGTACAAATAGTACAAAGTTAAACACAAGAGTTAATGTAGGATCTAAAGATCCTACCTGCTTGTGCAGCTGCAAGTGCCGCAGCTACTTGTTCATTGATAAGAGCCGTCAACTGGGCTTGAGTCATGTTCACACGTCCAGACATGATCTTCATATTAAAAGTAGAATAAGTGAGAATGGTTCGCGAGTAGTGCGATGACAGAAGAGAGTAAGCACGTAGGTGTTCTCAAGCAATAGTGAATAGTAGGCAATGTAATCTAAGCATACCACGAGCAAAGTTCTATGTAATTCTAGCAAGTAGGCAATAAACATAAACCTTATTACCTAGGATGTCGAGTCTTGCACGTGGAGCGAAGCGTCGTTGTGGATTGTTGAGAGCACTGTTCTGGTTATAGTCTGGTTTTAATAAAAACGTTTTTCCCATACTAAAACCAAGTTCTCTATAACCAATGGCTCTGATACCAATCTGTCACACCCCCAAAATCCACCTGCGGAGTATCACCGCTTGGGAGCGTGACTGACCAGGATCAAGCCACCAATCATATTGAACATAACATATAATAATTAAAGTAGTTCATAAAAATCCAACTCAATACAATTGATGTTCAAACAAAGCGTAATATTAGTAGCGGAAGCATAATATGAAAACCCAATGTATGTAATAAGTTCAAGTGTTATAAAGTTTGACATGGCATCCACGATCCATGCTCCACAACGACCTGCTCCTCCCTGTGCAAGCTCCATATGCACCTAAAGTCCTGCAAGGCATGCAGTAGAGAGTCAACAACTAGTTGAGCGAGTTCACAGAAAGTAAGTTCGAAATAGCAAAATCGTATGTTCATTTAGTGGGGGCTTCCCATGTATGTATGTACTAATAGTGGGGGTTTCCCATGATTATATTTGTTACTAGTGGGGGCTTCCCATGTTTATCCTTACTAGACTATTGTAACCATGTGTGTTCTTCTTAACCGAGAACATGAATATGTACAAGGTCACGTAGGTTTTACGTGAGTGCCCTTCCCCAAGGACAGTGGTACGCGTGGGGTTTACGTAGGTTTTACGTAAGTGTCCTTCCGACCCGGAAGACAGTAGTAGGTATGAGTTTACGTAGGTTTTACGTAAGTTTCCTCCGGACCCGGGAGACAGTGGTAGATACTAGTTTACGTAGGTTTTACGTAAGTCTCCTGACTAACCTGCGGACGATGGTATATAGTCTAGCAATAGCGTAAGTACGAGTAATTATCCAATTCAAATCTTCCAACCCAATTCCCAACCCGGGAATCCCATGCCTTGGCTGTGTGAACTCACTTTGGTTTGCTCGGTAGGCTATACTATGTGCTCACAAGAAATCAGTCAAGTCCTATAGTTATGCATGTATTCGCAATTAGTTTACATTCACACGGTTCGACTAACAGTCAAGTCATCACGTACATGCAAGTAACAACCAACACATTGCATTTTTTTGGCTATACAAGTTTAAATTAATCCAATGGATACGCTATACAACTGATAACATGCTTGTTTAACATTGAACACTCACAACCCGAGAAATCAGATCAAATCAGCTATGTCATGCTTTACCATATCATTGGTGTTATCAGTTATGTAAAAGTTCTAGTTCATAGGTACTACGTTTAACATAACAGGCATCAACAAGCTCGGACCTTACATAACATTACAGATAGTCGAACTAGGCAAACATTACAAGAATTCGGTCATCTATATCAACATTAAAGGTCGGACTACATTAAAGGTCGGACTAAGCATGATCTATTAAAAGTCGGACCAATTAACCAAATTAAAGATTCGGACAAGGCGTTCATGATGAAATTCGGACCAAGGGACATCCCTCAACAAACTCGGACATCAATCCCCCCATATTAAAAGTCGGACACCCCCCCTCCTTGCCTAACATAAAATTCGGACACCCCCTCCCTTGTACAAAGGTCGGACCAAGGGGGTTCCCCCTTAAAATTCGGATAGGGTTCCAAGCCCAAAAACTCGGACCAGACCCACAAACAAAAGGTCGGACCTTTTGTGATATTAAAATTCGGACACCCTTGTCATTTTAAAAATTCGGACCCCTTATGCTCATGTAAAAACTTCGGACATGATCACACTAAAATTCGGACTACATGCACTATACAACAAATATAATCCGGACATTGTTTCTTGTGTAAAGTTCGGATCTTTAGGTTAAATGAAAGTCGGAATTTAGGGTTTATATACAATAGTCGGACAACATGAATTACAAACAAAAGTCGGACTAGGGTAAAACTCAGAGTTATCAATCAAGCTATCATAAACACAATGTAACAGTTACGTATCGTTTATACGATCGTGAAACCCTAATTTCACATATTCACAGTGCAGAAATCAAATTAACCATCAATAGTTCCAACATATCATACATCTTAATCATCAGGCAAATGATAATACAACAATCATATTCATTTCTCAATAATCAGAATAAATCAATAAGCACAGAACTATCATATGAAGAACTAGGGTTTTAGCATGAATCAATCAATCAACGATTAACAACAAACAATCATTAAACAATTACCTTGGATTGATTCTAGACAAAGAGAGGAATCAAGAGTGATGAAGAGCTTGTGCCAATGATAAAGAGGATGGTTGCAGAGAGGATTGGAGAATGTGAAAGTACGTGTATCGATTTTGTGTGATGATTAGTGGAGAGGATTAGGGTTAAGAATGATTAGAATTTCACTAATTACTCTATACATCGCTAAGTATCATCTTTTACATAAAACACCCATCACAATATAATTTTACAGTTTCATCACCAAGTTCATGTATTTGTCACACTTAACACACAACCATGCACAATTACAATACATTTTATTGAACCAAAACGTATACAGTTACAACGCAACCAATTGTGCAAGTAAACAACTAAACAAACAGTTAATCGTGCAATAAATGCGAAAATGGAATCTCAGAAACTCGAGTTGTCACATTATCCGCCTGTCTCAAGGCTTGAATGTATGCGTTAACTTACCACATAAATGTTTGTATCATTTAAAACATGCATTTACTTTGCAAAACATAACTTTTTGATATATTCAAAATACTTTGTTTTTATATATTCTTACATTTGGTTTAAGTGTTTACACTTTAAATTACCATACATAATATTGGTTACACATTACATGACTACATTTTGGACTTTTAAACATTTGACATTGGTTTATACAAGAACATTCGACATTTGGTTTAAACATGGACTTTATACATTGATGGTATGTTTAAGTGACATAAGTAACGATACGTGTGTAGTATGATACAGGCATGGTGGATACGTCGCTGGTACTTCCTATATATAAGTGTTTGTATTATATTACATGTCGTAGCGTTACTTAAATCATTTAGTTTGGACTTATACATTTTTACACAAATAACATATTTTTCACAAGACATTGTTTTTTAAAACAGTTTATTTTATACAACTTATTTTACTTGGTTATTCATTTAACCATATATTATTCTTTTACTTATACATATCATTTGATTTTATCGCTTATCAAATGATTTACAAAACAAAACAATTTACATGGTTCATGACTGAATTTTATTAAACATTTTTCTAAAACCTAAGTCATGAATCCAATTTTCACAAAACCTATGTTACTCAAAGTCATTTTTATGCGGACGTACCTATTTTCACATGTGTTTTCAAGAGCTGTTGCTTAGGATGATGTCCGTGACACTATGGCGAACCTGTGCCTTAGAGACTTAAAATGAAGATAGACTTAGTTAAATTTATGTGATGTACTCTTGTATCTTTTGTTTAAGACAATGAAACTCGTTTGTTTGATTAATAAAATATAACTTTGTATGCCATGGTTGTGAAACAATAATTCTGTTACAATGTAGGTCCCCTTGAGTCGTATGGATCTTCACAGAATTGTTAATCCAATCAAGAGTGCGTAATCCTCTTGATCAAAATATAGCATAAACGTGTAGGAACGGAAACATCAATTCACTTTCAAACCGGGATTTCTGTTGATTATCAATCAAACTGAATTACAATCAATTAAAACCCTAACCAACACTCAATTTCGTCCAAGCACTAGCTTTTACGAAATTCTGTCTCTCAAACTCTATTTTGGCAGATTAACCTAAACCCTAAAGCCTAACCTTGTTTATATAACACAAGGTTGCAACACTAGGCTAGGGTTTACTACATGGGCTAGGCCCAAATCATCCCCCTTAACCCAATGTGGGTTTTGTTTAGCCCAAACTCTATTATCTCACTAATACAAAGCTAAACTTGCTAACCTTTTATCGTTTAACTAATTACAAGATATCCAAAGACCAAATCTAAGCAGCTGTCATAGAATATGCACCAACAAAGTCCCCCTTGACAATAGCTACATAAAAACTTTGTCTTCAGTCTTCTTGCAATCTTCATGTAATCTTGCACTGTCTTTGGTCTTTGGATAGCTTCAGCTTCAATAGCTTCTGTCAGCAACAGAATCCCCCTAAGCTAATGCATCCAATCACCAAATCTTCAACACGTTAGCACTTGAGTAAACTCCAGTTTAGCATTTGAATAGCAATCTTCAAATTCTTCAACTTTGTCTGCAAAGTAGAAAGGAGGTTCTACCATGCATCCAATCAAACTCTCATCTTCACACTTCTCAGCAACAAACTGCTTCAATCTGTATACTATAAAACAAACATCTCGAGAAACCATAAGAATTTTTCAACAAAGTTAAATAAATTATTATTTTTCAAGAGACTGTTAAACTGTATTACAGATTAAGCATTTTCAACTTATCACCAACACGCAAAACTTTTTGTTCAACTCACAAGAACCTATCTGATTTAAAATTTTGAACTCACTTTCTAACACCGTCTCCCCCTATCAGTAACAATTCCTCCAAGAATAACAGTTTTCCGTACATTAAGAATTTTAAACAGAAAATACACTATTTTTGGATTTTTATATTTTCTGAAAGCAAGTAAATACAAAAGCAATAAACACTCTATTTTTGTGAGAATCACTGGTAAGATGATCATATCAACATAATCAAACTGTTTCACAAAATTATATAATTCTTTATGTAATGTTTTAGTGAAAAACAGTTCAAGACGATTACCAGTATGTTTGTCCACTTAAACAAACCATGAACATTTGAAGTACCATTTGTGACAACCCTCAAATTTACATGTAACCGTACAAATTATTAATGATAATTAAAGTGTTTGACGACTGTGTGGAATTACTTAACTGCTTTCTGATATCTGTGATATGCTTACATGTGCTTGTCAACATACTAGTAGTATGCAGAAAGGTCACTAAATAGTCCGTTATAATTTCCTGAGTGTTAAAAAAATTTAAAACTTTGCAAAATATATATATATATATATATATATATATATATATATATATATATATATATATATATATATATATATATATATATATATATATATATAGGGTGGGGTTCGGCTACAAAGTCTATTTTTCGTACAAAGTGTACAAAGTCGTAAAACACCACAATTTCAGTCATATAACAAACTCAAAACCCACAAATAACATAGTGAAGATTACTAAAACAAAATATCCAAACTCTAAGAGTCCTTAAAAACTTCAAACACACCATCGTACAACTATGAATATAAAACACAACATGATAATCAACATAAAACACACTTATATTAGTCATTCGATAATCAAAGCCTTATCATCCAAAACACAACACAAAACCCACAAATATGGTGTTTTAGTAATCTTCACTATATTATTTGTGGGTTTTGAGTGTGTTTTATGGCTGAAATTGTGGTGTTTTATGACTTTGTACACTTTGTAGGAAAAATGGACTTTGTAGCCAACTCCCACCCTATATATATATATATATATATATATATATATATATATATATATATATATATATATATATATATATATTTATATATATATATGTATATATATATATACATAGAACACGTTACGAATTAATTAAGCACTTTAACGGAACAGTATCCAACCGTACAACCGGACTTAACCCAGAACACGAAAATATTGCCAGTAACATAGTTTATCTTTTTCTGAGCCAGTTAGGGTCCCCAAATACCGTAACACACATTATAGTTTACTACACATTAATAGTTAGTTAAACACCTAAACTAACTAACTAAATCCTTTAACTAACTAGTTACACCCAAACCATACCCAACCCCCCCCCCCCAACAAAATCGGTCACCCTCATTGGGGACAACCTTCTTACAACTTGAATATTATATTAACATATGTTTGGTATCTTGAGAACATGTTACATATTGGATAAAGGAGAAACATGGGTTATAAGTTAGCACCTTAGTCTTGCACCTCATTTCACAATCAACACATCAAACAAACAACTCTCCCTCTCCTCTCATCATTCTCGGCTGAGAACTCATACACCCACCAACATCATTCAATTTCATTCTTGCCATATTACATATATACTAGTGTGTTAGAGCTCATACGAGAGACCCGGTGTTTACGGAATCGCAAGGACCTCTCTACGACGCTATTAACCACCCGTTTTTCGTCTAGTTTCTTCCCTAGCCACGAGCTAGTAGTAAGTGATTCTAATCACCTTCTTAAGCTTGTCTAAAGTGGTTAATAAGAATTTTGGCGGATAAAAATCATGAACACTAGAGAACAAAACTAAAAGTTTAGTAAAATGATGAACATGTTGGTTAAAGAATGAATATTAGTGTAAAACTCTTGGATCTTGTTTTGTTATGATTATTGGTTGATTATCTGATGTTTTGCTGATTAATATTAGTGCTTGATGTTGTTGTGGTCACTAAACATGATTAACGGAATCAATCGAACACAAGTTAGTAAGATAAATAGTGAAAACAGAATTTGTCCCGGTTTTACAGCCAACTTCAGTTGGCTGTAAACAGGTCATAAACGCTATGAAAAACTGATATTTTGAGTCTAAAACGTGTTATTATGAAATACGGTTCTAATGGCACCGGAATCGTAATTTTTGGACTTCGTTTACTATTTTTAATATGTCGATTTGTAACAACAGCTTAAGCTGAATTTTGACAGCAATAAATGGGTGTCATACTTTCAGTCATAACCTGAGTTTTGTGATGAATCGGACCATGAAATTTGTACAGTAGATGACATCCGATGCATTTGTAATTACCACACTGGAATTTCGTAAATCGGACACTTGATGAATTTTAAATAAATTATCTCGTGGACGGTGGTAAGAAAAATATAAATCTGAGTTCAGCCTGGAAAATGAATTTTTATAAAATATTGGTAAGGAACCGGTCCTCGATATTTTTACACAATAAAATCTAGAACGTTTAAGACATCCTGTAAAAATTTGGGAATTTTTGGAATAATTTAACTATTTTATTAAAATGTCCGAACACGGCCGGTTTTGAATATAAATGCTGAAATGACATAAGTTGTGACTTGCGTGTCTAAATGTCGAGTATGCTATCTGTGAATGATCTAACATGTTATATGTGTTACGTGCACTATCGTATGTTTGCTTATGAGTAGGGAATGGATGGGAAGTATATATACGGGAATAAACGGTTAAAGTAATGCTTGCTATGTGATAGATAAGTGTAGGAACTTTGTGCTCTATTTGTAAGCCACTAAATGACTAACTGGTAAATTATACTAGGACGTGATTGACCGACCTTCACTGTTAGCTATATTTGAGAATCTAATCGAGCAAACCGAGGTGAGTTCACACTTTTCTACAAAGCATGGTAAATTCCTTGTGGGAATGGGAATGGGTACAGGAATAGGGATTCCTCGTCCTTTGAGACGTGTTCAGGAATGTAAATTCCTCGTCCTGTTGGGACGTGTTAGACTTACTGGACTAGAACTCTATCAGCGAAGTCCCTCGCTTTTTGTATCGACTTAATCGCCGAGGCTATGGCGAGCGGGTCATTAGTTAATAGCGCTATTAGGTTTAACAAACCTCACACCGTGCCAGTTGGACAGGTGTGTACTAATGGACTATGGCACGTCGGTGGTGATAGAACACCGACGCTAGGGCACAATTAATTTTGGTTAGTAGTCGATATGATAAACGAGTCTGGTAGTTTAAAATACTGGGGTAGCTCCCCACAGCCAAAGTGCCGAGCTGGATAGCCAGGGAAGGTGGACATGGGATGGTTAACAAATAAACGTTTTCGAACTATGGGGTAACCCCCACGGCTGGATAGCTGAATGAGATTAAACTATGTTTTTGGAAAAAACTCTAAAATGACAACGAACCGTGAACTCACTCAACTTTGTTGTTGACTCGTTATTACATGCTTTGCAGGTCATTAGATGCTATGGAGCTTGCATATGGAGGTGGTCATTGTGGTATGAGAAATGATATGTCCCGTATTTAATGAATAAACTTTATGAACTTATTAAACCTACGTTTTGGACTTTAAACTTATGAACTATGGACTTATGTTTTGAACTTATGTTTTATGCTTCCGCTGTTAACCTAAAATCGGTTTACTTCCTTTTGGTCACCAATCGTACTGTGTTTGGTTTTATTTACTTAATTATGTTGTTCAATATGATTGGTGGCTCGATCCTGGTCACGTCACGCCTCCAAGCGGTGATACTCCGCTGGGTGGATTTTGGGGATGTGACACCATTACCGTATGATACGTTAAGGTAATTTTATTATACTGAAATACTAGTGTTTCCCACTTCAGGATATACCCCCCGCGATCATTGTAGTAGGTGAGTATACTGAATTCATCCGTTTTATTTTCAACGATAGATAATTGGTGAACAGGTCAGTACTTCCGTACAGCAGAGAGACCGAAATATCTTATCGAGGGCTAAGACAGATACCATTTTTGGTACGAATTATGCATTTTGCATTTTTGAATGACTCTCTATGAGAGCTTCTTTATTTTCAAGGTTTTGGCATTTTTAGCTCTTTTAAGATATCCTGGGTGTGTCTAGCTCAGCATGTATCTGGATGCAGCAGAAGGACACCCCTGATATCCCTGGATGAAATAACAGTATAAAGACCCAAAACCTCAGATTTTGGCAATCTATCAACGCAAGATTTAAGGTCATTAAACCATACACCACTGATGTGTTCACCACTCATATTCAGTTCATTTATGTTTATATCACATCGGTAAGTTGATTATTTCAAGCTTTTTGCCTACTGGAACATCATATGATGAAGCTGCTATCACACTTAAGCAATTTATGGTTCAATTTCAGTGTGATAGTCTAACTTGCTGATGTACTATCATTTCTTATTTTTCACAAAGTGATAACTAATTTTTGATTTTTCTACCCCAGATCGGCAATAATTCAAGTGGCAGATCCATATGAATTATTTCAATAAATGAAACGGCTATGTATTCTGATTCTGTAGTGGACAATGCTACCCTGATTGTGATCGAAAATCATCTCAATCAGTTTGGAAACTCGTATCCTTGTAACCCTTTACAATGAATTCCGAAACTCGCATCCCTGTAACTCTTTACAATGAGTTATTCTTCACCAGATCCATATATTAGAAATACATCCTTAGTCCTTCTTAGGTATTTTCAATATATTTTTAACAGTCACCCAATGACCGTTACTCGCTGGTATCTTCTCGTCATGCTTAATGCGCATGACATGTCCGGTCTAGTGCATAATGAATCCTATAGCAGACGCATATGGGATTCCTTTCATTCTTTCTTGCTCACCCTTTGAGCTTAGACATTGAGGCGTACTCAATATTGTCCTCTCTTGAATAGGTACAAAACCTTTCACAGAGTTCTCCATCTTGAACCTTTTCAAGACTTTGTCAATGTTTGCACTTTAGCTTAAACCTATCAAGCGCCTTGATCTATCCCTATAGATCTTTATTCCTATAGGCGACTTCACCATGATCCTTAATGGAAAACCAACTTCCAAGCCAGGCTTTTACACCTACCATGGTTGGAATATCATTTCCGTATAGTATAATGTCATCGACATGCAATACTAAGAAAGTAATAATGCTCCCACTAGCCTTCTTATACACACAACCTTCATGGATGTTCTTGATGAATCCATATTCCCTAATCTCATCATCAAAATGGTGATTCCAACTTCTAGATGCTTGTTTCAATCCACAGATTGTTTTCTTTTACTTGCATACTTTGTTAGGATGTTTTGGATGGACAAAATCTTCAGGCTTAACCATATAGACATCTTCCTCAAGATATCCATTAAGGAAAGCCATTTTGACATCCGTTTGCCAAATCTCATAATCATATTATGCAGGTATGGCAAATAATATCCTAATTGACTTTAGCATCGCCACTGGCGAGAAGGTCTCATCATAATCAACCCCTTGAGTTTGATTGAAACCTATTGCTATAAGTCTCGCTTTATGAGTATCCAAGTTACCATGCATATCGGTTTTTCTTCCTGAAAACCCCACTTACTTCCAACCACTTTGGAATTCAGAGGTGCTACAACCAATTTCCATACTTGGTTGTTGTACATGTTCGTTACAGTACGAATCGGTATACTTTCATAGTTTGTCGAAATTAGTCCCTGTAAGCGAATAAACTTGATTTCGACACACCAAACTTTCCAAAACTTATTTCTAAGTTATGCAAAGGTTATTTAAGGTATGTTAAGCCTATGTCACTATTCCGGAGCGTTTGTTGCGTTAAACTAACTACGTTTACGCATCAGTTCGCGTATAACGTTCTAGAAAGCGATTTAGAGCTCGAAATCGAACAAGAATTGATATGTGCAAATGATACACATATTTATACAAATCCCAAGTATGAAATACAATATTTCATTGATTTGGTATTTGTTTGATGGTCGTGGAGGCACAGATGTCACAGTCTCCCCTACTTCTAGAAATTTCGTCCCGAAATTTAATCAGAGGAAACTTGTGAGAGCTTGAAACACGAAGTCGAAAAGATAAGACAGCACTGGTTAGGGTTCTGAACTTCTAGTAACTTTAATAATATTATGCTTGCAATGTAAGAGGGACACTTATATACAAGTATATGAAGCGCCATTGGTGCGTCCACCGTACCTCCATTACATTGTTCACGTTCTGTTATTGTTGCCACTATCGGTTGTTACACATGATAAATCTTACTTTCTGTGCACTAAAATTCATAATTATGTACGCGTCCATAATTACGTAATTCCTTGCTTAGTCCACACAGTGTATTTGATAATGTGTAGGAAAAAACCAAATGAACGAACCTGTGATGAGTGTGACTAGACCACCATAGAATCCTTTAGATCTATAAATGATCTTTTAAAACAGACCACCAAGGAGTCTTTCCAGCTATATCATCACATGTCATTCCTAACCAGATTTGACTTAATCTTTTTACTAGACCACTCAGGGGGTCTCTTTCGAATTATGGAATGGTACTATATAATCCAAGGGTCTTAACTACCATGTAGAAGCCCATTAAGGATTTAAGGTAGTACCTTTGGATATCCTACTATGAATCCCTCATATGGAGATATGGAAGATTCTACGAGGATTTGGATATCGAAAAACTCAAATTACACAAAAACATAAAAGAAACACATAATGACATAATCGCATAATTGATTAATTTGACCTTTAATTTGTTATCTTTGGACACGAGTATTTAAAGCATACCAGGAATCCAATCCATGGATTTCATTTGGCACTTGAAATATTTTCAAGAATCTAACTATGAAGATAGGAAGATCTTAATAGGAATTCGGTTTGTCCTTATTGAGTTGTAATGTAAATATTAAGGTGTACAAAGAATCCAATCAGGGCTCTGATTTGGGCGGTAATCATCCACAAGGATCCTTAAAATAGTGCAACCCATCGTCCCTTTCGTTTCGAGTTTAAGCTCGAATTGAAGTGGCAGCACATATTTCAAAAAGCCTTCATTTACACAAGATCGTTGTGCTTTAAGGAAAAGAGATTGAATATCAAATAGAGTTTGAACAGAGTGAAGCTTGACTCGCTCCTTTCGACTAAGTGCATCGGCTGCGATATTCTCCTTACCAGGAAGGTGGCGAATCACGCAATCGTAATCGTTCAAGAGCTCAACCCATTGCCGTTGCCTCATGTTCAGCTGCCTTTGATTAAGAGTGTGCTGGAGACTTTTGTGGTCTTGTGAAAAAAAAACCACCTACTTCGTTCCATGGAGATAGTGTCTCCAGATTTTGAGAGTAAAAACCACAACACCTAATCTCAAGATCATGAGTTGTGTAGTTCTTTTCGTGAACTGTCAATTGTCTAGACGCATATGCTATAACTTTGCCTCGTTGCGTGAGAACACAACCAAGGCCCAAGTTGGACGCATCGCAGAAGACAATGAAATCATCGTTTCCCTCGGGTAAAGATAGAACAGGAGCGTCACATAGCTTCTGTTTCAGCGTTTGGAACGCTTCTTCTTGCTTGGGTCCCCACTCAACAAGGCTTACTCTTCTGAGTCAAAGAAGTGAGTGGAACCGCGATCTTTGAGAAGTTTGAAATAAACCGTAGATAATACCCAGCAAGTCCGAGAAAAGAACGAACTTCTGTGGGTGTCGTAGGTGTATTCCAAATCCTTAATTGCAGCGATTTTGCAAGGATCCACATGGATACCCTGTTCGTTGACTATATGTCCCAAAAACTAAACTTCTTTAAGCCAGAATTCGCACTTGGAGAATTTAGCAAAAAGTTGTTCCTTTTTCAGGAGTTCCAGAGTCAAACGAAGGTGTTGCTCGTGCTCAGCTCGAGACTTTGAATAAACAAGAAAATCATCGATGAACACAATGATGAACTTGTCTAAATAAGGTTTACAGACCCTATTCATTAAGTCCATGAAAATAGCTGGAGCATTTGTCAAACCAAAGGGCATGATAGTGAACTCGTAGTGTCCATATCTCGTGTGGAATGCAGTTTTGGGAATATCTTCTTCGAATACACGAAGCTGATCATACCCAGAACGCAGGTCGATCTTGGAAAAACAGGTAGCACCTTGCAGTTGATCAAAGAGATCATCGATTCGAGGTAGGGGATATCGATTCTTAATGGTAAGCTTGTTAAGCTCACGATAATCGATACACATTCGAAAAGATCCATCTTTCTTTTTCATAAAGAGGACGAAAGCTCGGATGGATGAATCCTTTATCAGATAACTCTTGAAGCTGTTTCGATAATTCTTGCATCTCCGATGGTGCAAGAATATAAGGTTCTTTCGCAATCAGGTTAGCATTGGGTACGAGGTCAATATGAAACTTGACTTGACGAAGTGGAGACAAACCAGGCAGTTCATCAGGAAACACCTCTGGATAATCTCGAACAATCGGAATATCCTGAGTACTCTTGTTCTTGCCTCTATCCTCGGTGACATGTGTCATAAAGGCAACATATCCTTTCCGTAAATAACTTTGGGCTTTTGTACAAGGTATAAGTTTCAAACCAAAGATGGTTACTCGCCATGAATTTTCAGAGCATTGCCAAATGAAAGAGGAATACGGACAATCTTATCGAAACAAACTACCTCAGCAAGATGTTCAGCTAACCAACCATCCCTATGATAATATCGAAACTCCCAAGTTGCATCGGTGTGAGGTCAAAGGAAAAAGATGATTATCAAGGTTAAATTGACAGTCGCGAATAACAGAATTGAGTACAAGAGGTTTACCAAGAACAACTTCGACAGATAACAGTTTCCTTAGTTATCTAACCAAGGAGTCAAAGTGATTACTCAAATAGTCACTTCGTTTCTTAGAATGAAGCGAGCACCTAGAATTTTCGAGAAATTCACGAGCGATCATATGAATGAGAGAACTACAAATACGGTTCTTTGAGGTCTTACGCTTCTTTGACCTTTTCGAAGGTTTGACTTCTGCTTCCTTTGATACTTCTCAGGTGGCTTCATCCTGGAGACGAGACATGGCAACAGCTAATTCAGCAATCTTTAGGATTACTTCTCCTATTCGCTGGGCAACTTTAGTAGCCTGTTCGGACATCTGAGCGTCATTGCGATGAAGTGACATTGTAGGGGAAATGGGAGGCATAGGAAGAAACAAATGAAAGGCTATCGGGTAATCAAAACAGAATGACAAAGCATAGAAATTGTGATCATTTGTTTGTTACCAAAGGCAAACAAATGAAACGGTGATGGATTAAAGTAAACGGGTGATATTAATGTATCACTGAAGACATGCTCGCCTATAAGTGAACACTCACCCCAAGAGTTCCCAGGTAAGAGTGACTGGTCCGATAATGCGGATTTATACGAACACTCTAGCCTTAGACGGAAAACTCTGGGTATAGGCATTCACTCTTCCAGTTTGCACGTGTTCACATTATTTAGACCCAAACTTTGACGAGATTTTGGAAACTCAAAAGGCACGAAGCCAAAGATGAATCAAACCAGAAAGGTTCAAAACCATATAACAGAGGGTTCAAAACCGAGTAATCAATCATCCTAGAACAGATGATTAATTTTTGAATCGGATTCATTATTGTGTTCTCGTTGTGGTTATCACCTAAGGATAGGTGACGGTATCGTTTTAAGATCCAAACACAAGTATCTTGTGTTAGGGTCCTAGGAAGGTTATAGACTAGGTCAAAGCATTACTAATAACCTAATTCCCTATAACTATGAGCTCTGATACCAACTTTTCTGTCACACCCCGACCACGATAAAACAACAAATTGTGGCGGAAACATCGGAGAGTGTTGTAACAGAATCATTGTTTCAAAACACACGGAAATTTGAAGTTTTGTTTTGTTAAAACATTAAATATTTACATCGTCTAGAAGTCTAAATAATCAATTTAATCATAGTCTATCATTGTTATTTTGTCACTAAGGACTCGTCCAGTCCTATGTGTGCATACATCCTATCAATCAACATCACCTGAAACATATGTGAAAACAAAGTCAGCAAAGAAATGCTGGCGAGTACATAGGTTTTTGAGAGTGTCGGATTCATGGCTAGTTTACATGTTGCAATACTTAATTAAAAAACTTGTTTTGAAAAGTATTGTATTGCGACATAATTAACCAACTCAAATCAAGTTGGTTATAATGTATTAAATCTCGTAGCCATGATTCTTAACCCAAAACATTTGTTTAATCAAATCAAATTGTAAAACATCTCGTAGAAACTAGTTAATAAAACTCGTATGGTTTATATTATTTCAAAAACCTCGTTTGTGTGACATCGTCTCAAAATCGTTTACCCAAGTGAACTAAATAACGCCACGGTATGTAATACGATGAAAACACTTATATATAGGAAGTACCATTGGCGTATCCACCATGCTTTCATCATATTACACCCGTCCCGTTATCTAAACACTAACCAAAAACCAATCGTTTATCCAATTCGTTTAATTCGTCAAAATCGTTTCAGTCATTTAAATCCTCCTCGTTTTAATTGTGAAAACTACTTTTGGTTGTCTCGCTAATAACATCCAAACCTTCGTGACTCGCCTATCGCCAATCTCGCATTAACTAACCACCAAAGGGTAAGTTAACAATCATCCGATTCGGTCGTTCCCTACATAACCCCCACACATAACCATGGGTGTAGTCTGATAACGGGATTTGTCAGATCCTATGGTACCATAACCTAATACTAGTCGGCTTGATCAGAGCTAATGAATGTCATTCGTTATGTAAATACAACCAACAAGTTTGTTCACTTTATCAAAATCGTTATTAATTTAACATAAACCATTTTAATCGTTTTCAAAACCATCGTTTAATCATCGAAATCACTTGGCACATATGATTCACCCCAAAACAATCGAAAACAGTAAAATAGGGGAACTATGTACTCACCTGAGAATGCTTAGTGGTCTTTGAACAACAACCAAGCAAAGCTAGAGGGAGCACGTGTGACATCTGTGCCTCCAAGACCATCGAACAAATACCAAATCAATGAAATATTGTATTTCATACTTGGAATTTGTATAAATATGTGTATCTTTTGCACATATCAATTCTCGTTCGATTTCAAGCTCTAAATCACTTTATGGAAAGTTATACGTAAACTAGTTTGTAAACGCAGTCAGTTTATTGCGACAAACACTCCGGGATAGTGAAATAAGCTTAACATACCTTAAATAACCTTCACATAACTTAGAAATAAGTTTTGGTTCGTTTGGTGTGTCGAAAACAAGTTTGTTCAATCGCAAGGACTATTTGTGTCAAACTGTGAAACTATACCAATTCGTATGATTTTGGATAGTCCGGAACTTGATCATAAGCTAAACATACCATAAATAACCTAAACATAGCTTAGAAATAAGCTTTGAGTGGTTCGGTGTGTAAAAACATGCTTATTTGATCTTTCAGGGACTAAAAGTGTCAAAAACGATGTAAGTTTGCATCTTCGCGCATATATTACGTTCTGAATATATCCAGACTTCCAAAAATATATATAATCATTAAAATATTATATTTTAGTGATTGACATGATAAAATTCCATCCGTCGCTCAATTTGGATCGTTTTTGCGTTCGTTACGACTTCCGTCGTAATTAACCGAACAACGCAACCGTACGACCAAACGAACCGACATCCGAGATATTTTTGAGCATGTTTTGAGTTCCCAATACTTTAACTTCATTTTAGAGTCTTGAAATGAGGTTAACGGGGCTTAAACGTGTCAAAAGTGGGCCGAAACGCAAGTTTCTAAGCTGTAGGGACCAAAACTGACAATCTGTCAAACATGGCCAGGCGGCCCGCGTAAGCCCAAGCCATATTCTTATGCGGGGCGCATGAGCCTGTCAGACAAAAGCATTGAATCTGGTCATTTAGCTTGTTTTTGATGGTTTTGATGGGTGGTTTTCATTGCTAGGGGCTGGTTTGTGTGCTCTCCAAGTCCCCCAATCAGTCTATGACACTTGTATGGCCTGGATCATGCCCTCCTCTCCAAGGAATGATCCTAACGGTTTGCGAAAGACTAAATATAGGCCATGAATTTCACTTGTTTCTTTGCTCATTCACTCTTCTCTTCTCTACCATCTGATTTGGAAGGCTCCCTCAAGTGTAAGGAGCTCTCTAAGTCTGATTGGGAACATGGTTTTCTTGTAGAAAAGATAGCAAGGACCTATTGTGAGGATTCTTTCATTCTTTTTATTGTTTTCCTAGCTTGGAAGTCAAATATAGTTTGACTTTCAGCTTTGACCACGAGTTGGTCAATGAGAAGTTCATTTGAACTTCGCAACATGAGCGTAATCACATTGGTTATAGTCCTTAGTGACTATACCAATTGATTACCACGTTGACTAGGTGTAGTGACGAGTCAAAGTTTTGGTCAAAATGCATTTTAGCATGCATTTTGCAACGGGACCACTATTAGGTATCAAAACACTTTGTTTTGATACCAAATCAGTAGGTTAAACATGCTTTGACATGTTTAACTCGTCACTCATAGTTAGTGCTTGTTTAGAGTCGTAAGTCGGGCGGTCTAAACCACCGCTTAGACTTTCGAACTCGACCCGTTTGGTCGATCTTTAGGATCCGACCAAGCATGGTTAGTGACCATAGTTGCATAGGGAATAACCTTCCGAGGTTATACCTTATGGTCACCGAGTTTAAGTAGTTGTATGATAGGTAGATTATATGCCTTAGGTAGATTATCAAAATGCCCTTTTCATGCATAATTGGACTTTAAGCATATGTAACCAAACTTTTGTCACCTAAACTGATTATGCAACCTATTTAAACATGTTTAGGCATATAATACTTGTCATAGGACTAGTTAGACATCTCGAACGCGCGTTTGCGCGCACGACGTGTTAAAGTGGCATAAGCTACCTTAATGGGTCGCGATGGGTCGAACGCACTTAAGTTAGGTTCCGATTTAGAATGTAGGCTTTGTTAAACCATATCACATGAGTTCCTACACTCATTTGGTTTACAAGACCTCATTCTTTCCGATCTTCCAATTTAGGCGTCTGTTGTTTGACTAGCGATCCGATACTAGGTACCACTTGATTCCTTGATTGCCCGAGCATTGATAGTTTACAAAATCATGGATACCCTACAATCTCAAGTGAGTACATAGTTCCCCTATTTTACTGTTTTCAATTGTTCTCGGGTGATTCATATGTACAAAACGAATTTCAAGGTTTAAACGATAATTTCAAAAACGATGGTTTATACTAAACTAATAACGATTTCAATAAGGTGAACAAAGACTTGTTGGTTGTAATTACATAACGAATGACAATCATTAGCTCTGATCAAGCCGACCAGTATTAGGTTATGGTACCATAGGATCTGACAAATCCCGTTATCAGACTACACCCATGGTTATGTGTGGGGGTTATGTAGGTAACGACCGAATCTGATGATTGTTAACTTACCCTTTGGTGATTTGTTAATACGAAACGAGAAACGAGTTAGACGAGTCACAAAGGTTTGAATGTTGTTAACGAGACGACCAAAAGTAGTTTCACTATTAAAACGAATACAATTTTGGGACGAGTTAAACGATTTGAAACGAGATACACGATTTGAAACGAGTTAAACGAATTAAACTATTGGTTTTGGGTAGTGATTAGATAATGGGACGGGTGAATTATGATAGAATCATGGTAGATACGCCGCTGGTACATCTTATATATAAGTGCTTCTATCATATTACATTGCGTGTCATTATTTAGTTCACTGGGGAAACGATTTTGAAACGATGTCACACAACGAGGTTTTCGAAACGATATAAACCATATGAGTTTTATTAACGAGTTTTTACGAGATGTTTACAAGTTGTTATACTAAAGCAAATGTTTTTGGGTTAAGAGTCATGGCTACGAGATTTTATAAACTATAACCAATTTGATTTGAGTTGGTTATTTATGTTGCAATACACTTTTCAAAACGAGGTTTGTATTTTGACTCTTGTAGTCTAACGAGATACTGCAACATATAAACGAGCCATGAATCCGATACTCCCACAAAACCTATGTACTCGCCAGCATTTCTTTGCTGACTTTACTTTTTACATATGTTTCAGGTGGTATTGCTTGATGTTGCTTGCTAGGAAGCTTGTGTCACATAGGACCTGGACGAGGCCTTAGTGATTTAAAAACAGTTATAAACAATATGTAGTTTGTTTGTTTTGATTTAAAGACAATGTACATTACATAATAATTCAATAAAACAAAACATTTGGTTACCGTGGTTGTGAAACAATAATTCTGTCGCCTCACTCCCCGGCGTTTCCGCCGCGGTTTGTTGTTTTAACGCGGCCGGGGTGTGATAGAAAAGTTGGTATCATAGCCAATGGTTATAGGGAATTAGGTTATTAGCATTGCTTTGACCTAGACTATAACTTTAGTACCCTAACACAAGTTTACTTGTGTTTAGAAATTTTAAAACAATATCGTCACCTATCCTTAGGTGATAACCGCAACGAGAACACAATAACGAATCCGCTTCGAAAATTAATCATCTATCCTTGGATGATTGATTACTAGGTTTTGAACCCTTTGTTATATGGTTTTGAACCCTTCCGGTTTGATCCATTTTGGCTTAAGTGCCTTCTGAATTTTCTAAATCTCATCAAAGTTTGGGTCTAAATAATGTGAACACGTGCAAACTAGAAGAGTGAATGCCTGTACCCTGAGTTTTCTTTCTAAGGCTAGAGTGTTCGTACAAATCCGCATTATCGGACCAGACACTCTTACCTGGGAACTCTTGGGGTATGTGTTCACTTATAGGCGAGCATGTCTTCGCGATACATTATACTAACCCATTTACTTTGATTGGTCACTGCGTGTCGTTTGTTTGTTCGAGGTAACGAACGATCGCCTTCCTTGTGTTGTGTCGATATTTTCAATACCTCTTTTGCTTTCCCAACTGTTAACCTCACTCGTTTCCCATGTTTCCTTTTTAGACAATGCCTCCACGACGCAATATTCAAACCGATGCTCGAACTTATACTGCTGAGGAACTCGCAACCCTTGTCTCTCAACAAATGGCTGCTGTGCTTCCAGGCATTGTGACCCAAATCCATGAGTTATACAACAACAACAATAATAACAACAATAATGCTCAGTGTAATTTCAAGAATTTCAATTCTACGAAGCCGCTTAAGTTTTCTGGGTCACAAGGAGCAACCACGCTCCTGCAATGGTTTGAGAGTATCGAGAGCACATTAAGACATGTGTAGTGTCCAAATGCGCGCAAAGTTGAGTTTGCTTCAAGCGTATTTGAGAAGCGAGCTCTTACATGGTGGAATGGAGTGATGCGTGAGAGGGGTGCCGATGTCACACCCTGACTTTTGCGGAAGCGTATGATGTGTGACTAGCTTGTTATCATTGCATTCGATCATAATAAACAACTACATGATTAAAATGATGTTCATCCATTTAGAAAATTTTGAATACTACAAACACTTGTTATTTAAGTTTTTAAACCCAACCTTTGTCTAGGTTACAATTCAACAAAAGTGGATGACATCTAAGCTTGTAGTCTACTTCTAGTTACGACACTTGCGCCCAAGATCCATCCTGTCACCTGAAATATATGTAATTTTGGAAAACATCAACATAAAGTTGAGCAAGTTCATGCGGTTTGCATACCGTGTATGAAAACATAGTATGTATCTTGTATAAATAAAGTATTCTTGCAAAATCAAGTTTTCTTGTGTACACCACGTACTAATTGAATGTTTGTACAAAGACATTACGGCATGTGAGGACATATGGAGCATTAGTGTTGGCTCCTTTAAGGCATGTGAGGACTTATGGAGCATTAGTATTTTCTCCTTTAACTGTGTCAATTACCCTCGACTGTGTCGATTAACCTCGTCTGTGCCGATTTCCCTCGACTGGGACACCGAAGCACTCAAGAGGTCACATAAGGACCTTGAGTGGGGCTCGGCCGTACCCGTTAGATCTAACCCTCGTCCCTAGTTAAGTTTTAATGGCATCTCAATATCTAGTCTATGCTCACATGATCTAGTATTCTATACGCATTTCTTAAAGCACATCATACTCGGTACTCATTCTCACCAAGTGTGCTACTCGTATTTTTGTATTGTCAAATCGTATTGCACTCGATACTCGTTCTCACCGAGAGTGCTTCTCATATTTTACCACTTGTAAAAATTGTAATATTTGTAACATGTATTTCACCCCCGAGAGTTATAAAACCAAAAACAGTTAAAGAAAAGGGGGAGCATGAACTCACAACTTTGCGTTCCTGCGTCGTAAACTTCACCGGATTTGTTTTGCTAGCGTCGTGACCTAAACGTGTTTTATTAACGTTAGTCACTAGACTTGTGTCGCACAAGTACAAGTCACTATCTTTTGTGTACGTATTCTTGTGTTAAAAATAAGTTGTATTTTTAACTAAGTGCCTTACTTTTATTATTTTCTCAAAAAACTAAATATAAGTATTTTGTATTTTGCACTTTGCACCCGAATTATGTATTTTTTCTGAATATGTTGTATGTGTATATTTGCAAGTCCTAATATTCTAGCACGTATTATACATACCACATACATTTAGCACAAAGTCTAGTAATCAACAAATATATATACTTAATATCAATTTTAATCTTGAAGAAATCATGGTTACTTATCTTGAAGTTTTCATAAAAATTGGGAAACCTTGGTAAATATTTTTAGGTATATTTTTAGGAAATAAGTTTCACAGAAACTTATATTTTTCTAAGTGTCAAAATTTATAGAGAGTTTCCCCTAAAAATGGAGGTTTCCCATGTTTTCAAAACATGTGTTTATTTTCTTTTAAAACATCATCAACAATCAACAACTCATTCCTCATCAATCAAGTGTTAAAATCAAGTAAGTTACATGACAACATGAACTTGTTCTTTCCCAAAACTTGTAGTAACTTGGCAATGTCTCTAGTAGACTTAGTTACTCTTTAAAGTGTGTTTATTTCATCAAAAATCTCTTTTTTGAAAGATTTGAGTGTTTACAACTTGTAAACATAATTTACAAAAATGTTTATTTATTAAACCTTCTTGTTTCTCTAGTGTTCTTATACTTATTCTTCCACCAAAAATAATATAGGTTTATGTAAAACCATGATTTTCTAAAAATCATATTTTGAACTCGGTTCTTTTTAGAAAATCATTCACAATCTAGGGTTAGCAAGGTTATCAACTTACTTTAATGAATATTTTTCAAGAAACCATTTTAATCTTCAAGTTCACGTCTAGTCATGGAGATGATCATCACATGTAAACACATAATCATTTCTTAACTTGTTAATTCATGTTTTTAATCATGCTTTAACAAGTTCAATATGATCATCAACATTATATTACCAAGAATTCAACAAATAATCATTAACATGTTCAAAACAACTTTCTTCTAACAATATATCATCTTATGTTAGCTTTATGTTCAAACTCCAAGTGTATGATCTTTAGTGTTCATATGATTATCAACATAACACTTCTTTTAACCAAGCAAAATAGAGGTAAACAAGGGTTTAGATGATCTTACTACTAGCTTAAAGCTAGGGAAGAACAATGTTGAAGATTGAGTGGACAAAAGCACACGGAAGAGGTCCTTCAAGATCCGTTGCTTGCAACCTTCCTAATTAGGCTCGGGACACCTTGGAACCACCTTAGAATATTTTGGTATGAAGTGAAAATGGAGGTGTAGGGTGGTGGGGTTGGGCCGTAAGTTAGAGAAGGAGGAAGGAGGTGGATGGATGTTGAAGATGGTGTGTGAGAGTTATGATTCTCATGTCTACATATAATCAAGTTTAGAGATCTCCATAGTACATAACAAATCTCTAGGAAATCGAAGAAGGATCAAGCAATATCTAGGGATATCTTGCAAGATCAAACAAGATCTTGAAATAGGCCATGTGGTCGTGAGTTTTGGTGTGAAATGGTGGATGATCTCATATGTTATCTTTATATAATATTTGCAAGATCTCAAGAATCCAAGCAAGATCTTTTCATATCTTTTGCAATCTCATAAAATCTAAGTAAGATCAATTCAAGATTTTGAGAGGATTACAAATCTTGTATTTATACATGTGAGCCAATTTTTTTAAGCTAGTGGGGAGGGGGTCTAGTTGTATCTTTTATCATAAGGTGATCTTCTAGTATCTTGCAACAGCTCTAGTGAATCTTCCACAAGATCTCATGGAAATCTTATGATATCATTTAAAATCACAATAAATCCAAGTGAATCTATGGAAATCTTAAGAAAGATCAAATAGATATGGGCAAAATCTTGGCAAAATCTTATAATATCTAATGAAATCAAAACAAATCCCAGAAGATCACATAATATCTATGAGTATCCAAGAAATATCAAAATAAATCAAATGGGATCTTGTAGGATTTTAGCAAATAATTTGGTGGGGCACCCCATGTGAACCGTATACAATATGGGGGGGGGGGCAAAGTGTAACTTTCAAATCTTTAATTCTTAAATAAGTTAAGCTTTCAAGTGTAGCTTTTAGGGTCATGATGTGATAATATGTTATTAGAGGTGTTATGGTGTTCGGGGACCATAACTAGTTCAGAAACATTAAAATAATGCTTCTAGCAATATTTCGATGTTCCGGGTAACGTCCGTTGTTCGGTTAAATACTGGTTCGTTAAAGTGCTAAATTGCACCGTTTAGCGTCTTTCTTGTACCCTTTTAATTCCGAATGCTTAGGAAAATATTCTGGACAATAAAACGTAAATTCTGCATGATATTTATATGTTTAAAAGCCGATTACAGCTGAATTTAATAAAATTCCGCACTTAAAGTGTGTTTCGGGTGCTTTTTAGTGTGTATTTTAGCTTCCGTAAAGTCTATATGTTAACCCTTGTATACTTCTTGGGTTTTAATGTATTTTTGACGTTGGACCTACACCTAGGCCCTAATTCTAATGTCTGACTGCTTTCTTCAGTTTGGTCGACACAGGGTGTCTTACCGGTGAGTTTACTAATTTATGACGCAACGCTCTCGCTTATGCAATAAGCAATATTTTGTAGTATAATTTGTGCATGAATTTACTTGCATGTAATTCAGAAACTTATTTGTCTTTTAAACTAGATCATGTACGTTCATTAAAGCACATATCACTGTTCATTTAGTGTACGGAATATACGGAAAAGTGACGGTTGTCACAGTCTCCCCCAGTTAAAAGAATTTCGTCCCGAAATTCAAGCGATGCCATCGATCGCAGGGGAGTTGTGAAACAGATATGGTCACTCATATTCGAAGCGCGTCTTTGTGTTCTCATGTCATGTATTTTGTTGTGCTCAAGTAAATCAATCCTGTCTTTTCTGTATCTTGTGGACTCTTGGTCAAAAACCTCAACAAGTTCTATAGTTTGTCATTGACGTGAATCTTATTTGTGGGAACTATGACTGTTCCTTGAGTCAGACTCATCTAAAGACTAGACACATGAATGTGTCGCGATCACTACTGATCTTTTTCTGGTAGCTTCATCTTGTGAACAATGGTTCTGATCCCTACACCGTGGATTCAACTTTTTCGTTTTCCAAATCACACTACGCCTTTTCTAGGCGCAACTCTCATTTTAGACATACTTCTTGTCTCAAATTCTTACGATCTCTGCCACTCATCGGCAAAATCTTCTGTGTTCTGCGGGCTGTCTCGACATGCTCACATTTCTGAACGACCTTGCCTAAGATTTTCATGGACCATCTAGGCCAGTTGGTTGTTTATTTCCGGTCTCCGTTCAACACAACGGGAATTGACTCATTGTGTTCCATCTAAAGCTTCACATGAAGTGGTTTAGACGGCGACATGATAAATACTTTTGTAGGAAGACTCCACTAAGGGCAAGCGAGTGTTCCAAATTTTTATCAAAGTTTACCACACAAGCACGCATCTTGTTCATACATTCTGCATCGTTCAACAGCTCAGTTCATATTCGAGTTCTTACCATCATCGGTGTGTTGCATTCCATGTGATCAGTAAAGATCGTGCAGCGTTTTCTTTCAGGAAATAACGTCTAGTTTGCGGCGCATAATTACTGTATCCATCTCAAGGTCTCTTCTCATGATCCCTTAATCAATGTGCCGCGTATGCAATGTTATGGTCTCGTTGCATCGGCGTACAATCGAGACTTTGTCGAGAGGCGTCACATAATTGCAACTCCTTAGCTCTTGGTTGCAGGGTTGGCATGAATCTCGTTCTTTATCCATCATGTATCTTAAAGTTCTAACTTCGCGAATTTGAAACCCGCTTTTCGTTATCATAGCGCATAGTGTTCTTTCTCTAAAAGTTACAAGGTAAATTGCAACAGTTGCTCACGACCTTCCTTGATCGTTGGCCATATGAGAATGTTGTCAATAAGTATCTTATGTAGGTATGGCTTACGTGTTCGATTCATGAGGTCCATGAATGTTGTCGATGCATGTGTTAAGCCTAATGGTACGACAAGGAACTCGTAATGCTCGGAGCGAGTTCTGAGTGTTGTTTTAGGGATATTTCCTTCTGGTATACACAGTTGAGGACATCCTGTCCACAAATTGGTCCTTGAGTGGCAACTAGGATCTTACGATTTTGTCTGTTAATGTTACCGGTCCTTGGCAATGAATTCTGATTCTCAATTCTCTGGAATTCACGCAAAATGGAACTGCCCACTTTCTCCCCATATCCTTAACCAAGGGCGTTATGTCCTTAATTTCCCCTGTCTAGCAGCTCTTGGAGTTATGTCCGAAGCTCATGCTTTACGGGCGAAGCTACTCAGTAAGACGTCATTCGGCACTGGTGCTGCTCCTGGCACGAGGTTTATCCTAAACTTCTCTTGTCGCTGCGGAGGGGCGTTCCTGGCATGTCTACCGAAAAGGCTACTGGGACTTCTTCCGTCACGGGGATGTTCTCAGGCTCTGCAGTCTACTCGGAGGCGTTTCTATGCCTCTTTGACCAATGAGGGATGTCGTAGATCTGCCGCCTTGTGGGGTCTAGCATCCTTGCACCTATTGCAGAAAAGTTAGGTTTCATCATTAGCAAGAGGGATGCATCTGATTTTCTCGTATCAAACGACTTCAGCGGTATACTTGGATTTCCGATCCATGATGACTATCATATTTTGACTTCACGAGTCAATGGTAACAGAAGGTTCCGGCCCTCTGAGTCCCTAAATACGATCCTTAATCGCTTCGACTGTTTAAACTATCCTTCTATATGCCCATTCCTAAAGAGTACGGGACGTCTATCTTACTTGAGACTAGGCCAAACAGTTTCTTAAGTTCTAAGCATGCAAGGTTAAAGTTGTTGCCAGTATTAACTAAAAGTAGATGCATTAGGTTGGTTAATAGGGAACGTACCCGTAACTGCATCTGGATCCTGGCGTGCTTCACGAGTTTCGATCACGAAAACCCTTCCTTGCTTGTTTCTTCTTTGGGCAATCTTTCCTAAAGTGCCCTGCCTCACCACATTTGTAGAAACCGAGTATTCTCTTATTTCTTCCATCTGGGTCCTTCGCCCAACACGCGTCCTTGTTGTGCCCTTCTTTTCCACACTTTCCACACCTAGGCTTCAGACATCGACCTTTATGGTGAAAAGTGCATTCCCCGCACCTCGGCTTAGTCCCCGAGTAAACTTTACCATCGGCCCTATTAGTGGCTCCATCAGTGCTCCTGCCATGTGGTGGATTCACTTTCTTTCTTTTATTTGCTTTAGAGCTTCCATAGTTGACTTGGGTGCCCATCTTTAGGTCTGAGGACTTATTCTTCTTGTTGCTTGATGACTCCACATGAGTCTCTTTTTTGTTATCCTCAGATTCCGAAAATTTTCCCGCACGTAGAGCCTCTTCGGTAAGAGTGACACTCATATCGATAGCCTCTGCGATAGTTGAGGGTTTTGAGGTAGTAACCATGCCCCTGATCTGGGGTGCAAGTCCCCAAATGAATCGTTCTATCCTTTTGAATTCTGGTTTGACTAAGTAGGGGACAACCCTAGACAAGTCGTGAAATCGCTGGACGTATTCAGGAATCTTTGGTCCGTCCATTTTCAAATTCCAGAACTCCACCTCAAGCTTCTGGATTTCAGCCCTAGAACAGTATTTCTTCTCTATCATTTCCTTGAGCTCGTCCCAGCTCAGTGCATAAGCAGCATCTGCACCAAGGGTTTGAACCTGAAGGTTCCACCAGGAGAGTGCGCCATCTAGAAATAACCCTGAGATATAGGTAACACTCTGTTGGGGTGAACAGTTACTCATTCTTAGAACTGAGTCAGTCTTCTCTGCCCAACGAACAAATACAACGGCACCACCTGTGCCATCAAAATTCAAAGGCTTGCAGTCCAGGAACTGTTTATAGGTGCAGCCGGTTGGAGGGTTATTCCCAGTAGTGCCATTGCCGTGCTTAGAGCGGAGGGCTTCATGTCGTGCGATTGCCTGTAAGATGCATTCTTGCAGCTCGGCTTCTGTTCTTGGTAGCGTACTAGTGTTTGTGTCTTGCCTGGGCGACATTCTCTTCTGCCAAAACGGTATGAAGTGGGTTAGACAACATTCCAGGTGTCTATGAGGTACATAGCACCATAAGCCATCATGTAATCACCCAATTTCACATGTATATATAATCAATGTATGAGTGAGGAAACGGTTACTGAGCCTTCAAATAGGCTTGCCAACTTGGCTTATTATTTGTAATAAAATAAACTTGAGGCTGTAATGCCTTGGTCATTCAAGTTTTAGTTATTTCCCGCTACATTGGTTTTCTAGTGTCTTTAGCTTTACTGGTGCGTATATTTTCCCTTAGAGGGGGTTGCTCGTGTAGGGGGTGATAGAGAGTGTAAAGTCGTTGAATCTTTTGAATGTTACTCATCTTCACTTGCTTAAATGTCGTTTTCTCAAACGTCCCGTACGCAGGTGGAAGTGTCGGTCACGAAGCAGGCTGAGGCAGGCTTCCTACTTTCTAACGTGCTAAAGCACTGATCTATGTGTTGTTCTACCAGATGAAGGTGAGGACACCTATAGATTGAACTTGGTGTGGTTTTCATTAGCTCGACCCGCAGAGTCCACCAGGATTTCTGTGCACTACAAGTCGTTATTACGTGGGCCCCCGTAATAATAAATTGCCTTGCACAGTTACCCCAAGTTTCTCTCGTCCAAGCAAATGATCAATCAAGGAGGGGACACTACTGTCCTCATACCTTTGTCATGGAAAGGACCATTGCGGTGGTCCACGCGCTAACATTCGTTATCGTTACGCGCGTATAGGCACAATGATTAGATGGAATAGGAATAGAGATGGATTCCTAGTAGTTGGAGGGGCACCTTCGTGATGAATACTTCATCTTCCTTTTCTGGTCAAGTATGTTGTCAATCTTGCTTCACATAAGCCGCATGGATCTCGTCCCATTGATTAAGAGTTCGTTCAAAGTTGCCGCCTCTGCCTCGTCATCATCACCGTAGTTAGGCACCTTCACGATCGAGAGGGAAGAGCAGCCATCTCCTACGAAAGCAAGCTCAGAATCCTGTTTGGTAATCACTCCCAGCCATGAGCTTTGCAAAGGATTCGAGGTCGATAGCTTCATCGTGCGAGTCACGTATAATAATAGGAGTCGGAGTCGAAAGTATCTTATTCACGTCAATAATCATTTCGTACACTTATTTGTATGTATGTATATCAATAACACATACGCTACATAGCATAATCAAGCAATTTAATGTATCATATCACGTATAACTCTCGTTTTTGGGGGGTTATTTTGTCTTTGGCAGGTCTAACCCGTGTAGACTATGCCTTAATTGGCATCTTATTTTAAGGGTATTCCTCACTAATGTCCTTGCCTTGTCTCTTTTTGAAAAGTGTTTGACTCGTGGATCTTGGCGCTTTCGTGAATACAATGAAAACCTTTTTGTAAAACGTTTTCGTGAGAGAACTCTAGTGATTGTAGTCTAGACTCGAAAATGAATCCTAGTTCACTACAATCGAAGCTCTGATACCAAACTGTCACACCCTGACTTTTGCGGAAGCGTATGATGTGTGACTAGCTTGTTATCATTGCATTCGATCATAATAAACAACTACATGATTAAAATGATGTTCATCCATTTAGAAAATTTTGAATACTACAAACACTTGTTATTTAAGTTTTTAAACACAACCTTCGTCTAGGTTACAATTCAACAAAAGTGGATGGCATCTAAGCTTGTAGTCTACTTCTAGTTACGACACTTGCGCCCAAGATCCATCCTGTCACCTGAAATACATTTAATTTTGGAAAACATCAACATAAAGTTGAGCGAGTTCATGCGGTTTGCATACCGTGTATGAAAACATAGTATGTATCTTGTATAAATAAAGTATTCTTGCAAAAATCAAGTTTTCTTGTGTACACCACGTACTAATTGAATGTTTGTACAAAGACATTACGGCATGTGAGGACATATGGAGCATTAGTGTTGGCTCCTTTAAGGCATGTGAGGACTAATGGAGCGTTAGTATTTTCTCCTTTAACTGTGAGGACATCTGCAGTTTGGTCAACACAGGGTGTCTTACAGGTGAGTTTACTAATTTATGACGCAACGCTCTCGCTTATGCAATAAGCAATATTTTGTAGTATAATTTGTGCATGAATTCACTTGCATGGAATTCAGAAATTTATTTGTCTTGTAAACTAGATCATGTACGTTCATTAAAGCACATATCACTGTTCATTTAGTGTACGAAATGTACGGAAAAGTGACGGTTGTCACAGTCGAAGTGGCACTAGCACAGACTTAGGATGAGCTCCGAGCTCTCATGATGAGAGAGTTCTGTCCCCGACACGAGATTCGAGTGTTGGAATGAGAATTTGACGATTTGAAACAAGTCGGGGGAGAACACCGTGCTTATACGGATCGATTTGAGGAGCTTAGTTTGTTGTGTCCCACGATGGTTACCCCGTTGGATAAGGCAATCGAGAGGTATATCGATGGTTTACCCTTTTCCATTCAGGACATCCTGACTGGCGTTAATCCTACTAACGTTCGTCAAGCGATCGAGTTGTCTACTACCCTGACTGAATCTCAAGTCAGGATGGGTAAACTCACCCGCAAGGGTGATAAAAAGAAGTCAACCGATTCTGACAAGGGTAAGGGTGAGAAGCAGGATGAGGCTTCGAGGAAGTCAAGGAAGCGCAAGGCTTCCCAAAACTTTGCTGTCACCAATCAAACTGCTCAGAACCCTCAGAACCCACCGACTCAACCTCCTGCGAAGAACGCATATGCTGGTATCGCACCTCACTGTACTCGATGTAATGGTCACCATGTTGCCCAACAGGCCTGTAAACAGTGTGCTATGTGTGGTAGATTTGGGCATTTGGCCAACATTTGTCGTTTTGGTCAAAATCAAGCTGCCCAGGTCCCAGCACAAGCTCAAGGGAATGCTGCAAGATTCCCACCTGGTCCGTGTTTCAATTGCGGAGAAATGGGTCATTTCCGCAACAATTTCCCAAGATTAGTAAACTCGAATGCGAATGTGAATGTCAATCCGAATGTCAACGCAAACGCGAATGTGAATCCCGCTCGTGGGCGAGTGTTTAACATCAATGAGGCAATCGATGATGCGGCAATGAACAATTAGTATTTTATAATCCCTCTGGTTGTTATCTTTTAACATTTAAAGACAATGCGGTTGTTATATAAATAAAATTTGTGGTTTTATTTTAAACTTTGTGATATCAACACAAAGATAAACTACTCGTTTGATTCTGTCATTCCCATGATCACTTGTGATCTCCCCTAGAACCTTAAACGCTCGTGTCTTTTAAAAACCCACTGTTATTTAAGAAAAGGATTCATCCATCCGAGCTTTCTCACCTTGGGGAGCTCCTGTCCTCTTTGTGAAAAAGAAACTTCGATCTTTTCGAATGGGTATCTATTATTGTGAGCTTGATAAGCTTACCATCAAGAATCGATATTCCCTACCTCGAATCGATGATTTCATTGTCTTTTGTGACGCGCCGAATCAACGTTGAGGTAAAGACATAGCATATACGTCGAGACAATTGAAAGTTCACGAAAAGAACTATATAACTCATGATCTCGAATTGGGAGTTGCAGTCTTTGCTCTCAAAACCTGGAGACACTATCTTATTGGCACGAAGTGTATGGTTTTCACAGACCACAAAAGTCTCCAGCATATTCTCAATCAGAAGGAGCTGAACTTGAGTTAAGCTCTTGAACGATTACGATTGTGTGATTCGCTACCTTCCTGGTAAGGCGAATATCGTAGCCGATGCACATAGTCGAAAGGAACAAGTTAGCTTCACTCTGTTCAAACTCTAATTGATATTCAATCACTTGTCCTTCAAGCACAACGATCTTGTGAAAACGAAGCCTTTTTGATATGTGATCTTCCTATCTTCATAGTTAGACTCTTGGAAATATTTAAAGTGCCAAATGAAATCCACGGATTGGATTCCTGGTGTACTTTAAATACCCGGGTCCAAAGATAACAAATTAAAGGTCGAATTAATCAATTATGCGATTTTGTGATTATGTGTTTATGTGTTCTCCTTTATCTTTTGTGCGATCCGATTTTTTTTTTCAAAATCCTCATAGAATCTTCCATATCTTCATATGAGGGATTCATAGTAGGATATTCAAGGGTACTACCTTAAATCCTTAATGGGCTTCTACGTGGTAGTTAAGACCCTTGGATTATATAAGTGCCATTTCATAATTCGAAAAATACCCCTTGAGTGGTCTAGTTAAAGATTGATTCAACATCTGGTCAGGAATGACATGTGATATAGCTGGAAAGACTTCTAGGTAGTCTGTTTTAAAAGATCATTTATTGATCTAAAGGACTCAATGATGGTCTAGTCACACTCATCTCAGGTTCGTTCATTTGGTTCTTCCCTACACATTATCAAATACACTATGTGGACTATGCAAGGAATTACGTAATTATAGACGCGTACATAATTATGAAATTCAGTGCACGGAAACCACAATAAGATTTATCATGTGTAAGAACTGATAGTGGCAACAATAACGGAATGTGAACGATGTAATGGAGGTACAATGGACGCACCAATGGCACTTCATATACTTGTATATAAGTTTCCCTCTTACATTGCAAGCATAATGCTATTAAAGTTACTAGAAGTTCAGAACCCAACCAGTATTGTCTTATCTTTTCGACTTCATGTTTCGAGCTCTCACAAGTTTCCTCTGATTAAATTTCGGGACGAAATTTCATGAAGTAGGGGAGACTGTGACATCTGTGCCTCCAAGACCATCGAAAAAATACCAAATCAATGAAATATTGTATTTCATACTTGGAATTTGTATAAATATGTGTATCGTTTGCACATATCAATTCTCGTTCGATTTCAAGCTCTAAATCGCTTTCTGGAAAGTTATACGCAAACTGGTGTGTAAACGCAGTCCGTTTAATGCAAAAAACACTCCGGGATAGTGAAATAAGCTTCACATACCTTAAATAACCTTCACATAACTTAGAAATAAGTTTTGGTTCGTTTGGTGTGTCGAAAACAAGTTTGTTCAATCGCAAGGACTATTTGTGTCAAACTGTGAAACTATACCAATTCGTATGATTTCGGATAGTCCGGAACTTGATCATAAGCTAAACATACCATAAATAACCTAAACATAGCTTAGAAATAAGCTTTGAGTGGTTCGGTGTGTAAAAACATGCTTATTTGATCTTTCAGGGACTAAAAGTGTCAAAAACGACGTAAGTTTGCATCTTCGCGCAAATCTTAGGTTCTGAATATATCCAGACTTCCAAAAATTTATGTAATCATTAAAATATTATATTTTAGTATTTGACATGATAAAATTCCATCCGTCGCTCAATTTGGATCGTTTTTGCGTTCGTTACGACTTTCGTCGTAATTAACCGAACAATGCAACCGTATGACCAAACGAACCGACATCCGAGATATTTTTGAGCATGTTTTGAGTTCCCAATACTCTAACTTCATCTTAGAGTCTTGAAATGAGGTTAACGGGGCTTAAACGTGTCAAAAATGGGCTGAAACGCAAGTTTCTAAGCTGCAGGGACCAAAACTGACAATCTGTCAAACATGGCCAGGCGGCCCGCGTAAGCCCAAGCCATATTCTTACGCGGGGCGCATGAGCCTGTCAGACAGAAGCATTGAATCTGGTCATTTAGCTCGTTTTTGATGGTTTTGATGGGTGGTTTTCATTGCATGGGGCTGGTTTGTGTGCTCTCCAAGTCCCCCAATCAGTCTATGACACATGTATGGTCTGGATCATGCCCTCCTCTCCAAGGAATGATCCTAACGGTTTGCGAAAGACTATATATAGGCCATCAATTTCACTTGTTTCTTTGCTCATTCACTCTTCTCTTCTCTACCATCTGATTTGGAAGGCTCCCTTAAGTGTAAGGAGCTCTCTAAGTCTGATTGGGAACTTGGTTTTCTTGTAGAAAAGATAGCAAGGACCTATTGTGAGCATTCTTTCATTCTTTTTATTGTTTTCCTAGCTTGGAACTCAAATATAGTGTGACTTTCAGCTTTGACCATGAGTTGGTTATAGTCCTTAGTGACTATACCAATTGATTACCACGTGGACTAGGTGTAGTGACGAGTCAAAGTTTTGGTCAAAATGCGTTTTAGCACGCATTTTGCAACGGGACTACTATTAGGTATCAAAACACTTTGTTTTGATACCAAATCAGTAGGCTAAACATGCTTTGACATGTTTAACTCGTCACTAATAGTTAGTGTTTGTTTAGAGTCGTAAGTCGAGCGGTCTAAACCACCGCTTAGACTTTCGAACTCGACCCGTTTGGTCGATCTTTAGGATCCAACCAAGCATGGTTAGTGACCATAGTTGCATAGGGAATAACCTTCCGAGGTTATACCTTATGGTCACCGAGTTTAAGTAGTTGTATGATAGGTAGATTATATGCCTTAGGTAAATTACCAAAATGCCCTTTTCATGCATAATTGGACTTTAAGCATATGTAACCTAACTTTTGTCACCTAAACTGATTATGCAACCTCTTTAAACATGTTTAGGCATATAATACTTGTCATAGGACTAGTTAGACGTCTCGAACGCGCGTTTGCGCGCACGACGCGTTAAAGTGGCGTAAGCTACCATAATGGGTCGCGATGGGTCGAAAGCACTTAGGCTAGGTTCCGATTTAGAATGTAGGCTTTGTTAAACCATATCACATGAGTTCCTACACTCATTTGGTTTACAAGACCTCATTCTTTCCGATCTTCCAATTTAGGCATCTGTTGTTTGACTAGCGATCCGATACTAGGTACCACTTGATTCCTTGATTGCCCGAGCATTGATAGTTCACAAAATCAGGGATACCCTACAATCTCAAGTGAGTACATAGTTCCCCTATTTTACTGTTTTCAATTGTTTTGGGGTGATTCATATGTACAAAACGAATTTCAAGGTTTAAACAATAATTTCAAAAACGATGGTTTATACTAAACTAATAACAATTTCAATAAGGTGAATAAAGACTTGTTGGTTGTAATTACATAACGAATGACAATCATTAGCTCTGATCAAGCCGACCAGTATTAGGTTATGGTTCCATAGGATCTGACAAATCCCGTTATCAGACTACACCCATGGTTATGTGTGGGGGTTATGTAGGTAACGACCGAATCTGATGATTGTTAACTTACCCTTTGGTGGTTTGTTAATACGAAACGAGAAACAAGTTAGACGAGTCACAAAGGTTTGAATGTTGTTAACGAGACGACCAAAAGTAGTTTAACTATTAAAACGAATACGATTTTGGGACGAGTTAAAAGATTTGAAACGAGATACACGATTTGAAACGAGTTAAACGAATTAAACGATTGGTTTTGGGTAGTGATTAGATAATGGGACGGGTGAAGTATGATAGAATCATGGTAGATACGCTGCTGGTACATCTTATATATAAGTGCTTCCATCATATTACATTGCGTGTCATTATTTAGTTCACTGGGGAAACGATTTTGAAACGATGTCACACAACGAGGTTTTCGAAATGATATAAACCATACGAGTTTTATTAACGAGTTTTTACGAGATGTTTACAAGTTTTTATACTAAAGCAAATGTTTTTGGGTTAAGAGTCATGGCTACGAGATTTTATAAACTATAACAAATTTGATTTGAGTTGGTCATTTATGTTGCAATACACTTTTCAAAACGAGGTTTGTATTTTGACTCTTGTAGTCTAACGAGATACTGCAACATATAAACGAGCCATGAATCCCATACTCCCACAAAACCTATGTACTCGCCAGCATTTCTTTGCTGACTTTACTTTTTACATATGTTTCAGGTGGCATTGCTTGATGTTGCTTGCTAGGAAGCTTGTGTCACATAGGACCTGGACGAGGCCTTAGTGATTTAAAAACAGTTATAAACAACATGTAGTTTGTTTGTTTTGATTTAAAGACAATGTACATTACATAATAATTCAATAAAACAAAACATTTGGTTACCATGGTTGTGAAACAATAATTCTGTCGCCTCCCTCCCTGGCGTTTCCGCCGCGGTTTGTTGTTTTAACGCGGCCAGGGTGTGACAACACGGAATCAATCGGCAACCTAATTACTATATAAATAAATCGGACCTAAGTCAGAAGATCGGATAGGATGAGGTCTTGTAAACCAAATGAGTTATTGCAACTCATATGACATGGTTTAACAATGCCTACGTACTAAATCGAAACTTAACCTAAGTGCTTTCGACCCGTTACGACCCATTAAGGTAGCTTAAGCTACCTTAACGCGTCGTGCGCGCAAACGCGCGTTCGAGATGTCTAACTAGTCCTATGACAAGTATTATATGCCTAAACATGTTTATTTATGTTGCATAATCAGTTAAGTGACAAATGTTTAGGTTATATATGCTTAAAATCCAATTATGCATGAAAAGGGCATTTTGGTAATTTACCTAAGGCATATAAACTACCTATCATACAACTACTTAAACTATGTGACCATAAGGTATAACCTCGGAAGGTTATTCCCTATGCAACTATGGTCACTAAACATGCTTGGTCGGACCCTAAAGATCGACCAAACGGGTCGAGTTCGATAGTCTAAGCGGTGGTTTAGACCGCTCGACTTACGACTCTAAATAAGCACTAACTATTAGTGACGAGTTAAACATGTCAAAGCATGTTTAACCTACTGATTTGGTATAAAAACAAAGTGTTTTGATACCTAATATTAGTCCCGTTGCAAAATGCGTGCTAAAACGCATTTTGACCGAAACTTTGACTCGTCACTACACCTAGTTAACGTGGTAATTAGTGGGTATAGTCACTAAGGACTATAACCAACGTGATTACGCTCACGTTGCGAAGTTCAAACGAACTTCTCGTTGCCCATCTCGTGGTAAAAGCTGAAAGTCAAACTATATTTGACTTTCAAACTATGAAAACAATAAAATGAATGAAAGAATGCTTACTAAGGGTCCTTGCTATCTTTTCTACAAGAAAACCAAGTTCGCAATAAGATTAGAAAGCTCCAAACACTTGAGAGAGCTTCCCAAATCAGATGTAGAGAAGAGGAAGAATGAATGAGCAAAGAAACAAGTGAAATGGATGGCTATATATAGTTTTCGCAAAACCGTTATCGTTTCTTGGAGAAGAGGGAATGATCTAGGCCATACAATTGTCAAAGAATGATTGGGGGACTTGTTCTCCACACAAACCAGCCCATAGCATGAAAAACCATTGACCAAAACCATTGGAACAAAAGGAAATGACCAGATTCAGTGTTTCTGCAATTCTGCTGATCTGGGTACTGCTTACCGACCGTAAGCACATGTCCATATGGTCCGTAAGGGACCTGCATACCAGCAACTTTCAAAAATGACAATTTAGCCCCTGAACGTGCAAAACTTGCATTTCAGCTCATTTTTGACACGTTTAAGCCCCGTTAACCTCATTTAATGGCTCTAATATGAAGTTAAAGTATAGAGAACTTAAAATGTGCTTAAAAACATCTCGGATGTCGGCTCGTTTGGTCGTACGATCGCGTTGTTCGGCTAATTACGACGGAAGTCGTAACATACGCAAAAACGATCCAAATCAAGCGACGAATGGAATTTTATCATGCCAATAACTAAAATAAAATATTTTTATGATTACATAAATTTTTGGATGCCCAGATATATTCAGAACGTAAGATATGCGAGAAAATGCAAACTTGTGCACTTTTTGACGCTTTTAGTCCCAGAATGACCAATAAGTTTATTTTAGCACACCGAACCCCTCAAAGCCTATCTCTAAGCTATGTAAAGGATATTTATGGTGTGTTTAACTTATGATCAAGTTCCGGAATGTTCGTTACAGTACTAATCGGCATACTTTCGTAGTTTGTCGAAATTAGTCCCTATAAGCGAATAAACTTGATTACGACACACAAACTATCCAAAACTTATTTCTAAGTTATGTAAAGGTTATTTAAGGTATGTTAAGCCTATGTCACTATTCCGGAGTTTGTTGCATTAAGATAACTACGTTTATGCATCAGTTCGCGTATAACGTTCTAGAAAGCGATTTAGAGCTCGAAATCGAACAAGAATTGATATGTCCAAATGATACACATATTTATACAAATCCAAAGTATGAAATACAATATTTCATTGATTTGGTATTTGTTTGATGGTCGTGGAGGCACAGATTTCACAGTCTCCCCTACTTCTAGAAATTTCGTCACGAAATTTAATCAGATGAAACTTGTGAGAGCTCGAAACACGAAGTCAAAAAGATAAGACAACACTGGTTAGGGTTCTGAACTTCTAGTAATTTTAATAACATTAAGATTTCAATGTAAGAGGGACACTTATATACAAGTATATGAAGCGCCATTGGTGCGTCCACCGTACCTCCATTACATTGTTCATGTTCTGTTATTGTTGCCACTATCAGTTGTTACAAATGATAAATCTTACTGTGGTTTCTATGCACTGAATTTCATAATTATGTACGTGTCCATAATTACGTAATTCCTTGCTTAGTCCACACAGTGTATTTGATAATGTGTAGGAAAAAACCAAATGAACAAACCTGTGATGAGTGTGACTAGACCACCATAGAGTCCTTTAGATCTATAAATGATCTTTTAAAACAGACCACCAAGGAGTCTTTCCAGCTATATCATAACATGTCATTCCTAACCAGATTTGACTTAATCTTTTTACTAGACCACTCAGGGGGTCTTTTTCGAATTATGGAATGGTACTATATAATCCAAGGGTCTTAACTACCATGTAGAAGCCCATTAAGGATTTAAGGTAGTACCTTTGGATATCCTAATATGAATCCCTCATATGGAGATATGGAAGATTCTACGAGGATTTGGATATCGAAAAACTCAAATTACACAAAAACATAAAAGAAACACATAATCACATAATTGATTAATTTGACCTTTAATTTGTTATCTTTGGACACGAGTATTTAAAGCATATCAGGAATCCAATCCATGGATTTCATTTGGCACTTTAAATATTTTCAAGAATCTAACTATGAAGATAGGAAGATCTTAATAGGAATTCGGTTTGTCCTTATTAAGTTGTAATGTACATATTAAGGTGTACAAAGAATCCAACCAGGGCTCCGATTTAAGCGGTAATCATCCACAAGGATCCTTAAAATAGAGCAAACCATCGTCCCTTTCGTTTCGAGTTTAAGCTCGAATTGAAGTGGCAGCTCATATTTCAAAAAGCCTTTGTTTACACAAGATCGTTGTGCTTTAAGGAAAAGAGATTGAATATCAAATAGAGTTTGAACAGAGTGAAGCTTGACTCGCTCCTTTCGACTAAGTGCATCGGCTACGATATTCGCCTTACCAGGAAGGTAGCGAATCACGCAATCGTAATCGTTCAAGAGCTCAACCCATTGCCGTTGCCTCATGTTCAGCTCCTTTTGATTAAGAGTGTGCTGGAGACTTTTGTGGTCTTGTGAAAAAAAAACCACCTACTTCGTTCCATGGAGATAGTGTCTCCAGATTTTTAGAGTAAAAACCACAACACCTAATCTCAAGATCATGAGTTATGTAGTTCTTTTCGTGAACTGTCAATTGTCTAGACGCATATGCTATAACTTTGCCTCGTTGCGTGAGAACACAACCAAGGCCCAAGTTGGACGCATCGCAGAAGACAATGAAATCATCGTTTCCCTCGGGTAAAGATAGAACAGTAGCGTCACATAGCTTCTGTTTCAGCGTTTGGAACGCTTCTTCTTGCTTGGGTCCCCACTCAAAAAGGCTTACTCTTCTGAGTCAAAGTAGTGAGTGGAACCGCGATATTTGAATAAACAAGAATATCGTCGATGAACACAATGATGAACTTGTCTAAATAAGGTTTACAGACCCTATTCAATAAGTCCATGAAAATAGCTGGAGCATTTGTCAAACCAAAGGGCATGACAGTGAACTCGTAGTGTCCATATCTCGTGCGGAATGCAGTTTTGGGAATATCTTCTTCGAATACACAAAGCTGATGATACCCAGAACGCAGGTCGATCTTGGAAAAACAGGTAGCACCTTGCAGTTGATTAAAGAGATCATCGATTCGAGGTAGGGGATATCGATTCTTGATGTTAAGCTTGTTAAGCTCACGATTATCGATACACATTCGAAAAGATCCATCTTTCTTATTCACAAAGAGGATAGGAGCTCCCCAAGGTGAGAAAGCTCGGATGGATAAATTCTTTATCAGATAACTCTTGAAGCTGCTTCGATAATTCTTGCATCTCCGACGGTGCAAGACGATAAGGTGCTTTCGCATTCAGGTTAGCATTGGGTACGAGGTCAATATGAAACTTGACTTGACGAACTGGAGGCAAACCAGGCAGTTCATCAGGAAACACCTCTGGATAATCTCGAACAATCGGAATATCCTGAGTACTCTTGTTCTTGCCTCTCTCCTCGGTGACATGTGTCATAAAGGCAACATATCCTTTTCGTAAATAACTTTGGGCTTTTGTACAAGGTATAAGTTTCAAACCAAAGATGGTTCCTCGCCACGAATTTTCAGAGCATCGCCAGATGAAAGAGGAATACGGACAATCTTATCGAAACAAACTACCTCAGCAAGATGTTCAGCTAACCAACCATCCCTATGATAATGTCGAAACTCCCAAGTTGCATCGGTGTGAGGTCAAAGGAAAAAGATGATTATGAAGGTTAAATTGACAGTCGCGAATAACAGAATTGAGTACCAGAGGTTTACCAAGAACAACTTCGACAGATAACGGTTTCCTTAGTTATCTAACCAAGGAGTCAAAGTGATTACTCAAATAGTCACTTCGTTTCTTAGAATGAAGCGAGCACTTAGAATTTTCGAGAAATTCACGAGCGATCATATGAATAAGAGAACTACAAATACGGTTCTTTGAGGTCTTACGCTTCTTTGAACTTTTCGAAGGTTTGGCTTCTGCTTCCTTTTATACTTCTCAGGTGGTTTCATCCTGGAGACGAGACATGGCAACAGCTAATTCAGCAGTCTTCAGGATTACTTTGACTATTCGCTGGGCAACTTTAGTAGCCTGTTTGGACATCTGAGCGTCATTGCGATGAAGTGACATTGTAGGGGAAATGGGAGACATAGGAAGAAACAAATGAAAGGCTATCGGGTAATCAAAACAGAATGACAAAGCATAGAAATTGCGATCATTTGTTTGTTACCTAAGGCAAACAAATGAAACGGTGATGGATTAAAGTAAACGGGTCATGTTAATGTATCACTGAAGACATGCTCGCCTATAAGTGAACACTCACCCCAAGAGTTCCCAGGTAAGAGTGTCTGGTCCGATAATGCGGATTTGTACGAACACTCTAGCCTTAGACGGAAAACTCGGGGTATAGGCATTCACACTTCCAGTTTGCACGTGTTCACATTATTTAGACCCAAATTTTGACGAGATTTTGGAAACTCAAAAGGCACGAAGCCAAAGATGAATCAAACTAGAAAGGTTCCAAACCATATAACAAAGGGTTCAAAACCGAGTAATCAATCATCCTAGAACAGATGATTAATTTTTGAATCGGATTCGTTATTGTGTTCTCGTTGTGGTTATCACCTAAGGATAGGTGATGGTATTGTTTTAAGATCTAAACACAAGAATCTTGTGTTAGGGTCCTAGGAAGGTTATAGACTAGGTCAAAGCATTACTAATAACCTAATTCCCTATAACCATGAGCTCTGATACCAACTTTTCTATCACACCCCGACCAAGATAAAACAACAAATGGTGGCGGAAATATCGGGGAGCGTTGTAACAGAATCATTGTTTCAAAACACACGGAAATTTGAAGTTTTGTTTTATTAAAACATTAAATATTTACATCGTCTAGAAGTCTAAATAAACAATTTAATCATAGTTTATCATTGTTATTTTGTCACTAAGGCCTCGTCCAGTCCTATGTGTGCATACATCCTAGCAATCAACATCACCTGAAACATATGTGAAAACAAAGTCAGCAAAGAAATGCTGGCGAGTACATAGGTTTTTGAGAGTGTCGGATTCATGGCTAGTTTACATATTGCAATACTTAATTAAAAAACTTGTTTTGAAAAGTATTGTATTGCGACATAATTAACCAACTCAAATCAAGTTGGTTATAATGTATAAAATCTTGTAGCCATGATTCGTAACCCAAAACATTTGTTTAATCAAGTCAAATTGTAAAACATCTCGTAAAAACTCGTTAATAACACTCTTATGGTTTATATTATTTCAAAAACCTCGTTTGTGTGACATCGTCTCAAAATCGTTTACCCAAGTGAAGTAAATAACGCCACGGTATGTAATACGATGAAAACACTTATATATAGGAAGTACCATCGGCGTATCCACCATGCTTTCATCATATTACACCCGTCCCGTTATCTAAACACTAACCAAAAACCAATCGTTTATCCAATTCGTTTAATTCGTCAAAATCGTTTCAGTCGTTTAAATCCTCCTCGTTTTAATTGTGAAAACTACTTTTGGTTGTCTCGCTAATAACATCTAAACCTTCGTGACTCGCCTATCGCCAATCTCACATTAACTAACCACCAAAGGGTAACTTAACAATCATCAGATTCGGTCGTTACCTACATAACCCCCACACATAACCATGGGTGTAGTCTGATAACGGGATTTGTCAGATCCTATGGTACCATAACCTAATACTGGTCGGCTTGATCAGAGCTAATGAATGTCATTAGTTATGTAAATACAACCAACAAGTTTGGTCACTTTATCAAAATCGTTATTATTTAATATAAACCATTTTAATCGTTTTCAAAACCATCGTTTAATCATTGAAATCATTTGACACATATGATTCACCCCAAAACAATCGAAAACAGTAAAATAGGGGAACTATGTACTCACTTGAGAATGGTTAGTGGTCTTTGAACAACAACCAAGCAAAGCTAGAGGGAGCACAGAATCAATCGGCAACCTAATTACTATATAAATAAATTGGACCTAAGTCGGAAGATCGGATAGGATGAGGTCTTGTAAACCAAATGAGTCATTAGAACTCATATGACATGGTTTAACAATGCCTACATACTAAATCGAAACTTAAGCTAAGTGCTTTCGACCTGTTACGACCCATTAAGGTAGCTTAAGCTACGTTAACGCATCGTGCGCACAAACGCGCGTTCGAGACGTCTAACTAGTCCTATGACAAGTATTATATGCCTAAACATGTTTATTTACGTTGCATAATCAGTTAAATGACAAATGTTTAGGTTACATATGCTTAAAATCCAATTATGCATGAAAAGGGCATTTTGGTAATTTACCTAAGGCATATAAACTACCTATCATACAACCACTTAAACTATGTGCCCATAAGGTATAACCTCGGAAGGTTATTCCCTATGCAACTATGGTAATTTACCTAAGGCATATAAACTACCTATCATACACCCTAAAGATCGACCAAACGGATCGAGTTCGAAAGTCTAAGCGGTGGTTTAGACCGCTCGACTTATGACTCTAAATAAGCACTAACTATTAATTACGAGTTAAACATGTCAAAGCATGTTTAACCTACTGATTTGATACCTAATAGTATTCCCGTTGCAAAATGCGTGCTAAAACGCATTTTGATCGAAACTTCGACTCGTCACTACACCTAGTTAACGTGGTAATCAGTGGGTATAGTCACTAACGACTATAACCATCGTGATTACGCTCACGTTGCGACGTTCAAACGAACTTCTCATTGAACATCTCGTGGTCAAAGCTGAAAGTCAAACTATATTTGACTTTCAAACTAGGAAAAAAATAAAATGAATGAAAGAATGCTCACTAAGGGTTCTTTCTATCTTTTCTACAAGAAAACCAATTTCCCAATAAGATGAGAAAGCTCCAAACACTTGAGAGAGCTTCCCAAATCAGATGTAGATAAGAGGAAGAATGAATGAGCAAAGAAACAAGTGAAATGGACGGCTATATAGTTTTCGCAAAACCGTTAGGATCGTTTCTTAGAGAAGAGGGAAGGATCTAGGCCATACAATTGTTAAAGAATGATTGGGGGACTTGTTCTCCACACAAACCAGCCCATAGCATGAAAAACCATTGACCAAAAGCATTGGAACAAGAGGAAATGACCAGATTCATTGTTTCTGCAATCCTACTGATATGGGGACTGCATAACGACCGTAAGCACATGTCCATATGGTTCGTACGGGACCTGCATACCAGCAACTTTGAAAAATGACAATTTAGCCCCCTGAACTTGCGAAACTTGCATTTCGGCTCATTTTTGACACGTTTAAACCCCGTTAACCTCATTTCAAGGCTCTAAAATGAAGTTAAAGTATAGAGAACTTAAAATGTGCTCAAAAACGTCTCATATGTCGGCTCGTTTGGTCGTACGATCGCGTTGTTCGGCTAATTACGACGGAGGTCGTAACATACGCAAAAACGATCCAAATCAAGCGACGAATGGAATTTTTTCATGCCAATCACTAAAATAAAATATTTTTATGATTACATAAATTTTTGGATGCCCAGATATATTCAGAACGTAAGATATGCGCGAAAATGCAAACTTGTGCACTTTTTGACGCTTTTAGTCCCTGAATGACCAATAAGTTTATTTTAGCATACCGAACCCCTCAAAGCCTATTTCTAAGCAATGTAAAGGATATTTATGGTACGTTTAACTTATGATCAAGTTCTGGAATGTTCGTTACAGTACGAATTGGCATACTTTCGCAGTTTGTCGAAGTTAGTCCTTGTAAGCATATAAACTTGATTTCGACACACCAAACCTTCCAAAACTTATTTCTAAGTTATGTAAAGGTTACTTAAGGTATGTTAAGCCTATTTCACTATTCCGGAGTGTTTGTTGCGTTAAAATAACTACGTTTACGCATCAGTTCGCGTATAACGTTCTAGAAAGCGATTTAGAGCTCGAAATCGAACAAGAATTGATATGTGCAAATGATACACATATTTATACAAATCCCAAGTATGAAATACAATATTTCATTGATTTGGTATTTGTTTGATGATCGTGGAGGCACAGATGTCACACAAATATTCAACATATACACATAAGGTCATGGCTAGGATATGAACACCAAATATATATACGTATATATACGTATATATACGTATATATGTATGTATATACATATACGTATATATATATATATGTATATATATACATATATATATACATATAAAAAATTCAAGAAGCAAATTGGTTTCCTTTATTTTTTACAACCTACTTTTCGGTCAAGAATGAAAAAACTGAAAAAGTGGGTTTTTGTCCAAACAAACAAATCATCCAAATAACATAGTTTTTCAAGATATATTTATGCATGTAAGATTAATATCTTGAAAAACAAAAGGAGAACCATGATGAAAAATTTTGGCCATAGGGTTTTACCAAAACCCGAAACCCGAAAATTTCAGATCCTATGAAGCATGCACTCATATAAGCGGCTCTAGATACCATTGTTGGGATTTTCACATGTTTATCAAAGTATTTTATCCATATAAAATAAAAACGCAGCGGAAAATATTATTTAAAACATGTTACTTACAAGATATAAAACCCATTTTATATGTAAAACCCAATCCCGGATCCATATACGAACATGCATGCTATCAAAATTAAAACACAACCATAGACTGTTTAGAATACTACCTTCCAAGGAGTAATGGATATGAAGAAGAAGATGATGCTTCTTGAACGGTTTCCTTCAAGTGTAGAAGACCTCAAGCTTGTATAACCCAAGCCTTCCAAAAAACACTTTGATTTAGCTAGGATTTTACACTCATGAATTCACTTGAAAAATCCAACTCTTGGAACCAACTCTTGGCTGAAAATTGAGAGGATAAAAGGAGTTCTTGCACTTGATTTATCAACTTGAAAAAAAAAACACTTCTTGATCAACCATACATAACCCGATTTTGGAGAGTTCTTACATTTGATTGAAAAAACCTCTTGATCAAGCATGTCATGGCCAAAAATTGAGAGCATCCTCTCTAGAGTTTTTCTTGTTCATCTTCTACTAATTTTGTCATACAAAATTATTATAAAACAAGGAGAGAGAGAGAGCCACCCCTTTTGCCCAATAGAAAACCATCTAGCCATCCAAAATGCATGTAATCCTATTGGACCAAAATTGCTTGGGAAGACCACCCAATCAATACCCATGAAAATGCATGCAATGCTATGCTATTGGACCACTAAGGTCTTGGGAAGAGGGGGCGGCCCACATGGGTATTAAAAAAATTCAAATTTCTTTTATTAATTATTTAAGTCTTATATATTTTATAACTTTTATAAAATATAACATCATATCCTATAAGACTTACACTACTTTTATTATGTTATTTAACCTATTAAATAACAAAATAAAATTTTCTCTCAAAATAAATTATCCATATAATTTATTAGTTTGTCAAGTGCAAGTATTTAGAAAACCGATTTATAAATATTATAAGTGTTAATATTTATTTGTTTGATCATATCACGAATAAATTTATAAGTGTTTGTGTGACAACTCGAATTTCCAAGATTTCTGTTACGCATTTATTGCACGTTTATTGATTGTTTGATTGTTTGCTTGCACAATTGGTTTGCTATGAAACTGTATACGTTTTGGATTTGATAAGGTTTATGAATGGATTGTCAAATACTTGATTATGGTGATGAAAATGTAAATTGTGTATTTTGTGCATGTAACATGTAATAGACAATACTTAGGGGTGCTTTGTGCTAATAGTGAAACTTAAATCATTCTTAACCCTAATTCCTTTCACTAATCATTCACAAGAAACCAAAACACGTACCCTCACATTCTCTAATCCTCTCCACAACCATCTTCTCATCATTCTTGGATTTACAAGTCTCCTGCAACAAGTTTAATCTTCCGATCCATTTAGAATCAATCCAAGGTCGTGTGTAACGGACTTAGACGATTAACAAACCCTAGAAGCAATAACATACCGAGCAAACCAAGGTGAGTTCACACAGCCAATGCATGGGGTTCCCGGGTGGGAATGGGATTTGATGAACTATTGTATATACTTCGCTGATAGAATACGACTAGACTAGTAACACTTATTGAACTGATCTTCGCACACCTGCCAAGGGTTGGCCGCGATATTATGACTGACTTCGCACACCTGCCTTTGGAAGGCCGCGAACTGAAATTTACTAATCTTCGCACACCTGCCTGGTAGGCCGCGCTACAGATAAACCTAGTCTAGAATACTCGGGATGAACATCCCCTAATATCTTCGCATACCTTCCTGGGAGGCCGCGATGGGAACTAATACGATACATGACATAACGAACGAACATACTACTACTCACTCTATACTATTACTGAACTGTTAACTGTGAACTCGCTCAACTAGTTGTTGACTCGTTGCTGCATGCCTTGCAGGACCTTAGGTACTTATGGAGCTTGCACAGGGAGGAGCAGGTCGTTGTGGAGCATGGATCGTGGATGTTTTGTTAAACTTTATAACACTTAAACTTATTACATACTTTGGGTTTCATGATTATGCTTCCGCTACTTAAACTATGTTGGTTGGAACATCAATTGTACTGAATTGGGTTTTACAAACTACATTGATTATTATACATACTATGTTCAATATGATTGGTGGCTTGATCCTGGTCAGTCACGCTCCCAAGCGGTGATACTCCGCGTATGGATTTTGGGGGTGTGACAGATTGGTATCAGAGCCATTGGTTATAGAGAACTCGGTTTTAATATGGGAAAACGTTTTTATTAAAACCGGACTATAACCAGAACAGTGCTCTCAACGATCCACAACGACGCTTCGCTCCACGTGCAAGACTCAACATCCTAGGTAATAAGGTTTATGTTTATTTCCAACATGCTAGAATTGCATAGAACTTTGCTCGTAGTATGCTTACATTACTTTGCTCACTACTTGTTACTGTTTGAGAACACCTATATGCCTACGCTTTTCTGTCATCGCACTACTCGCGAACCATTCATACTTACGCTACCTTACTGTTCGATCATGTCTGGACGTGTTAACATGATTCAAGCCCAGTTGACGGCTCTCATTAACGAACAAGTTGCTGCGGCACTTGCAGCCGCACAAGCATGAGGTATAACCTGCTATTCCAGACCTATCCTAGGATGTTAGATCCTACTCTCGTGACCCAACTCTCGCGCTTAACCTTGACCTATCTTTCTCACGCAACGGGTCAGAACGCACAGCAACCTGTCTGCACATTCAAGAAGTTCATGGACTGTCGTCCAAGCACATTCAGTGGCACGGAAGGAGCAGTGGGACTACTCCATTGGTTTGAGAAGCTCGAGTCAGTGTTCGAGATGTGTGAATGCCCTGAGGCTCGCAGGGTTAAGTACGCCACTGGCACGTTGGAAGGAATCGCGTTAACTTGGTGGAACGCGCAAGTACAAATCCTAGGGTTGGCAGCTGCTAACGCCACCCCTGGAACGAATTCAAAGAACGCATTAAAAGGGAATACCGCACGCGTGATGACATCCACAAGTTGGAAGTGGAGCTTTACCATTTGAAAAATGACGGGGTCAGGAAATTGATGCTATTACGAAACGGTCGAACGAACTAGCCATCTTGTGTCCAACCATGGTGGACCCTCCAAGCAAGCGTATCGAATTGTACCTCAAGGGTCTAGCCTCAGAGATTCAGAGCCATGCTGCATCGGCTAACCTCGACAATATCCAAGACATTCAGCGTCTTGCTCATCGCCTCACGGATCAGGCAGTGGAACAGAACGGGCTGCCTAGTTGTATCAGCGCTATTACTACCGCTACCACTTTTGCTACTCCCCCTACTCCTAGTGACAACAAGCGGAAATGGGATGGGTATTCCACCAAGGGTTCAGCTACCGTTCGGTCTCAAGCACAGCAGCAGCGCAAGAATAGTGATCACCAGAGCCGAGTCAGCCAACTTCTGGTGGTCAAGGGCAGGGTGGATATCGGGGAATTCACCCAATGTGTAACTAATGCAACAGACACCACGGTGGTTAGTGCAACGAGGGACGTTGCCAGAGGTGTCTCAAGATGGGCCATGAAGCTAAGGATTCAGGAGCCCACGGCCTGCAAATCGGAATCGCCAGCAGCAACAGCAAGCAGAAATCCTATGCAAAGAAAAGATTGTTCGCATTCCTCGTTCTGGTCAGGAACCTCTCGAAGTTCAAAGCGACAAAAGTGGTGCTGTGGTTGGCATCACCTCTTTCTTGAAGGCTCAGAAATGTTTGCGGAAGGGCCACACCGCAATTTTGGCTCTCGTTACTGACGCATCAACAAAAGAAAAGAAGTTGGAAGATCATCCAGTTGTACGCGACTTTCCTCAGGTGTTTCCTAAAGATTTACCTGGTCTACCGCCTCATCGTCAGGACGAATTTCAAATCGAGCTCGCTCCAGGAGCAGCACCCATAGCTCGAGCACCGTATCGCTTTGATCCATCGGAATCGGAAGAACTATCGACGCAGCTACAAGAAATCTTGGATAAGGGATTTATCCGACCTATCTCTTCGCCTTGGGGAGCTACAAGAACTATTGGATACCAATTATTAGTGAAAAAGAAGGATGGCACCTTCAGGATGTGAAATTGATTACCGTGAACTGAACAAGGTCAAAGTGAAGAACCGTTATCCTCTTCCACGCATTGACGACTTATTCGACCAGTTGCAAAGGTCGAGTTACTACTCCAAGGTTGATCTAAGGTCTGGTTATCATCAGCTGAGAGTCCAGGATGAGGACGTCTCCAAGACAGCATTCAGAACTCGCTGCGGCCATTACGAGTTTCTTGTCATACCATGCGGGCTTATGAATGCACTTGCAGTTTTCATGGATCTTATGAACAGGGTGTGCAAACCCTATCTAGACAAGTTCGTCATCGTTTTCATCGACGACATCCTGACCTACTCCAAGAGTCAGGAGGAACACGAGCAGCACCTGCGTCTTATCTTGGAACTTCTTCGAAAGGAACAACTGTACGCCAAGTTTTCAAAATGCGACTTCTGGCTTCGTGAAGTCCACTTCTTAGGCCATGTGGTGAACAGGGATGGGATTCATGTCAATCCATCCAAGGTAGATTCGATCAGGAACTGGCCTACACCACGTACACCAACGGAAATACGTCAATTCTTGGGTTTGGCGGGTTACTACAGACGGTTTATCAAAGATTTCTCAAAGATTGCTCAGCCACTTACACTGCTGACACAGAAAGGTGTTACCTACCGTTGGGGAGATTCCCAGGAAACCGCTTTCCAGTACTTAAAGGATAGGCTTTGCAGCGCACCTATTCTCTCATTGCCAGAGGGCACGGACGATTTTGTAGTATACTGTGATGCATCCATCCAGGGTTTTGGATGTGTGTTAATGCAGCGCGATAAGGTCAATGCTTATGCTTCGCGCCAACTCAAGGTTCATGAACGGAACTACACGACGCACGATTTAGAGCTGGGAGCTGTTGTTTTTGCACTTAAGATATGGCGACACTACCTGTATGGTACCAAGTGCACAATTTACACCGATCACAGGAGTCTCGAGCATATCTTCAAGCAGAAGGAATTGAACATGCGTCAACGACGATGGGTCGAGTTACTTAATGATTATGAATGCGACATCAAGTACCATCCAGGCAAAGCCAATGTTGTGGCTGACGCACTCAGTCGAAAAGACACCTTACCTAGGCGCGTACGAGCCTTGCAGCTCACTATTCAGTCCAGTCTTCCTGCACAGATACGAGATGCTCAGAAAGAAGCTTTAAAGCCCGAAAACGTCAAAGCTGAAGCTTTACGCGGCTCAAGGCAACGAATGGAACAAAAGGAAGACGGCGCATACTATGTAACGGGGCGTAATTGGGTCCCACTTTATGGCGGCTTGAGAGAGCTTGTAATGGACGAAGCTCACAAGTCTCGCTACTCGGTACATCCAGGGTCGGATAAAATGTACCACGACATCAGAACAACATATTGGTGGCCTAGCATGAAGGCCCACATAGCAACTTACGTTGGCAAGTGTTTGACATGTGCAAAAGTCAAAGTGGAGTATCAGAAACCAGCGGGCCTACTTCAGCAGCCCAGGATACCGCAATGGAAATGGGAAGAAATTTCCATGGATTTCGTTACAGGCCTACCCAGATCCCAGCGTGGGAATGAAACCATATGGGTGATCGTAGATCGACTCACCAAGTCTGCACACTTCCTGGCTATTAAGGAAACGGATACGTTCTCCACCCTTGCAGACGTTTATCTTAAAGAGGTTGTTTCGAGGCACGGGGTGCCCATCTCTATCATTTCGGATTGGGATGCACGATTCACGTCAGAGCTATGGCAAGCGATGCACAAATCTTTTGGCTCACGATTAGGCATGAGCACAGCATATCATCCTCAGACGGATGGGCAGTCTGAGCGAACGATCCAAACTCTTGAAGACATGCTTCGGGCATGTGTTATCGATTTCAGCAACGGCTGGGAAAAGCACCTCCCTTTGGTGGAGTTCTCATACAATAACAGCTATCACACCAGCATACAAGCCGCTCCATTCGAGGCATTGTACGGACGTAAATGCCGGTCACCTCTCTGTTGGGCAGAGGTGGGGGATAGTCAGATCACGGGTCCAGAGATTGTAGTGGACGCCACGGGAAAAGATTGCACAAATACGATGACGCATGGCGGCAGCACGCGACCGTCAGAAAGCCTACGCGGATAAGCGTAGGAAGCCATTGGAATTTCAGGTCGGGGACCGGGTTTTACTTAAAGTCTCACCCTGGAAGGGTGTGGTTCGATTTGGTAAACGAGACAAAATCAATCCACGGTATATTGGACCACTCGAAATCACTGAAAGAATAGGCCCAGTAGCCCACAGACTGAACCTACCAGCTGAACTCGGTGCAGTTCACAATGTATTTCACGTGTCGAATCTGAAGAAGTTCCTGTGAGATGAGACCCTCATAATTCCATTTAAGGAACTCACTATCGACGAGCGGTTGCAGTTCGTCGAGGAACCAGTTGAAATCACGGACCGGGATGTTAAGGTCCTCAAACACAAGAGAATCCCTCTTGTCCGAGTTCGTTGGAACTCCAAACGTGGCCTAGAGTACACCTGGGAACGCGAAGACCAGATGACAGAAAAGTACCCCCAATTATTCGAAACCAATGCAACCACTACTGAGGCTGAAGCTACTACTACTGAATTTCGGGACGAAATTCCAAATCAACGGGGGGATGATGTGACACCCCAGGAAAACCAGTGAACAATACAGCTTACCTAGCTTCCTCAGTGAGTGCGTACCAAATTTCGGGACGAAATCTCTTTTAAGTTGGGGATAATGTGACAACTCGAATTTCCAAGATTTCTGTTACGCATTTATTGCACGTTTATTGATTGTTTGATTGTTTGCTTGCACAATTGGTTTGCTATGAAACTGTATACGTTTTGGATTTGATAAGGTTTATGAATGGATTGTCAAATACTTGATTGTGGTGATGAAAATGTAAATTGTGTATTTTGTGCATGTAACATGTAATAGACAATACTTAGGGGTGCTTTGTGCTAATAGTGAAACTTAAATCATTCTTAACCCTAATTCCTTTCACTAATCATTCACAAGAAACCAAAACACGTACCCTCACATTCTCTAATCCTCTCCACAACCATCTTCTCATCATTCTTGGATTTACAAGTCTCCTGCAACAAGTTTAATCTTCCAATCCATTTAGAATCAATCCAAGGTCGTGTGTAACGGACTTAGACGATTAACAAACCCTAGAAGCAATAACATACCGAGCAAACCAAGGTGAGTTCACACAGCCAAGGCATGGGGTTCCCGGGTGGGAATGGGATTTGATGAACTATTGTATATACTTCGCTGATAGAATACGACTAGACTAGTAACACTTATTGAACTGATCTTCGCACACCTGCCAAGGGTTGGCCGCGATATTATGACTGACTTCGCACACCTGCCTTTGGAAGGCCGCGAACTGAAATTTACTAATCTTCGCACACCTGCCTGGTAGGCCGCGATACAGATAAACCTAGTCTAGAATACTCGGGATGAACATCCCCTAATATCTTCGCATACCTGCCTGGGAGGCCGCGATGGGAACTAATACGATACATGACATAACGAATGAACATACTACTACTCACTCTATACTATTACTAAACTGTTAACTGTGAACTCGCTCAACTAGTTGTTGACTCGTTGCTGCATGCCTTGCAGGACCTTAGGTACTTATGGAGCTTGCACAGGGAGGAGCAGGTCGTTGTGGAGCATGGATCGTGGATGTTTTGTTAAACTTTATAACACTTAAACTTATTACATACTTTGGGTTTCATGATTATGCTTCCGCTACTTAAACTATATTTGGTTGGAACATCAATTGTATTGAATTGGGTTTTACAAACTACATTGATTATTATACATACTATGTTCAATATGATTGGTGGCTTGATCCTGGTCAGTCACGCTCCCAAGCGGTGATACTCCGCGTGTGGATTTTGGGGGTGTGACAGTTTGTCTAGCTTGTATTTGGGTATGACTCGACTTGGATCATAACGTATTAGCCACATCAATTTAATATGTGTCTTGAGCATACAGAGTCCAACAATCTCCCACTTGCACAAGATACATAGAAGATTGATGCAAGTAGTAAAGACCACCTAACTGTGGTTTACTACCCCTAATACGTATGACTATATGTCCCATTCAATCACATCATCCCCTTCAAGTCCCTTACTTGAATATGATTTAGGTGAATCTATCATTTATCCTTTCGTTACAGATGTCATGTTAAATCCAGAGACATAGAGTGACCACTCTCTGTTGATTTAACTTTAGCAGGCCTTAGACATCTTACTCTCAACGAATAAGAGGATCAAATCCCATCTTGATTACATACGTCCCTAGTGACTATACCTACTGATTACCACGTTATCTAGGCTTAGTGTCGAGTTGTAGTTTCAGCCAAAATGCGTATTCTTGCGTATTTTGTAACCAAACTACTTGTGGGTATCAAGACCCTTTGTCTTGATACCAAACATGTTTTTAAACCTCGTTAAACATGTTCTAACATGTTTAACTCGTCACTTTTAGAATTGTGCTTGTCTAGGGTCGTAAAGGTAAGCGATCTAAACAATCGCTTATGCTTACCAACCCGACCCATTTGGTCAATCATTAGGATCCAACCAAACACTTTAGGTGACCATAGTTGTATAGGGAATAACCTTCCGAGGTTATACCTTATGGTCACGTCATTTAAATAGTTGTATGATAAGTAGTTCTTGTACCTTAGGAAATTACCAAAATACCCTTTTGTCGCCAAAACTCATTTTAAGCCTATGTAACGTAATTTTTGACATCTAAACTGATTTAACAACAATATTAAACATGTTAAGGCATATCTTGCTTGTCATAGAGCTAGTTAGGTATTCTGAACGCGATTTATGCAAACGACGCGTTAAAAGTAGCATAAGCTACCTAAACGGGTCGTAACGGGTCAAAAGCACATACGATAAGTTTCGTTTTAGTATATAGGCTTTGTCAAACCATATTACATAAGTTCCCACGCTTATTTGGTTTACAAACCCTCGTACTACCCGATCCTCCGAATAGGTCGGTTTATTAATGCAGATACCTATATTAGGTGTCGTTTAAATACGTGATCTTCTAGCTTGCTTGGTGGATATATAAAGTCTATTGAGCAATCTCAAGTGAGTACATAGTCCCCTCTTTTACTGTTTTCCAAACATTTTGGGGTGAAACACATGTGCCTACTTGTTACTTTCGTGCTTTTCACATCATATGCTTGCTATGTTCTTTAGTACACTTATAGTACATGATTTCATTACATTGTTTTGTTACATATGTTTACTTAGCATATTAGCACATTGTTTTACATTACATTTTCTACTATGTATGTAGACTGAGCATGCTAGCACATTGATTTGCATGACTTTTCTGCTTCGTATGTTAACTTAGCATACTTAGTACATTATTTTCATATAACATGTTTACATTTGGTATAACATTTGGTTTGCACAAACGGGACTTTTATACATTCATTAACATTAGCTACGCCGCTCGGTAGTAAGTAATGGTACCATAGGACTTGACAAATCATGTTCCTGACATCCTGGGCTTGTTTGGGTGAAAGGAATGACTGAATCCGATAACATTTCTTTTGATAACCTTGACTTAGGGTTATCCGTCTGTCTCAAGGCTTGAATGTATGCGTTAACTTACCACATAAAATGTTTGTATCATTTAAAATATGCATTTACTTTGCAAAACATAACTTTTTGATATATTCAAAATACTTTGTTTTTGTACATTCTTACATTTGGTTTAAGTGTTTACACTTTAAATTACCATACATAACATTGGTTACACATTACATGACTACATTTTGGACTTTTAAACATTTGACATTGGTTTATACAAGAACATTCGACATTTGGTTTAAACATGGGCATTATACATTGATGGTTTGTTTAAGTGACATAAGTAACGATACCTGTGTAGTATGATACAGGCATGGTCGATATGCCGTTGGTACTTCCTATATAAAAGTGTTTGTATTATATTACATGTCGTAGCGTTACTTAAATCATTCAGTTTGGACTTATACATTTTTACACAAATAACATATTTTTCACAAGACTTTGTTTTATAAAACAGTTTATTTTATACAACTTATTTTACTTGGTTATGCATTTAACCATACATTATTCTTTTACTTATGCATATCATTTGATTTTATCGCTTATCAAATGATTTACAAAACAAAACAATTTACAAGGTTCATGACTGAATTTAATTAAACATTTTTCTAAAACCTAAGTCATGAATCCAATTTTCACAAAACCTATGTTACTCACATGCATTTTTATGCTGACGTACCTATTTCAAATGTGTTCGTGACACTATGGCAGACTTGTGCCTTAGAGACTTAAAATGAAGATAGACTTAGTTAAATTTATGTGGTGTACTCTTGTATCTTTTGATTAAGACAATGAAACTCGTTTGTTTGATTAATAAAATATAACTTTGTATGCCATGGTTGTGAAACAATAATTCTGTTACAATGTAGGTCCCCTTGAGTCGTATGGATCTTCACAGAATTGTCAATCCAATCAAGAGTGCGGAATCCTCTTGATCAGAATATAGCAGAAACGTGTAGGAACAGAAACAGCAATTCACTTTCAAACCGGGTTTTCTATTGATTATCAATCAAACTGAATTACAATCAATTAAAACCCTAACCAACACTCAATTTCGTCCAAGCACTAGCTCTCACGAAATTCTGTCTCTCAAACTCTGTTTTGGCAGATTAACCTAAACCCTAAAGCCTAACCTTGTTTATATAACACAAGGTTGCAACACTAGGCTAGGGTTTACTACATGGGCTAGGCCCAAATCGTCCCCCTTAACCCAATGTGGGTTTTGTTTAGCCCAAACTCTATTATCTCACTAATATAAAGCTAAACCAGCTAACCGTTTATCATTTAACTAATTACAAGATATCCAAAGACCAAATCTAAGTTGTTGTCACAGAATATGCACCAAAGAAACTCCCCCTTGACAATAGCTTCATAAAAACTTTGTCTTCAGTCTTTTTGCAATCTTCATGTAATCTTGCACTGTCTTTGGTCTTTGGATAGCTTCAGCTTCAATAGCTTTTGGCAGCAACAGACTCTCACTAAGCTGATGCATCCAATCACCAAATCTTCAACACGTTAGCACTTGAGTAAACTCCAGTTTAGCATTTGAATAGCAATCTTCAAATTCTTCAACTTTGTCTGCAATGTAGAAAGGAGGTTCTACCATGCATCCAATCAAACTCTCATCTTCACACTTCACAGCAACTTCTCAGCCACAAACTACTTCAATCTGTATACTATAAAACAAACATCTCGAGAAACCATAAGAATTTTTCCACAAAGTTAAATAAATTATTATTTTTCAAGAGACAGTTAAACTGTATTACAGATTAAGCATTTTCAACTGATCACCAACACGCAAAACTTTTTGTTCAACTCACAAGAACCTGTCTGATTTAAAATTTTGAACTCATTTTCTAACACCGTCTCCCCCTATCAGTAACAATTCCTCCAAGAATAACAGTTTTCCGTACATTAAGAATTTTAAACAGAAAAGACACTATTTTTGGATTTTTATATTTTCTGAAAGCAAGTAAATACAAAAGCAATAAACACTCTATTTTTGTGAGAATCACTGGTAAGAAGTTCATATGAACATAATCAAACTGTTTCACACAATTATATAATTCTTTATGTAATGTTTTAGTGAAAATCAGTTCAAGACGATTACCAGTATGTTTGTCTACTTAACCGAAATGCATGAACATTTGAAGTACCATTACCGTATGATACGTTAAGGTAATTTTATGATACTGAAATACTAGTGTGTCCCACTTCAGGATATACCCCCGCAATCAAGGTATGCACAAAGATTCATCGTAGTAGGTGAGTATACTGAATTCATCCGTTTTATTTTCAACGATAGATAATTGGTGAACTGGTCAGTACTTTCGTACAACAGAGAGACCAAATATCTTATCGAGGGCTAATACATATACCATTTTTGTACGAATTATGCATTTTGCATTTTTGAATGACTCTCTATGAGAGCTTCTTCATTTTCAAGGTTTTGGCATTTTTAGCTCTTTTAAGATATCCTGGGTGTGTCTAGGTCAGCATGTATCTGGACGCAATAGAAGGACACCCCTGATATCCCCGGATGAAATAACAGTATAAAGACCCAAAACCTCAGATTTTGGCAATCTATCAACGCAAGATTTAAGGTCATTAAACCATACACCACTGATGTGTTCACCACTCATATTCAGTTCATTTATGTTTATATCACATCGGTAAGTTGATTATTTCATGCTTTTTGCCTACTGGTACATCATATGATGAAGCTGCTATCACACTTAAGCAATTTATGGTTCAATTTCAGTGTGACAGTCTAACTTGCTGATGTACTATCATTTCTTCCTTTTCACAAAGTGATAACTCATTTTTGATATTTCTATTTTTTTATGTTTTTTTATTTTTCAGTTTTTTTGTATTTTTTATTTTAAGAAAAGCAGTGAACTATTTACAAAATTCTTATGAAAAACCAGTTATTCAGGATTCCTCATCCCGTTGAGTTCGACTAAATGTTCAAAGCGAGCCCTGTCAAAAGCTTTAGTATAAAGATATGCCAGGTTATCTTCTGTGTCGACTCGATGTAATTTAATTAGTCTCTTTTCAGCACAATCCCGTATAAAATGATGAAGAATGTCAATATGTTTTGTGCGACTGTGTTTCACGGGATTATTAGTTATTGAAATTGTGGCGTTATTGTCTATCATAATAGGAGTACGAGTGAAATCCAAACCGTAATCACGCATCTGCTGTTGAATCCAGAGAACCTGAGAGCAGCAGCTTCCAGCAGCAATATATTCAGATTCACACGTAGAGGTAGACACACAAGATTGCTTGTTGCATTGCGAAGACACAATCCTGCCTCCTAAGAACTGACAACCACCTGCTGTAGACTTTCTGTTTGACTTGCATCCTCCAAAGTCTGAATCAGTGTAAGCAACAAAGAAATCAACCAAGCTGATGCATCCAATCCTCCAAAGTCTGAATCAGCTTCAATAGCTTTTGTCAGCAACAGACTCCCCCTAAGCTGATGCATCCAATCACCAAATCTTCAACACGTTAGCACTTGAGTAAACTCCAGTTTAGCATTTGAATAGCAATCTTCAAATTCTTCAACTTTGTCTGCAATGTAGAAAGGAGGTTCTACCATGCATCCAATCAAACTCTCATCTTCACACTTCACAGCAACTTCTCAGCCACAAACTACTTCAATCTGTATACTATAAAACAAACATCTCGAGAAACCATAAGAATTTTTCAACAAAGTTAAATAAATTATTATTTTTCAAGAGACAGTTAAACTGTATTACAGATTAAGCATTTTCAACTTATCACCAACACGCAAAACTTTTTGTTCAACTCACAAGAACCTGTCTGATTTAAAATTTTGAACTCATTTTCTAACACTGTCTCCCCCTATCAGTAACAATTCCTCCAAGAATAACAGTTTTCCGTACATTAAGAATTTTAAACAGAAAAGACACTATTTTTGGATTTTTATATTTTCTGAAAGCAAGTAAATACAAAAGCAATAAACACTCTATTTTTGTGAGAATCACTGGTAAGAAGTTCATATCAACATAATCAAACTGTTTCACACAATCATATAATTCTTTATGTAATGTTTTAGTGAAAATCAGTTCAAGACGATTACCAGTATGTTTGTCTACTTAACCGAAATGCATGAACATTTGAAGTACCATTACCGTATGATACGTTAAGGTAATTTTATGATACTGAAATACTAGTGTGTCCCACTTCAGGATATACCCCCGCAATCAAGGTATGCACAAAGATTCATCGTAGTAGGTGAGTATACTGAATTCATCCGTTTTATTTTCAACGATAGATAATTGGTGAACTGGTCAGTACTTTCGTACAACAGAGAGACCAAAATATCTTATCGAGGGCTAATACATATACCATTTTTGAACGAATTATGCATTTTGCATTTTTGAATGACTCTCTATGAGAGCTTCTTCATTTTCAAGGTTTTGGCATTTTTAGCTCTTTTAAGATATCCTGGGTGTGTCTAGGTCAGCATGTATCTGGATGCAATAGAAGGACACCCCTGATATCCCCGGATGAAATAACAGTATAAAGACCCAAAACCTCAGATTTTGGCAATCTATCAACGCAAGATTTAAGGTCATTAAACCATACACCACTGATGTGTGCACCACTCATATTCAGTTCATTTATGTTTATATCACATCGGTAAGTTGATTATTTCATGCTTTTTGCCTACTGGTACATCATATGATGAAGCTGCTATCACACTTAAGCAATTTATGGTTCAATTTCAGTGTGACAGTCTAACTTGCTGATGTACTATCATTTCTTCCTTTTCACAAAGTGATAACTCATTTTTGATATTTCTATTTTTTTATTTTTCAGTTTTTTTGTATTTTTTATTTTAAGAAAAGCAGTGAACTATTTACAAAATTCTTATGAAAAACCAGTTATTCAGGATTCCTCATCCCGTTGAGTTCGACTAAATGTTCAAAGCGAGCCCTGTCAAAAGCTTTAGTATAAAGATATGCCAGGTTATCTTCTGTGTCTCCTCGATGTAATTTAATTAGTCTCTTTTCAGCACAATCCCGTATAAAATGATGACGAATGTCAATATGTTTTGTGCGACTGTGTTTCACGGGATTATTAGTTATTGAAATTGTGGCGTTATTGTCTATCATAATAGGAGTACGAGTGAAATCCAAACCGTAATCACGCATCTGCTGTTGAATCCAGAGAACCTGAGAGCAGCAGCTTCCAGCAGCAATATATTCAGCTTCACACGTAGAGGTAGACACACAAGATTGCTTGTTGCATTGCTAAGACACAATCCTGCCTCCTAAGAACTGACAACCACCTGCTGTAGACTTTCTGTTTGACTTGCATCCTCCAACGTAGAGGATACCACAACCCAATTTTAGGTTTCCCCTTCAAGTAACGAAGAATACGCTTCACTGCTTTCATGTGTGACTCTTTTGGATTAGTCTGATATCTGGCACACAAGCATACGACAAACATGATGTCGGGTCTTGAAGCAGTCAAGTATATTAGAGAACAAATCATTGCCCTGTATTGAGTAGGATCAACATCTTTAGTGCTTTCGTGATCTGGGCCAAGATTGTGATTTTCGCAAATGGGTGTGTTGAAAGTAGAGCAATCATTCATTTTGGACCGACTCAAAATGTCATACACATACTTTGTTTGATGAATAAACATCCCATCCTCCTTCTGTTTAACTTGTAATCCGAGAAAGTAAGACAGCTCACCCATAGCACTCATTTCGAACTTGCTCTTCATCACCTGCTCGAACTCTTTACACATGCTTTCATCAGATGGCCCGAAGATGATGTCATCCACATACACCTGTACCAGCAGAAAATCTTCCTTCTTTATCTTGATGAAAAGTGTACTGTGGATCTGACCTCCTTCAAAACCATTCTTGATCAGATGTGTAGACAGTGTCTCGTACCACGCCCTGGGAGCATGATGTAGTCCATACAAAGCCTTATCAAGTTTGTACACCCGATCTGGATAATCTGGATCAACGCACCCATCTGGTTGTGAGACATACACCACTTCTTGGACTTTCCCATAAAGAAACGCACTCTTCACGTCTAGTTGGTAAACTTTGAAGCCCTTGAATGTTGCGAAAGCTAGAAATAAACGAATCGCCTCTAACCTTGCTACTGGTGCAAACACTTCATTGTAATATATCCCTTCTTGCTGATTGAAACCTTTGACAACCAATCGAGCCTTGTTTCGTGTCACAATTCCTCTTTCATCCTTCTTGTACCTAAATACTCATTTAGTGCCAATTTCTTTTTCACCTTTGGGAAGATAAACTAACTCCCAAACCTTCAACTTTGCAAACTTGGCCAATTCCTCTTGCATAGCTTCAACCCATGAATGTCTTTAAGATCCATATGAATGTTCTTCGGCTCCTCTTGGGAAATAAAGCAACTATACAAGCACTCGTTCACAATCCCAGTCTTCTCAATCGACACAAATAAACCTGTATTTGCTGCTGTAAGTCCCGTTTAACCGGATCTTTCAATGATATCAAACAACACCAAGTTTGTGCGGAATCCAAACTTGATGTGATTCAAGAACAAATCGAAAACAATGAAAATACGAACCGAAAATATGTGAAAACGAAGAACAAATCGAATCACCATTAAACACTTGCACACGATTCTATTACTTGAAAAGCAAAACCGTCTGGTACAAGTGTTCACAACCAAAACCGAATTCTCTAGCTCTCTCTCTAGGAAATCTGTAACTATGAATGTCCAACCCTAAAACAAGTAGAAAACTTGTTTATATACTAACCTAAGCCCACTTCCCTACATGGGCTCCCCTTGGGCCTGCTTGGCCCACATGGCCTAAAGCTTGGCCCAAGTGACCTGTAAAGGTCCAAAACCTAATATAACTAACCCAGTAAAGCCCAGTTCGTAACCATAGCCCGTTGGATTAATTTGACGCGTCAGTCTCACACTTTAGGGCCTAATAATCTCCCCCTAGACTGATGCCATCAAATTGTCTTCATAACTTGAATTCAGCAACGTCTTCAACGAAATCTATGGTTGTCTCTAAGCTGCAGATGTTGTGGAAGTTCTTGGCTTCTGAACTCCATTACGAGTCGCAACCACTGTTCCGACTCGTCCGACTCGCAACCACGGTTCCGAGTCGCAACCATCAATCGATCAACTCCATTCTCCGTCAACATTTTCATCTCCGGCGACTCACCGTTAAACCTGCAACTCATCACCATTAAACCTGCAACTCATCACCATTAAACCTGCAACTCATCACCATTACTTCCGACGAGAGAATCATACACCACTACACACCGTCACGTTTACTGTCCATTCACCGGTCACCTACACCTTTACCGAACACCAATCATCACAAATCTCCGACAGAAACCTTCGGAAACCTTCACTGGTATCGTGCATCATCACATTTCCGACAGAAACCTTCCGACAGAAATCTCCGACTCACCATAACCGTCACTTACAGTCACAACCTTCGGAGTCGCATTCACCATCTCCGCTCACGATCATCATCTCCGTTATCTCCACCGTCATCATCTCCGTTTGCCGTCTTACGTCATACGCTACCACCGTCGTAAACTCGCTCCTGTTCAACATCTAAGAACATCCGTCATCATCACAGATCATCTTCTCCGACTCCGACCTTCTCCATCTTCTCCATTCATCGAAGTATCATCGTCGTCGGACCTTCTCCGATCATCTTCGTCTTGCATCTCCGACACACCATCGACTTCCTCCGACCACCGTTAATCACCATCCTCTGTCGCTAATTTTTCTCCGGTCACCTGTTCATCCTACGTCAACCACCACATCACCTGCAACACATCAGTCTAGGGGGAGATTGTTAGGCCCTAAAGTGTGAGACTGACGCATCAAATTAATCCAACGGGCTATGGTTACGAACTGGGTATTACCGGGTTAGTTTATATTAGATTGTGGACCTTTATAGGTCATTTGGGCCAAGCTTTAGGCCATGTGGGCCAAGCAGGCCCAAGGGAAGCCCATGTAGGGATTTGGGCTTGTCTAGGTATATAAACAAGTTTTCTACTTGTTTTAGGGTTGGACATTCATAGTTACAGATTTCCTAGAGAGAGAGAGGGAATTGGTGGTGAACTTGTACCAGACGATTTTGCTTGTCAAAGTAATAGAATCGTGTGCAAGTTTAAAGGTGATTCGGTTTGTTCTTCGTTTCCATATTTTCGTGTTTGTTCTTGAATCACATCAAGTTTGGATTCCGCACAAACTTGGTGTTGTTTGATATCATTGAAAGATCCGGTAAAACGGGACTTGCAGCTGCTATGCTTCTCCTTGTCTGAACACCTGCAGTAGGATCTCCAAGTATCATGTCAACTGGATGATCTCTATTTGCTTGTGTAGTAGCCACATCATCAACTTCTAGATTATCACCCAGGTTTGATCCAACCTCCCCCTGAATATTCTGATTTGCAAACGGTTTAATGAAATCCTCCCCCTGATTGGGTTCAGGTTCACTATCGCTTGAATCAGTATCAGCAGCACCTTGGGAAGTTTCCACAGCATCTGTCATATCAACATTAGATCTAGGCATGAACTTGCCTTCATCATCTACATTTATCACTGTTTGAATCAGCTGAGACTCATCTGCATTGGAAAACACAGGAACATTAAATGATTTAAAAACACTTTCATAATGATATAATATAGCATGTCCACTCGCTAATTGTTGAGGTTTGTAAGAAGTAATTTCCACATTAAACACAACCTAAATTTTACCAGTTTTTAGATTAAAAACCCGTTTACTCGGTGTGTCAGGTACGTAACCTAGAAAGTAGCCTTCGTCAGCCACCTCATCGAATTTTTGTTTATCTTTATTTCGCACAATGGTGCAGGGTAATCCAAATGGGTCAAAGCCTTCTAAGTTTGGCTTTTTGTTAAACATCAACTCATGACAAGTTTCGTTAAAACGTTTAACAGTCAAACTTTGTTTAGGACATAGCAAGCTGTATTCACAGCTTCTCCCCAGAAAAGAACTGGTAGCTTAGAATCTGAAAGCATCG